>NW_027361674.1:9980000-10580000 GCF_039654945.1 Dendrobates tinctorius
CTCTCAGTCTTCTCTTTTGCAAACTAAACATTCCCAAATACTGCAACCTTTCCTCATAAGACAGGGTTTGCAGACCGGTCACCATTCTGGTCGCTCTTTTCTGAACTTGCTCCAGTTTGTTGATGTCTTTTTTAAAATGTGGTGCCCAAAACTGGACACAATATTCCAGATGAGGTCTGACCAAAGAGGAGTAGAGGGAAATAATGACTTCACGTGATCTAGACTGTATGCTTCTGTTAATACATCCTAGAATTGCATTTGCCTTTTTTGCTGCTGCATCACACTGTTGACTCATATTCAGTCTGTGATCTATTAGTATACCCAAGTCTTTTTCACATGTGCTGTCACTTAGCCCTATTCCTCCCATTCTATATATGCTTTTTTCATTTTTATTGCCCAGATGTAGTACTTTGCATTTCTCCCTGTTAAAAACCATTCTGTTAGTTGCTGCCCACTTCTCCAGTTTATTTAAATCTTTTTGAATCCTCTCTCTCTCTTCTCTAGTATTAGCTATCCCTCCTAGCTTTGTGTCATCAGCAAATTTAATCAGTTTACCCTCAATTCCTTCATCTAAATCGTTGATAAAGATGTTGAACAATACAGGGCCCAGGACAGAGCCCTGTGGTACCCCACTTGAGACATTCTTCCAACTGGATGTGCAGCCATTTACGACCACTCTTTGGGTCCGATCACTAAGCCAGTTATGAATCCACCTAACAGTTGCCTTGTCCATTCCATACTTAGTCATTTTTTCAATAAGGATTGTATGAGAGACTTTGTCAAATGCTTTGCTGAAGTCAAGATATACTATATCTACAGCATTTCCTTGATCCACCCAATCAGTGATACCGTCATAGAAGGAAATTAAGTTAGTCTGACATGACTTATTAGTTAGAAACCCATGCTGACTCTGTTTAATCACTTCATTCTTATCCAGGTATTGACATACATGTTGTTTAATAATTTGTTCAAAGATCTTTCCTGGTATAGAAGTCAGACTCACCGGCCTATAGTTGCCTGGGTCCACCTTCTTCCCCTTTTTGAAGATAGGAACAACATTTGCTCTTCTCCAGTCTTCTGGCACTTCTCCTGTTCTCCAAGAATTTTCAGAGATTATGGAGAGGGGTTCAAAAATTTCTTCTGCTATCTCCTTCAGTACTCTGGGGTGTAATTCATCTGGACCTGGAGACTTGAATTCATTTAGGTTAGCTAAGTGTTTCCTCACTATCTTTCTGTTTATAGATATCCTGGATTCTTCTATTCCCTTAATAGGACAGTGAATAACAGTTGATGTTGCATTTCCTTTCTGAGAGAAAACAGATGCAAAATAGGAATTTAAAAGTTCAGCCTTCTCAACATCCTGTCTTACCATTTCATCATTTTCATCCTGTAAAAATCCTATAGCATCTTTGACTTTTCTTTTACTTTTGACATATCCCCAAAATCCTTTATTATTGCTTTTGACATCTCTTGCAAGCCTCAGTTCATTTTCAGCTTTAGTAATCTGATTTGTGCCCTGCAGGTTCTGCAGACAGCATTATATTCTTCTTTAGATATGCCTCCCTCTTTCCATTTTATAAACATTTTTTTCTTCCTTTTTAGCATGTGCTTAAGTTCTGTGTTCATCCATCCTGGTTTCCTTAAATGCTTCCTATTCTTCCCTCTTTTCGGAATTGTTAACAACTGTGCTTTGAGAATTTCATTTTTCAAGATTTCCCATCCTTCCTGGACATTTTTGTCTTTAAGGATATCCAGCCATTGGATCCCTCCAATTCTCTTTCTGAATCCCTTAAAATCTGCCTTTCTGAAATCTAACCTTGACGTCTGAGTCTTCACAGGTCTTCCACCTCTAGTAATCCAAAATTTTAAAATAGCATGGTCGCTACCTCCTAGGGTCCCAGCCACTTTTACCTCCTCAACCATTTCCTCCCTGTTTATAAGGATTAGATCCAAGGTAGCAGTTCCCCTTGTTTTCTCCCTTACCTTTTGGAAGATAAAGTTGTCAGCATTAGAGGATAAGAATTTCCTTGACCTGTTAGTTTTGCCTGAGAGAGATTCCCAACAAATGTCTGGATAGTTGAAATCTCCCATGACAACTATGTCATATTTTTTGGAGAACTTGGCCATCTGATGCATAAAGAGTTCATCCATATCTTCGGCTTGCACAGGCAGCCTGTAGTAAATGCCTACAATGGTGTCCTTTCCATTGTTCTGTCCTTGTATTCTTACCCAAACAGTTTCCACAGAACTCCCAGTCTCTGAAGCTTCAATCTCTGTGCAGATATACGCATTTCGAACATACAATGCGACACCCCCTCCTCGTTTATCAAGTCTGTTTCTTGCAAATAAGTTGTATCCTTCTAGTCTTGTATTCCAATCATGTGTGTTGTCCCACCAAGTTTCAGTGATTCCAATTACATCATATTTCTGTTCCTGTGTTAGTAGTTCCAATTCTCCTTGTTTGTTGCCCATGCTTTGTGCATTAGTATAGAAACATTTTAGTTTGTGATTGGTTTCTCTTTCTCCAATATTTTTATTAATTAGATTCTTTCGTCTTTGTTCTTCCTTTCCACTTCTAATAGCAGAGTTCTCAATAGCATTTGTCAGGTGTATGGCTTTTTCTGGTCTTTTGCTTCCCTTCCCATGTTGTTCTAGTTTAAAGCTCTCCTTACAAGTGTAGCAAGGCGACTTCCAAATACATGCTTTCCAGTCTTCGTAAGGTGCACCCCATCTCTAGCAAGTAGTCCATCGTATAAGTAGTTCACTCCGTGATCCAGAAATCCAAATCGTTGCTGACGGCACCATCGACGTAGCCAGTTGTTCACCTGCAGAATCTTATTCCACCTCCTTGTTCCATGGCCATCCACTGGGAGGATGGAAGAGAAGACCACCTGCGCTCCCAGTTCTTTCACTTTCTTGCCTAAGTCTTCAAAGTCTCTGCAGATGATTTCCAGGTCGTTTCTTGCGGTGTCATTTGTCCCCACATGTAGTAGCAGGAATGGGTAGTCATCTGTAGGTCTGAAGAGTCCTGATATCCTGTCAGACACATCTTTAATTTTTGCACCTGGAAGACAGCACATTTCTCTTGTAGTTATATCCGGTCTGCAGATAGCGGCCTCTGTTCCTCTCAGCAGGGAATCCCCCATGACCACCACTCTCCGTTTCTTCTTCACAACATTTTTCTTTCTCCATCCAGGAGGACTCTGAGGGCGTACAAGGTTGCTGTTTGTTGGCAAAGTCTTATCCTGATGTATTTCTTCATCGTTTTCCTGCGTGAGAGCCTGGTACTGGTTCCTGAGCAGTATGGGTGCTGACTGCCTCCTGATCCTCCTGCTTCTCCGGGTCACATGTCTCCATTCCTCTGTTTCTTCAGGTGCACTTCGAATTTCTTCTCTTTCTGTAACATGAAGAGATAATTCTGCTCTGTCCAAGAACTCTTCACCTTCCTTAATGATCTTCAACGTAGCTAACCTCTCTTCGAGATTTTGCAACTTTTCCTCCAACAGGGACCCAAGCTTGCATTTGTGGCATGTGAAGTTTGGCTTTTCCACTGGTAAATCTGTGAACATGTAGCAAGAAATGCAGCTCACCAAATGGCTCCTGGCCTCTTCCATCTTGAGATTTCTTAAAAACGATGAAAGATGAGCCTATCGGCGCGCGGTTTTTCCAATTTCCTCTTTTCAGCTGCAACGGCCAAAACCCAGTGATCGTTGAGCTCGCGGAGACTCTTCACTTATCCCAGAAGGCACTGGGAATATGCAAATGATCTCCTCAAGACTCTTCCCCTGGTTTTCCGATTTCCTCTTTTCAGCTGCAACAGCCAAAACCCAGTGATCGTTGAGCTCGCGGAGACTCTTCACTTATCCCAGAAGGCACTGGGAATATGCAAATGATCTCCTCAAGACTCTTCCCCTGGTCACTTCCTGACTCACTAACACTGGACTCTGGAGACCTATGCCTGGATCTACGTTTTTTCTTTGAGGCTCTAACGCCCTTAAGGACGTCTTTGACCTGGGTCCTTATCAGTGTTTTGAAGTCTGAAGCAAACCTCGGGGATTCATCCTGAATTGTCTGTTCTATGCACACCGCACAGAGCTTTTTCTCCCATGTAGGGGGTAGCTCCTCCGTGCATATAGCACATACCGTGTGTTTGGATTTGGCTGTGCATTTACGCCCCTGAAAGAAATTAATAATCGCACATTAGCGAGTGAGCTTTCATGGAGATCACTCACCCCCCTTGTGGAACGAGAGATACCGTGTCGGGCATAGGGATTATTTCCACCGCTGAATCCACTTCTGGCTGTGCCGACATGGTGGAGCTTTGGCTGCGCCGCGATCCTGCATGACCGCTGCTGCTGCGCTGCTGGGAAGGGACGCACTGGCGCTGTGAATGCTGGCGCTGCTCTTGCGTTTGCCGCTGCCCCTGCTTCGGGGACCGCCGCGTCTCCTTCTCTTTCTGTGGCTTTTCACTCATGGTGATCACACCTCTCCCCTTTAGTGGGATTTTAAATATGGCCCCTTTTCTTTTTTTTTTCCCCGCAGCGCGGCGCCGCTTCCCCTTCCCCGTGGTGCTCTGCGTCCTCACCCGGAAGTGGCCGCCTGCGCATGCACACTGCGAATTTCCCAGCAGTGCACTGCGTCTCCCTTTCTTAAGGGAGCTGTGTTCGCGCGCACCCCCAATGCCGGCGTCCTGTGCGCGCCCGATGCCGGCGTCCTGCTGCTGAGGGGCTGTATACCGCGGCTCCCGGTGGCCGCCGCCACCCTCCATTGGCCGCTCCGAGGTCCGGCGCTCAGCGCCTGCAGAGGCCCTGTATACCGCAGCTCCCGATGGCCGCAGCCACCCTCCACTGGTCGCTCAGAGACCCGGCAGGAAGCTCTCCTTTAGTGACCGCCGCCACTATTCTTGGAGGAGGCAGCACCCCCTTTTTTTTTTTTTTTTTTGGGATCGGCAGACTTCTTCCTTCTTCACTGCCTTTCCCCACTCACCCTCAAGGCCCGCCGACCCCGGTGGTAGTGCTTCGGGGGAAGCCTGCACATGGCCCCAACCCAGCCGAGGCAGGGAGCCCTACTGCCTGTTGCCGCACTGGTTCTGTCCCTGACATGCCGCGTCGATCTGCAGGTATGTGCTGTAGGTTCCCCATCAGGGACAGGAAACCAATGGATGTGGGAGAGAGGTACCGCCTTTTTCATCTGTAGGTTTCCTATCCCTGAGGGCGGATCCCTCTCTCTCCGTGGTGCCGTTATGGGGAAAAGAGAAAATAAAAATAGATACCAATGAAAGTAAAATTAATTGAGACATCAGTAGGTTAAATGTTTTTGAATATCCATATTGAATCAGGAGTCCCATATAATGCTCCATACAGTTTATGATGGTCCCCATAAGATGCTCCATACAAAATACACCCCATATAATGCTGCACAAAGGTTAATAATGCCCCCATAAGATGCTCCATAGAATAATATGCCCATATAATGCTTCATAAAGGTTATGGCCCCATAAGATGCTCCATTGATTATGTCCCCATAAGATGCTCCACATATTATGCCCCCATAAGATACTCTATAGATTATGCCCCCATAAGATGCTTCATAGATTATACCCCCATAAAATGCTCCGTAGATTATGCCCCATATGATGCTCCGTAGATTATGCCCCCATATGATGCTCCGTAGATTATGCCCCCATATGCTGCCCCATAGAATATGCCCCCATATGCTGCCCCATAGAATATGCCACCATATGCTGCTCCATAGAATATACCCCCATATGCTGCCCCATAGAATATGCCCCATATGCTGCCCCATAGAATATGCCCCCATATGCTGCCCCATAGAATATGCCCCCATATGCTGCCCCATAGAATATGCCCCCAAATGCTGCCCCATAGACTATGCCCCCATATGCTGCCCCATAGACTGCCCCCATATGCTGTCCCATAGACTATGCCCCCATATGCTGTCCCATAGACTATGCCCCCATATGCTGTCCCATAGACTATGCCCCCATATGCTGTCCCATAGAATATGCCCCCATAAGCTGCTCCATAGAATATGCCCCCATATGCTGCCCCTATAAGATGCTCCATATATTATGCCCCCATATGCTGCTGCAAAAGAAAAAAAATGCCATACTCACCTCTCCTGCTCAGGACCCGGCACCTGAGATATTCTGTTCGGGGTCCATCGCTGCTCACTGCTGTCTGCTGCTTCCTGTGTCAGTGACTGTTCAGCCAGTAGAGGGCGCAGCGTGCACTAACCACATCATCGCGCCCTCTGCTGCCTAAACATTACAGACAGAGGACGCAGCAGACAGCGGTGAGCAGCGATGGACCCCGGACACGTGAATATCACTATACTTACCCCCCCTGGCGCGGTCTCTTTTTTTTTTTTTTTACTATTTATTCACATGGATGTTTGAAGTCAAAGTCCTCATTCATATGTCTGTTAGTCTTCTCATATGCAAAAGAAAAAAAAACCTTTTCTTAAGCGATTTGGATAAGATTTTCATCAATGTGGTCTGTGAGTTTACATTACCATCAGTTTCATTGCTTTTTTTTTGTTTTTGAATGTTTCTTTACCTTCTCCTATCAAATGAGCATAAAAATGGGCAACAATAGGATGCAACTAGGAGGGCAACTAAGAGCTGTCCGATTTATAACTGAACATGCCTCCATGTTCTAGTGTGCACCACTTGGTTTGCAAAAGTACACAGACATGTGAACATTCCCATAGATAATAATGAGTACGAGTTCTAGCCATGAAATACAAGATGAAAAACTGACATCAGAGTGAGCCCAAATTAGTATTTTTATGCACCATTTAGGGTATATATTTCTTAGCTTTTTTCATATATATTTAATCTATAATATTTAACATCAGTCTAGAAAATATGAATTTCTATTACATTTCTAGCAAAGGGATAAACTGTTATGACCTGAATTTTGTGTAGCAATAAGACCCAAAACAGTTGATTGTAACACTTGTGGTAACAGTTAACCCCTTCACGACCAATGACGCCACATAGGCGTCATGAAACCTGGTTCAAATCTGACCAGTGACGCCTATGTGGCGTCATGACTTCAAAGCCCCCCTGCGGGTCGGGTGACCGGGGTCACTGAAAGGTCACCCGACCCGCAGATACAGGGGGCTTTGTAATTCACCACAGGGGGTGTGCCTTCGCCCCCACGTGGCTACGATCGCTCTGATTGGCTGTTAAAGGTGAAACAGCCAATCAGAGCGATAGTAATATTTCATCAATGAAAATTGATGAAATATTACAATCCAGCCATATCCGATGCTGCTGTAGCATCGGACATGGCTGGAGACACCGATTCCACCCCCCCCATCGGCGATCGCCCCCCCGCAACTGAATGACAGCGGCGATCTGCCGCCGCTGTCATCATCTGCCCCCCTCCCATTCCCTCTGCTCCCCGCCAGCCTCCGATCCCCCCCTCACCCCCCCCGGTACCTCCGGTGTCCCCCCGTCCCTCCCGGTGTCCCTCGGGTCCGGATGATGGGCGCCGCCATCTTTGAAAATGGCGGGCGCATGCGCAGTGCGCCCGCCCGAATCTGCCGGCTGCAGATTCCATTCTTTCATTTTGATCACTCTCACAGTGATCAAAATGAAAGAAAAAGTAAATAAACCCCCCGATTATCACCCCCATAGGTAGGCAGAACTAATAAAATAAAGATAATATATTTTTTTTTTTCCATTAGGGTTAGGGTTAGGGTTGAAAAGAGGGTTAGGGTTAGGGTTGAAAAGAGGGTTAGGGTTAGGGTTGAAAAGAGGGTTAGGGTTGAAAAGAGGGTTAGGGTTAGGGTTGGAAAGAGGGTTAGGGTTGGAAAGAGGGTTAGGATTGGAAAGAGGGTTAGGGTTGGAAAGAGGGTTAGGGTTGGAAAGGGTTAGGGTTGGAAAGGGGGTTAGGGTTGGAAAGAGGGTTAGGGTTGGAATTAGGGTTAGGGTTGGAATTAGGGTTAGGGCTGGAATTAGGGTTAGGGCTAGGGTTGGGATTAGGGTTCGGGGTCTGTTGGGGTTAGGGTTATGGTTAGGGTTGGAATTAGGGTTAGGGATGTGTTGGGGTTAGGGCTGTGGTTAGGGGTGTGTTGGGGTTAGGGCTGGAGTTAGAATTGAGGGGTTTCCACTGTTTAGGCACATCAGGGGGTCACCAAACGCGACATGGTGCAACCATTGATTCCAGCCAATTTTGCGTTCAAAAAGTTAAACGGTGCTTCCTCCCTTCCAAGCCCCGACGTGTGCCCAAACAGTGGTTTACCCCAACATATGGGGTATCAGCGTACTCAGGAAAAATTGCACAACAACTTTGGGGGTCTAATTTCTCCTGGTACCCTTGGGAAAATAAAAATTTGGGGGCTAAAAAAATATTTTTGTGGAAAAATTTTTTTTTATAATTTTCACGTCTCTGCGTTATAAACTTCTGTGAAGCACTTGGGGGTCCAAAGTGCTCACCAGGCATCTAGATAAGTTACTTGGGAGGTCTAGTTTCCAAAATGGGGTCACTTGTGGGGGGTTTCTATTGTTTAGGCACATCAGGGGCTCTGCAAACGTAATGACGACCGCAGACCATTCCATCAAAGTCTGCATTTCAAAACGCCACTACTTCCATTCCGAGCCCTTACGTGTGCCCAAACAATAGTTCCCCCCCATATATGGGGCACCAGCGTACTCAGGACAAACTGTACAACAACTTTTGGGGTCCAATTTATCCTGCTACAATTGTGAAAAAAAAAATTGCTGGCTAAAAATCATTTTTTTTGAGGAAAAAAAAATATTTTTTATTTTCACGTCTCTGCGTTCTAAACTTCTGTGAAGCACTTGGGGGTTCAAGGTGCTTACCACACATCTAGATAAGTTCCTTAGGGGGTCTAGTTTCCAAAATGGGGTCACTTGTGGGGGGGTTCCACAGTTTAGGTACATCAGGGGTTCTGCAAATGTAACATGATGCCCGCAGACCATTCCATCAAAGTCAGCATTTCATAATGTCACTACTTCCCTTCCGAGCCCCGACGTGTACCCAAACAGTGGTCATCCCCCACATATGGGGTATCAGCGTACTCAGGACAAACTGGACAACAACTTTTGGGGTCCAATTTATCCTGCTACCCTTGTAAAAAAAAAATTGCTAGCTAAAAATCATTTTTTTTGAGGAAAAAAAAATATTTTTTATTTTCACGGCTCTGCGTTATAAACTTCTGTGAAGCACTTGGGGGTTCAAGGTGCTCACCACACATCTAGATAAGTTCCTTGGGGGGTCTAGTTTCCAAAATGGGGTCACTTGTGGGGGGTTCCACAGTTTAGGTACATCAGGGGTTCTGCAAATGTAACATGATGCCCGCAGACCATTCCATCAAAGTCAGCATTTCATAATGTCACTACTTCCCTTCCGAGCCCCGACGTGTACCCAAACAGTGGTCCCCACCCACATATGAGGTATCAGCGTACTCAGAACAAACTGGACAACAACTTTTGGGGCCAATTTATCCTGCTACCCCTGTGAAAAAAAATTGCTGGCTAAAAATCATTTTTTTTTTGTGGAAAAAAAAATATTTTTTATTTTCACGGCTCTGCGTTATAAACTTCTGTGAAGCGCTTGGGGGTTCAAGGTGCTCACCACACATCTAGATAAGTTCCTTGGGGGGTCTAGTCTCCAAAATTGGGTCACTTGTGGGGGGGTTCCACAGTTTAGGTACATCAGGGGCTCTGCAAATGTAACATGACACCCGCAGACCATTCCATCAAAGTCAGCATTTCAAAATGTCACTACTTCCCTTCCGAGCCCCAACGTGTGCCCAAACAGTGGTTCCCCCCCACATGTGGGGTACCAGCGTACTCAGGACAAACTGGACAACAAATTTTGGGGTCTAATTTATCCTGGTACCCTTGTGAAAATAAAAAATTGCGCACTAAAAAATAATTTTTTGAGGGAAAAAATTTTTTTTTTTATTTTCACGGCTCTGCGTCATAAACTTTTGTGAAGCACTTGAGGGTTCAAGGTGCTCACTACACATCTAGATAAGTTCCTTAGGGGGTCTAGTTTCCAAAATGGGGTCATTTGTGGGGGAGCTCCAATGTTTAGGCACACAGTGGCTCTCCAAACACAACATGGTGTCCGCTAACGATTGGAAGTAATTTGCATTTTAAAAAGTCAAATGGCGCTCCTTCCCTTCTGAGCCCTGCCGTGTGCCCAAACAGTGGTTCCCCCCCACATATGAGGTACCAGCGTACTCAGGACAAACTGGACAACAAGATTTGTGGTCCAATTTCTCCTGTTAGCCTTGTGAAAATTAAAAATAGTGTGCTAAAAATCATTTTTGAGGAAAAAAAATTATTTTTTATTTTCACTGCTCTGTGTTATAAACTTTTGTGAAGCACTTGGGGGTTCAAAGTGCTCCCTACACATCTAGATAAGTTCCTTAGGGGGTCTAGTTTCCAAAATGGGGTCACTTGTGGGGGAGCTCCAATGTTTAGGTGCACAGGGGCTCTCCAAATGCGACATGGTGTCCGATAACGATTGGAGCTAATTTTCCATTCAAAAAGTCAAATGGTGCTCCTTGCCTTCCGGGCCCTGCCGTGCACCCAAACAGTGGTTTATGACCACATATGAGGTATCTGTGCACTCAGGAGAAATTGCTCAACCAATTTTAGGATCCATTTTATCCTGTGATAATGAAAAAACTGAGGCTAAAAGAAAATTTTTGTGAATAAAAAGTGTTTTGTTTTTTTTACAGATCAATTTGTGAAGTACCTGGGGGTTCAAAGTGATCACTATGCATCTAGATAAGTTCCTTGGGGGGTCTAGTTTCCAAAATGGGGTCACTTGTGGAGGAGCTCCAATGTTTATGCATACAGGGGCTCTCCAAACACAACATGGCAACCGCTAAATATTCCAGCATATTTTCCATTCAAAAAGTCAAAAGGGGCTCCTTCCCTTCTGAGCCGTGCCATGCACCCAAACAGTGGTTTATGACTACATATGAGGTATCGTTGTACTCCGGAGAAATTGCCCAACAAATTTTAGCATCCATTTTATCCTGTTTCCCATGTGAAAATGAAAAAATTGATGCTAAAAGAAAATTTTTGTTGGAAAAATTAAAATGTCCATTTTTTCTTTCCACATTGCTTTAGTTCCTGTGAAACACCTGAAGGGTTAATAATCTTCTTGAATGTAGTTTTGAGTAGCTTGAGGGGTGCAGTTTTTAGAATGGTGTAACTTTTGGGTATTTTCTGCCATATAGACCCCTCAAAGTGACTTCAAATGTGAGGTGGTCCCTAAAAAAATGGTTTTGTAAATTTTATTGTAAAAATGAGAAATCGCTGGTCAACTTTTAACCCTTATAACTTCCTAACAAAAAAATATTTTGTTTCCAAAATTGTGCTGATGTAAAGTAGACATATGGGAAATGTTATTTATTTACTATTTTGTGTCACATAACTCTCTGGTTTAACAGAATAAAAATTCAAAATTTGAAAATTGCAAAATCTTCTAAATTTTCACCAAATTTCTGATTTTTTGACAAATAAACGCAAAAATTATCAACCTAAATTTACCACTAACATGAAGCCCAATATGTCACGAAAAAACAATCTCAGAATCGCTAGGATCCATTGAAGCGTTCCTGAGTTATTACCTCATAAAGGGACACTGGTCAGAATTGCAAAAAATGGCCTGGTCATTAAGGTCAAAATAGGCTTGGTCATGAAGGGGTTAATATGCAGAGGGAATGAAAACGTTGTGTACTTGCTACATGTGTTTATGATATGAGTCCTGCTTATGGTTATTGGCAACCATTAAGTTTAAGTACATAATGTGGAGTATCTCTTGAGAAAAATGAATCAATTGACACACTTTTTTTGTATAGAGCACTTGTATTAAATACAAAAGAGCAAATGATAAACAATTATTTAACCCCTTAGTGACAGAGCCAAATTGCAGCTTAATGACCAGGCCAATTTTTACAATTTTGACCACTGTCACTTTATGATGCTATAGCTCTGGAACGCTTTATCGGATCTCGCTGATTCTGAGGCTGTTTTTTTGTGACATATTGTACTTCATGCTAGTGGTAAAATTTCTTCTCTATGACTTGTGTTTATTTATGAAAAAAATGGAAATATGGCGAAAATTATAAGGGTTTAAAGTTGACAAGCAATTTCTCATTTTTACAACAAAATTTACAAAACCATTATTTTTTAGGGACCACATCACATTTAAAGTCACTATGAGGGGTGTACATGACAGAAAATACCCAAAAGTGACACCATACTAAAAACTGGACCCCTCAAGGTGCTCAAAACCACATTCAAGAAGTTAATTAACCCTTTATATGCTTCACAGGAACTGAAGCAATGTGGAAGGAAAAAATTAACATTTAACTTTTTTTACAAAAAATTCAGAACCAATTTTTTTATTTTCACAAGTGTTAAATAGAAAATGAACCACAAAATTTGTTGTGCAACTTCTCCTGAATACGAGTATACCCCATATGTGGGGGTAAACCACTCTTTGAGCGCACGGCAGAGCTCGGAAGGGAAGGAGCACCATTTGACTTTTTCAATGCAGAATTGGCTGGAATTGAGATCGGACGACATGTTGCGTTTGGTGAGCCCCTGATGTGCCTAAAGAGTGGAAACCCCCACAAGTGACACCATTTTGGAAACTAGCCCCCCTAAGGAACTTATCTAGATGTGTGGTTTGCACTTTGAACTCCCAAGTACTTCACACAAGTTTATCACGTAGAGCCATGAAAATAAAAAAAATCATTTTTTTCACTAAAATGATCTTTTCACCCCCAATTTTGAATTTTACCAAGGATAGCAAGAGGAATTGTACCACAAAAGTTGTGCAATTTGTCCTGAGTATGCAGATAATCCCATATAAGGGGGAACCACTGTTTGTGCACATGGCAGAGCTTGGAAAGGAAGGAGCGCCGTTTTGGAATGCAGACTTTGATGGAATGGTCTGCGTCATGTTGCGTTTGCAGAGCCCATGATGTGCCTAAACAATAGAAACCTCCCACAAGTGACCACATGTTGGAAACTAGACCCACCAAGGAGCTTATCTACATGTGTGGTGAGCACTTTAAACCCCAAGTGCTTCACAGAAGTTTTTAACGCAGAGCCGTGAAAATAAAAAATCATTTTTTTCTACAAAAATGATGTCTTCACCCCCAAATTTTTACTTTCACAAGGATAACAGAGAAATTGGACCCTAAGACTTGTTTTCCAATATGTTTATTACTTGATATTTTAATTGTGCTATTGATTGATGACTGTATCCGATTAAGAGATATTTTACTTGCGATTCATCCTTTTGTAGTATATTTGATAAAGTGCCCTTGCGGTCTCAGCTATGTTGGAGAGACCACCCAGCATATCCGAGACCGCATTTCACAACACAAGTCGACCATTAGATGCAGACGTGAGTTGTTACCAATTCCGGCTCATTCTGTGTCTTGTGGTCATTCAATAGCACAATTAAAATATCAAGTAATAGATCATGTACCAATGGCCAGGAGAGGTGGGGATAGGGTTAAAAGGTTAAAGGAGTGAGAGTCATTTTGGATACATACATTACAGACTCGGACTCCTCTAGGACTCAATAGAGAGTATGAAGTGATTCATTAAATGCGTTTTAAATCAATAGGACTTCTTGTTTTGTACATATATATAGGGTATTGTCCTTTAAATGTTTGTATGGCAGTGGAATTACTATAGATGAATTAAATCTGATATTAGGTGGTTATCTACCAGCTTGTACTTGTAGTACTCATTTATATTGGTTAATATTATATTAATATTACACTTATATTGTAGAGTATCTGCATAATCCTATCTTCTATTAAATTTTACACTCTAAGGCCTGTTTCACACTTCCGTTTGTGACCATCAGTCAAGATCTGCCGATTTGAAAAAAAAACGGATCCGCCATTTTTCTTGGCGTATCCGTTTTTTTCCTCATAGACTTGCATTATGGTCGTCCGTTCGATCCGCTTTTGTACGGATCCGCCAAGATTGTGGCGTCCGCTCAGCGGCCCGGACGGACCATGTAACTTTTTTTGGTGTCCGGATCCGCTATTTCTGGATTTAACCTGCATTTCTGTCTGGCTGCTGGATAAAATTCTCTCTCTCTCTTTCTCTCTCTCTCTCCTTTTCCCCAGGCGCGGTTCCTTTAAATTTTTACCTTCGGCGGATCCGTACATCCGCCGATCCGCTCACCCCCATTTGTCAGTCCGCCTGAGGATCCATTTTCCGCTATTTTGGCGGATTTTAACTGACAGAAAAAACTGAAGTGTGAAACAGGCCTTAGTCAACACCGATATTACTAGCATATATATTCCTTTTATTAATAATTATTTCTATTTTTCTTTTTTCTTTTAGTTACACCCTGACCCCATTCGCAATAAATCGGGCACATGAGAGTTATATTGGTGTATAGGACCGTGCACTTTCTCCCTTGGACATTGGCAGCAGTTCTATTCATTCACGGGACTCTTCGGGTATTTAGCTTTTATTCATTCCGACATGAGTCGGCTTTTTCCGTCTGACTCCGGTGCACATGCGCGTTAGGCAACCCGAGACACTGACGCAGACCCGGAAGTGCTTTCCTTCCATGATATATAAGGAACGCTGTTTGTCATAGCGCTCACCGCGACTCTTATTGGCGTCTGCCTGTGCGCCCCCCGGACGGTCACTCTTGGTGGTATGTTGCAGTGGATATAAACCCCTTATTTTTCTTGTTTTTCACATTATCTCTGGGATACTGATGTATGGGGTTTCTTTCTTTATAGAAGACATTTCACGTGTGTTTCACATGAATTAAGTACAGTCATATGTTAAAGTTTGGGCACCCCTATTAATGTTAACCTTTTTTCTTTATAACAATTTTGGTTTTTGCAACAGCTATTTCAGTTTCATATATCTAATAACTGATGGACTCACTTATATTTCTGGATTCAAATGAGGTTTATTGTACTAACAGAAAATGTACAATCTGCATTTAAACAAAATTTGACCGGTGCAAAAGTATGGGCACCCTTATCATTTTCTTGATTTCAACACTCCTAACTACTTTTTACTGACTTCCTGAAGCACTAAATTGGTTTTGTAACCTCATAGAGCTTTGAACTTCATAGCCAGGTGTATCAAATCATGAGAAAAGGTATTTAAGGTGGCCACTTGCAAGTAGTTCTCCTATTTGATTCTCCTATGAAGAGTGGCATCATGGGCTCCTCAAAACAACTCTCAAATGATCTGAAAACAAAGATTTATTCAACATAACTTTTCAAGGGAAGGATACAAAAAGTTGTCTCAGAGATTTAACCTGTCAGTTTCTACTGTGAGGAACATAGTAAGGAAATGGAAGAACACAGGTACAGTTCTTGTTAAGCCCAGAAGTGGCAGGCCAAGAAAAATATCAGAAAGGCAGAGAAGAAGAATGGTGAAAACAGTCAAGGACAATCCACAGACCACCTCCAAAGACCTGCAGCATCATCTTGCTGCAGATGGTGTCACTGTGCATCGGTCAACAATACAGCGCACTTTGCACAAGGAGAAGCTGTATGGGAGAGTGATGCGAAAGAAGCCGTTTCTGCAAGCACGCCACAAACAGAGTCGCCTGAGGTATGCAAAAGCACATTTGGACAAGCCAGTTACATTTTGGAAGAAGGTCCTGTGGACTGATGAAACAAAGATTGAGTTGTTTGGTCATACAAAAAGGCGTTATGCATGGAGGCTAAAAAACACTTGCTACCCACAGTAAAATTTGGTGGAGGTTCCATCATGCTTTGGGGCTGTGTGGCCAATGCCGGCACCGGGAATCTTGTTAAAGTTGAGGGTCGCATGGATTCAACTCAGTATCAGCAGATTGTTGACAATAATGTGCAAGAATGAGTGACGAAGTTGAAGTTACGCAGGGGATGGATATTTCAGCAAGACAATGATACAAAACACCGCGCCAAATCTACTCAGGCATTCATGCAGAGGAACAATTACAATGTTCTGGAATGGCCATCCCAGTCCCCAGACCTGAATATCATAGAACATCTGTGGGATGATTTGAAGCAGGCTGTCCATGCTCGGCGACCATCAAACTTAACTGAACTGGAATTGTTTTGTAAACAGGAATGGTCACAAATACCTTCATCCAGGATCCAGGAACTCATTAATAGCTACAGGAAGTGACTAGAGGCTGTTATTTTTGCAAAAGGAGGATCTACGAAATATTAATGTCACTTTTATGTTGAGGTGCCCATACTTTTGCACCGGTCAAATTTTGTTTCAATGCAGATTGCACATTTTCTGTTAGTACAATAAACCTCATTTGAATCCAGAAATATAACTGAGTCCATCAGTTATTAGATATATGAAACTGAAATAGCTGTTGCAAAAACCAAAATTGTTATAAAGAAAAAAGGTTAACATTAATAGGGGTGCCCAAACTTTAACATATGACTGTATATAAGTATTCCAAATGGCAGCATGTGCGGACCATTTTTTCTATCCAGGTACTGAAACCTTTTCCATATATATTTTTGCGGCATCCTTTATTTGATTTATGGATAGTTTTGGGCAATTGTATTTAAAGGAGCGCTTTGAAGGGTATATATATTAGCTATCTTGTAATTCCTTTTTATGGAAATAACTATTTAATTTCATTTGTGAAAGCCTATCATTGAATAAGAATAAAAATGAGATTATTGAAGAAAATTATAAAGAATGTGATATGACTAAAAATATTATATGTATTCCCTGGACGATTTAATATTATATGAGATTTCGGTGTGACGTTAGATCTTGTAAAGAAATCTGTTTTTTATCAGATGTTGTATTATTTTCTTTTTCTTAGATAATATCTTGAAAAAGGCCTAATAGCCGAAACGTTGATGTTTTGTCTGCATAACACTGGTCTCACAATATTATATTATGCCCTTTTTGGATGAATAAATAATAGACTCATGTTATACGGTTAATAACGGCATCGCAACACTGGGGAGGGGAAAAACCGACCCGAATCATGTTCTCTGGGGTCTCGGCTACCCCCGGCAATTAATTTATTAACGGCACTGTGGTTTAAGTACCCTTAACTACCACCATTATAAGGCGTATCGGCAGTCGTTAAGGGGTTAAAACAAAAACAATGGGATGGAAAAATAGAAAATAGAAAAGCCTAAAGCTTTCTGACACAGATATTGGCACCCTTTACATTATATTAATATTGAAACACATTTTAACTCGCCAGTGGAAAATCACAAATGAGAATCACCTGTGATTGTCAGTGCCCATGTGACAAGAGTTAGCCAATGAATGATGACTTCAGTGTTTTAAAAGCCACATGCTAGGCCCTGTTCCTTTGTCACGATGGTGAAGACAAATGAACTATCTGAGGACATCAGAACTGCTATTATTAGCAAACACAAGACTTCCAAAGGGTAAAAGGCCATCATCAAAGACCTTGGTATCCCAGTTTTCAACAGGGTGCAATGTTATTAAGAAGTTTGCCAAACATGGTACCATCAAAAACCTTGCTTGACATGGGGGAAAGAGGAAAATTGACAAGAAATGTCTTCAAAGTTTGGTACAAACGGTGGAAAAAACACCACGTCAAACATCCAAAGACCTGAAGGCCAACCTGGAACTGTCTGGGGTCATGGTTTCAACAAGTACCATATGCTGCACACTAAACCAAGCATAGCTTTATTAGCGAAGTCCAAGGAAGAAACCATTGCTGAAGAAAAGACGTAAAAAGGAATGACTGATCTTTGCCAAAGAGAACCTTGACAAACCACAATCCTTCTGGGAAAATGTTCTCTGTACAGATGAAACAAAAAAACTAGATTACTTACTGGTAATTGTGTTTTATGGAGTCTACAACAGCACCCACTTGAGAGTGGGGATCTGCCCATAGGGACAGGAAACATACAGATAATAAGGGGCGGTCCCCCTCGCCTCCTCATTTGGATTACAGAGCATCAGAGGAAACACAAAAAAGATTTAGACAATCTCCATAATAAAAAATCAATATACATAAATATATACAACCACCACCAGGAGTGAATGACATACACCCATATATTTGTTTTTTGCTATTTTTTTAACTAAGTGAGGGAAGTGAATTGGTGCTGTCGTGGACTCCATAAAACATAAAAAACACAATTGCCGGTAAGTAATCTAGTTTTTTCTTCTCGCAACGACAGCACCCACTTGAGAGATTTTCAGAGAACCAATCACCTGGAAGGGTCCACCAAATTGAGGACAGATCTCCCAAGTCAGAGGATGATAAGAAATCAAGCCTATAGCGCTTGTAAAAGGCAGATGGTGAAAGACCATGTTGCTGCCTTACATATCAGATCAGTCGAGATGTCTGCCTTCTCAGCCCAGGAGGATGCCATAGCCCATGCTGAATGGGCCCTTACTCCGTCTGGGGGATTTTCAGATTTTCACCTTTCGCTACGTAGGCCAGACAGATTGCATCTCTGATCCATCATGATAAAGTGCTCTTTGTGAATCCAAAACCCTTCCTGTGGCCTTGAAAGGACACAAACAGAGCCCTACTCTGCCTCTAGGGATGAGTTCTTTCTATATAATGTAGGACAGCTCTCCTCACATCTAAAGCGTGGAATCTCTTTTCCTCAGGAGTAGAAGGGTTAGCAAAAAAGGAGGGAAGAAAAATCTTCTGACCTTTTTGAAATTTAGCAACTACTTTAGGGAGGTATGAAGGGTCTGAGGGGTTTCAGAACTATCCTATCAGAAAAAAAGACAAAAGAAAAGGAGGATCTATAGACAGAGCCTGTATGTCACTAACTCTTCTAGCTGATGTTAAAGCGACTAACAGAGCAGTTTTGAACGATAGGCATTTTAAAGAAGCTGACTCTAAAGGCTCAAATGGAGGACCTGTTAGGGCATCAAGGACCAAGTTCAGGTCCCAAGGAGGTAGACCAGCAATGTGTACAGGATCACATGGTCACACGCTGTAATAAACCTTGAAACCCATCTATCACTGGCAATATTATAACTATACTAGCTGAAGAGCCCGGCGCTGCCCGGGCATAGTAACTAACTGTGGTTAGTTATAACAAATTATAATTATCCTCCATCCCATAGTCCCATGTCCATATACCCATCATACATATCCACGATCCCATAGGCCTGTGCCCATATACCCATCATACATATCCACGATCCCATAGGCCCGTGCCCATATACCCATCATACATATCCTCCATCCCATAGTCGAGTGCCCATATACCCATCACACATCCTCCATCCCATAGTCCCATGCCCATATACCCATCATACATATTCTCCATCCCATAGTCCCATGCCCATATACCCATCACACATCCTTCATCACATAGTCCAATGCCCATATACCCATCATACATATCCTCCATCCCATAGTCCCATGCCCATATACCCATCATACATATCCATGATCCCATAGGCCCATGCCCATATACCCATCACACATCCTCCATCCCATAGTCCCATGCCCATATACCCATAATACATATTCTCCATCCCATAGTCCCATGCCCATATACCCATCATACATATTCTCCATCCCATAGTCCCATGCCCATATACCCATCATACATATTCTCCATCCCATAGCCGAGTGCCCATATACCCATCACACATCCTTCATCTCATAGTCCCATGCCCATATACCCATCATACATATCCTCCATCCCATAGTCCCGTGCCCATATACCCATCATACATATCCACCATCTCATAGTCCCGTGCCCATATACCCGTCATACATATCCTCCATCCCATAGTCCAGTGCCCATATACCCATCACACATCCTCCATCCCATAGTCCCGTGCCCATATACATATCCTCCATCCCATAGTCCCGTGCCCATATACCCGTCTTACATATCCTCCATCCCATAGTCCAGTGCCCATATACCCATCACACATACTCCATCCCATAGTCAACTATTATGACATCATAATGAGCGGCGGCAGGGCTTGCAACCTATGATGACATCAGCGTCGCCATGGCAACCATTGTGACATCATAATGAGGGGCGGGGCTTGATACGCACACACTGCTTCCCCAGTATGCAAATAGGGGCATTATGACATCATAACGAGGGGCGGGGCTTGACACGCACACACTTTTCCCCCAGTATGTAGATAGGGGCAAAATTGGTGAATTGGAACGCGCGGGGTTAAAATTTCACCTCACAACATAGCTTAGGACGCTCTCGGGGTCCAGATGTGTGACTGTGCCAAATTTTGTGGCTGTAGCTGCGATGGTGCCGATGCCTATCCCGGACATACACACACGCACACACACACACACACACACATACATACACACATACATACACACTTTGAGCTTTATATATTAGATAGGGCTCCTAAAGCTTATATCTGATCCTTCAATGTGCTAACCGAAAGGCCCAGCTCCCGACCCTTCTACAGAAAGGATTGCAGAAATTGGTACTTCATTAGAGAAGGGCCCGATATGGATCTCAAGGAATTTTCTAGACACCCTACTGTATATCTTAGTTGTGGACTCTTTTCTACTTTGGAGAACAGTGTTGATCAAGTTGTCAGAAAAACCCCTTAACTTCAACAGCTGCCTCTCAAGTTCCATGCCGTCAAGTGGAGACCTCTCAGCTGAGGATGATGGAATGGACCCTGAGAGAGCAGGCCCAGATCTAATGGGAGGATCCAGGGGTCGGATATGGACATGGCCCTGAGCCATGAAAATCAAGGTCTCTTGGGCCAGAAAGGAGCAATGAGGATCACCCTTCCTCCCCGATCATAGAATCATAGAATCGTAGAGTTGGAAGGGACCTCCTGGGCCATCTGGTCCAACCCCCTGCTCAAAGCAGGATTTGCTAAATCATCCCAGACAGATGTCTGTCCAGCCTCTGTTTGAAGACTTCTATTGAAGGAGAACTCACCACCTCTCATGGCAGCCTGTTCCACTCATTGATCACTCTGTCAAAAAGTTTTTTCTAATATCTAATCTGTGTCTCCTCCCATTCAGTTTCATCCCATTGCTTCTAGTCTTTCCTTGTGCAAATGAGAATAAAGATGATCCTTCTACAATGTGACAGCCCTTGAGATATTTGTAGACAGCTATTAAGTCTCCTCTCAGTCTTCTCTTATGCAAGCTAAACATTCCCAAATCCTGCAACCTTTCCTCATAAGACAGGGTTTGCAGACCGGTCACCATTCTGGTCGCTCTTTTCTGAACTTGCTCAAGTTTGTTGATGTCTTTTTTAAAATGTGGCGCCCAAAACTGGACACAGTATTCCAGATGAGGATTGACCAAAGAGGAGTAGAAAGCAATAATGACTTCACGTGATCTAGACTGTATGCTTCTGTTAATACATCCTAGAATTGTATTTGCCATTTTGCTGCTGCATCACACTGTTGACTCATATTCAGTCTGTGATCTATTAGTTACCCAAGTCTTTTTCACATGTGCTGTCACTTAGCCCTATTCCTCCCATTCTACATATACTTTTTTCATTTTTATTGCCCAGATGTAGTACTTTGCATTTTTCCCTGTTAAAAACCATTCTGTTAGTTGCTGCCCACTGCTCCAGTTTATTTATATCTTTTTGAATCCTCTCTCTTCTCTAGTATTAGCTATCCCTCCAAGCTTTGTGTCATCAGCAAATTTAATCAGTTTACCCTCAATTCCTTCATCTAAATCTTTGATAAAGATGTTGAACAATACAGGGCCCAGGACAGAGCACTGTGGTACCCCACTTGAGACATTCTTCCAACTGGATGTGCAGCCATTTACAACTACTCTTTGGGTCCGATCACTAAGCCACTTATGAATCCACCTAACAGTTGTCTTGTCCATTCCATACTTAGCCATTTTTTCAATAAGGATTGTGTGAGATACTTTGTCAAATGCTTTGCTGAAGTCAATATATACTATATCTACATTATTTCCCCTTATCAACCCATTCAGTCATTCTGTCATAGAAGGAAATTAAGTTAGTCTGACATGACTTATTAGTTACAAACCCATGCTGACTCTGTTTAATCACTTCATTCTTATCCAGGTACTTACATACATGTTGTTTAATAATTTGTTCAAAGATCTTTCCTGGTATAGAAGTCAGACTGACCGGCCTTTAGTTGCCTGGGTCCACCTTCTTCCCCTTTTCGAAGATAGGAACAATATTTGCTCTTCTCCAGTCTTCTGGCACTTTTCCTGTTCTCCAAGAATTTTCAAAGATTATGGAGAGGGGTTCAAAAATTTCTTCTGCTATCTCCTTCAGTACTCTGGGGTGTAATTCATCTGGTCCTGGAGACTTGAGTACATTTAGGTTAGCTAAGTGTTTCCTCCATATCTTTCTGTTTATAGATATTCTGGATTCTTCTATTCCCTTAAGGACAGTGAAGAACAGTTGATGTTACATTTCCTTTCTGAGAGAAAACAGATGCAAAATAGGAATTTAAAAGTTTGTCCTTCTCAACATCCTGTCTTACCATTTCATCATTTTCATCCTGTAAAAATCCTATAGCATCTTTTACTTTTCTTTTACTTTTGACATATCCCAGAAATCTTTATTATTGCTTTTGATGTCTCTTGCAAGCCTCAATTCATTGTCAGCTTTAGATAATCTGATTTGTGTTCTGCAGACAGCATTATATTCTTCTTTAGATATGCCTCCCTCTTTCCATTTTATAAACATTTCTTTCTTCCTTTTTAGCATGTTCTTAAGTTCTGGTTGTCATGCTCACCTCCCCGGCTCCTGTCACGCTCACTATCCCAGCTCATGTTCGCTCTGCGGCCGCTGCCCTGACCGCCGCTGCCTCGGCTCCCTCTGCCCGGGCTCCTGTCACCGCCGCTCCATCTGCCTCTGCCACGGCTCCTCTTCTTGCAGCGCCATCGGTCCCCGCCGCCTCCCATGCCTCCACACTGCCCGGGGCTCTCCGGCGCTTCCGGTCCTCTCGGCCCACCCCCACTGCTGGCACCTGTCCATCAACTGTCCTGCGGCCGGCCGCTGCTCCCTCACGCAGGCGCACAGCTAGTTATGCCCCCTTGACCAGGCGCCCTATCCCCTGACCCCATGGCACAGCTGCACCCTGACCCAGTAGTTCAGCAGCGTGCCGTATATATCAGGCAGCCTCACCCTATGCTCTCTGCCTGACTATCATTTGTGGTTCACGTTTGATATCGGGTCCACGCTCTCCTGCGTTCCTCCTGTCTCTGCGCTGTGTACTTTGCCTGGTCCGCCGCTAGATTCCCTACTTGTGACCTTCCTGTGTTCCATTCCAGGTCCAGTTCGTTCCTGCCTTCGTCTACCTGTTCCTGTGTCTCTCCCTGTACCGGTTCCTGCCGTCCACCGTTGCTGTCCACCTCCGTCCTCGCGGCTTCAGTAGCCTTCCCTGCGGTCGATGTCATCTTCCATCTGGTCGCCTGTACGTCTCCTGCCTGCATTCCCTCCCAGCTGTCCCCAGGTATCATCTTCTGCAGCAGCGATAGTCTCCCCTGGGTCTGCCCCTAACGCTCCCTGTATAGGGGGTGGTACACCTTGCCAGCTCGCCCTAGGAAGGTTCGTTGTCGCGGTCCTGAGGGTTCAACTTCCGGAGGTCGCCAGTCTCACAGTATAGTCAGGCCATGGACCCCGCTGGTACCTCGACCCCGACCCAAAAGGTACTCCTGTTCCTGCGAGAGAACCAGACGAGGATAATGTCCTTCCTCAAATCTATGGAATCCCGTCTGTCGTCCTTACAGGCCTCTGATCCCACTAGCGCTCCCCAGATGGCTGGTCTCCAGCAGGAGCTCACCCAGCAGCGCGACACTCAGGCCCATATCTTAAATTACATGGCCTCGGTGGATAACCGTCTCCTGGCTCTCCAGACCGTGGCCTCCGCTCCAGCCCAGGCGGCAACCTCCCACCCACCACCCCGTTTGGCGAAACCCCCATGGTATAACGGCGATCCCAAGTTATGCAGAGGGTTCCTGAATCAATGCCAGTTACACTTCGAGCTGTCCCCTCTGCAGTACCCTACGGATTGGGCCAAGGTGGTTTTTGCTGTGTCCCACTTGGAGGGTGAGGCCCTAGCTTGGGTAAACCCTCTCTGGGAAAGAACTGCCCCAGCTCCGATGGCTGACGCATCTACCTCGAGGATAAAGGGTTTATTAATTTCAGTACGATGGAGTACGGGCGCTGTAGCGAAAGCTTGTCTCAAGGTTTGAAAGGCATTTTCAGCTTCCGGGGACCAGAGGTGAGGGTTGGCTCCCTTACGGGTCAAGGAGGAGATAGGAGCGGTCAAGGTAGAAAAGTGTGGAATAAATTGCCGGTAGTAATTAGCAAACCCAAGGAATTGTTGGATCGCCTTGATTCCCTGGGGACGCGGCCATTTGAGCACGGCGGATACTTTTCCAGGGTCCATACGTAGGCCCGAGTCAGAAATGATACAACCCAAGAACGGCAGGGAGGACTGCTCTAAGGCGCACTTCTCGAGTTTGGCATAGAGACGCTGCTCTCTTAAATGTAATAAGACTTGGCGGACGTCTTTTCTGTGGGTAGCCAGGTCCGGGGAAAACACAAGGATATCGTCCAAATACACCACGACACAGGAGTAGAGAAGGTCTCGAAACACGTCGTTGACGAACTCCTGGAACACTGCGGGAGCATTGCACAGGCCAAAAGGCATGACCAAATACTCATAGTGGCTATCTCGGGTATGGAAAGCGGCCTTCCATTCATCTCCGGGACGAATGCGGATCCTCCGGTCGACTGCTCACCTGCAGTTTTTTCTCTAAGATGTTCTTCACCGCAGAGAGAAATTACACCATTGGTGACAGAGCTGCTTGCCATCAAGTTGGCCTTGGAGGAGCCACGGATCACGGAGTGAATTACTTATACGATGGACTACTTGGTAGAGATGGGGTGCACCTTACGAAGACTGGAAAGCATGTATTTGGAAGTCGCCTTGCTACACTTGTAAGGAGAGCTTTAAACTAGAACAACATGGGAAGGGAAGCAAAAGACCAGAAAAAGCCATACACCTGACAAATGCTATTGTGAACTCTGCTATTAGAAGTGGAAGGGAAGAACAAAGACAAAAGAATCTAATTAATAAAAATATTGGAGAAAGAGAAACCTATCACAAAATAAAATGTTTCTATACTAATGCACAAAGCATGGGCAACAAACAAGGAGAATTGGAACTACTAACACAGGAAAAGAAATATGATGTCATTGGAATCACTGAAACTTGGTGGGACAATACACATGATTGTAATACAAGACTAGAAGGATACAACTTATTTGCAAGAAACAGACTTGATAAACGAGGAGGGGTGTCGCATTGTATGTTAGAAACGCGTATATCTGCACAGAGATCGAAGCTTCAGAGACTGGGAGTTCTGTGGAAACTGTTTGGGTAAGAATACAAGGACAGAACAATGGAAAGGACACCATTGTAGGCATTTACTACATGCCGCCTGTGCAAGCTGAAGATATGGATGAACTCTTTATGCATCAAATGGCCAAGTTCTCCAAAAAATATGACATAGTTGTCATGGGAGATTTCAACTATCCAGACATTTGTTGGCAATCTCTCTCAGGCAAAACTAACAGGTCAAGGAAATTCTTATCCTCTCTTGCTGACAACTTTATCTTCCAAAAGGTAGGGGAGAAAACAAGGGGAACTGCTACCTTGGATCTAATCCTTATAAACAGGGAGGAAATGGTTGAGGAGGTAAAAGTGGCTGGGACCCTAGGAGGTAGCGACCATGCTATTTTAGAATTTTGGATAACTAGAGGCGGAAGACCTGTGAAGACTCAGACGTCAAGGTTAGATTTCAGAAAGGCAGATTTTAAGGGATTCAGAAAGAGAATTGGAGGGATCCAATGGCTGGATATCCTTAAAGACAAAAATGTCCAGGAAGGATGGGAAATCTTGAAAAATGAAATTCTCAAAGCACAGTTGTTAATTCCGAAAAGAGGGAAGAATAGGAAGCATTTAAGGAAACCAGGATGGATGAACACAGAACTTAAGCACATGCTAAAAAGGAAAAAAAAAATGTTTATAAAATGGAAAGAGGGAGGCATATCTAAAGAAGAATATAATGCTGTTTGCAGAACCTGCAGGGCACAAATCAGATTACTAAAGCTGAAAATGAATTGAGGCTTGCAAGAGATGTCAAAAGCAATAATAAAGGATTTTGGGATATGTCAAAAGTAAAAGAAAAGTCAAAGATTCTATAGGATTTTTACAGGATGAAAATGATGAAATGATAAGACAGGATGTTGAGAAGGCTGAAGTTTTAAATTCCTATTTTGCATCTGTTTTCTCTCAGAAAGGAAATGTAACATCAACTGTTATTCACTGTCCTATTAAGGGAATAGAAGAATCCAGGATATCTATAAACAGAAAGATAGTGAGGAAACACTTAGCTAACGTAAATTAATTCAAGTCTCCAGGACCAGATGAATTACACCCCAGAGTACTGAAGGAGATAGCAGAAGAAATTTTTGAACCCCTCTCCATAATCTTTGAAAATTCTTGGAGAACAGGAGAAGTGCCAGAAGACTGGAGAAGAGCAAATGTTGTTCCTATCTTCAAAAAGGGGAAGAAGGTGGACCCAGGCAACTATAGGCCGGTGAGTCTGACTTCTATACCAGGAAAGATCTTTGAACAAATTATTAAACAACATGTATATCAATACCTGGATAAGAATGAAGTGATTAAACAGAGTCAGCATGGGTTTATAACTAATAAGTCATGTCAGACTAACTTAATTTCCTTCTATGACGGTATCACTGATTGGGTGGATCAAGGAAATGCTGTAGATATAGTATATCTTGACTTCAGCAAAGCATTTGACAAAGTCTCTCATAAAATCCTTATTGAAAAAATGACTAAGTATGGAATGGACAAGGCAACTGTTAGGTGGATTCATAACTGGCTTAGTGATCGGACCCAAAGAGTGGTCGTAAATGGCTGCACATCCAGTTGGAAGAATGTCTCAAGTGGGGTACCACAGGGCTCTGTCCTGGGCCCTGTATTGTTCAACATCTTTATCAACGATTTAGATGAAGGAATTGAGGGTAAACTGATTAAATTTGCTGATGACACAAAGCTAGGAGGGATAGCTAATACTAGAGAAGAGAGAGAGAGGATTCAAAAAGATTTAAATAAACTAGAGAAGTGGGCCGCAACTAACAGAATGGTTTTTAACAGGGAGAAATGCAAAGTACTACATCTGGCAATAAAAATGAAAAAAGCATATACAGAATGGGAGGAATAGGGCTAAGTGACAGCACATGTGAAAAAGACTTGGATATACTAATAGATCACAGACTGAATATGAGTCAACAGTGTGATGCAGCAGCAAAAAAGGCAAATGCAATTCTAGGATGCATTAACAGAAGCATACAGTCTAGATCACGTGAAGTCATTATTTCCCTCTACTCCTCTTTGGTCAGACCTCATCTGGAATATTGTGTCCAGTTTTGGGCACCACATTTTAAAAAAGTCATCAACAAACTGGAGCAAGTTCAGAAAAGAGCGACCAGTATGGTGACCGGTCTGCAAACCCTGTCTTATGAGGAAAGGTTGCAGGATTTGGGAATGTTTAGTTTGCAAAAGAGAAGACTGAGAGGAGACTTAATAGCTGTCTACAAATATCTAAAGGGCTGTCACATTGTAGAAGGATCAACTTTATTCTCATTTGCACAAGGAAAGACTAGAAGCAATGGGATGAAACTGAATGGGAGGAGACACAGATTAGATATTAGAAAAAACTTTTTGACAGTTAGAGTGATCAATGAGTGTAACAGGCTGCCACGAGAAGTGGTGAGTTCTCCGTCAATGGAAGTCTTCAAACAGAGGCTGGACAGACATCTGACTGGGATGATTTAGCGAATCCTGCTTTGAGCAGGGGGTTGGACCAGATGGCCCAGGAGGTCCCTTCCAACGCTACGATTCTTTGATTCTTTGATTCTATGATTCTATGATCCGTTTAAAATCTACACCGACCACAAGAACCTGCCATACATCCAGTCAGCACAAAGACTTAACCCCCCGGCAAGCCAGATGGTCGCTGTTCTTTGCCCGGTTCGATTTTGAGCTTCATTTCCGTCCCGGTGACAAGAATCTCAAAGCAGACGCTTTATCCAGGTCCTTTCTGGTCTCCAATAATGAGGAAGAGCCATCACACATTGTAGACCCCAGTAAAGTCATCATGGTTGCACCCATTAGCTTGACTTCGTTACCGCCCGGTAAGACCTTTGTGCAAGAAAGCGAGAGGAAGCAAGTGTTAGGATGGGGTCATGCCTCCAAGCTAGCCGGCCACGTTGGGCTCAAGAAAGTGCTCCTTCTCATTTCTCGTTTCTATTGGTGGCCATCTCTTCTTCAAGACATCCGAAGTTTTATCGCCTCCTGCCCGTCGTGTGCCAGAAACAAAGTCCCTCGGCACCTACCCTCTGGGCTCTTACACCCGCTTCCGGTTCCTTCGGCCCCCTGGCAGCATGTCGCAATGGACTTTATTACTGATCTGCCTCGGTCTTCTGGCCACACCGTTATCTTGGTCGTGGTGGATCGATTTTCCAAGATGGCCCATTTTATTGCTCTGCCAGGTTTACCCTCTGCACCCGAGTTGGTGAAGATTTTCGTCACCCATGTTTTCTGGATTCACGGCTTCCCCAAGCATATCGTTTCCGACAGAGGGGTTCAGTTCACCTCGCGGTTTTGGAGGGCCCTGTGCCGTATGATGGAAGTAACGTTGGACTTCTCTTCCTACCATCCTCAGACCATTGGCCAGGCAGAACGGACAAATCAAATCCTTGTGACTTATCTCCGTCATTTTTCCAACGCCCACCAGAACGACTGGTCTAGCCTGCTCCCGTGGGACAAATTCACCTACTACAACCATGCCAGTGAGTCCTCCTCCAAATCACCCTTCTTTATTGTCTACGGGCAACATCCAGGTGTTCCTTTGCCGGTACCTCCTGTCTCGGGTGTGCCGGCGGCCGATCTTCTGACCGAGGAGTTCTCCAGGGTCTGGCAGGAGACCAAAACCGCGCTTGATCGTGCCCAAGGCCGGATCAAGAGACATGCCGATAAAAAACGCCTGGATTCTCCACTGTACCCACCCGGGGATAAAGTATGGCTGTCTTCTAAGTTTATCCATCTGAAGCAACCCTCGTATAAACTGGGCCCTCGGTATATAAGTCCGTTTGAGGTCCTGACTCGTATCAATGATGTGGCCTACAAGTTAAAACTTCTCGCTTCGCTAAAGATTCCTATTTTTTTCCATGCTTCTTTCTTAAAGCCTGTTGTACTTAACCGCTTCCTTCCACTGGCCGTTCGCCCCCACCTGTTTCCGCACAGGATGTCTTTGAAGTTAAAGACATTCTCGCAATGAAAAGATCCAGAGGTAAGACCCTCTTCTTAATCGATTGGAAGGGTTTCGGTCCCGAGGAGAGATCTTGGGAGCCCCAGGAAAACATTCAGGCTCCTCATATCTTGGCCACATTCCTTTCCGGTCTTAAGAAGAGGGGGCGTAAGGAGGGGGGTACTGTCACGCTCACCTCCCCGGCTCCTGTCACGCTCACCTCCCCAGCTCATGTTCGCTCTGCGGCTTCTGCGGCCGCTGCCCTGACCGCCGCTGCCTCGGCTCCCTCTGCCCGGGCTCCTTTCACCACCACTCCATCTGCCTCTGCCATGGCTCCTCTTCTTACGGCGCCATCGGCCACCACCGCCTCCCGTGCCTCCACCTCGCCCGGGGCTCTCCGGCGCTTCCGGTCCTCTCAGCCCGCCCCCACTGCTGGCACCTGTCCTTCAACTGTCCTGCGGCCGGCCGCTGCTCCCTCATGCAGGCCCACAGTTAGGTATGCCCCCTAGACCAGGCGCCCTATCCCCTGGCCCCATGGCACTGCTGTACCCTGACCCAGAAGTTCAGCAGTGAGCCCTATATCAGGCAGCCTCACCCTATGCTCTCTGCCTGACTATCATTTGTGGTTCACGTTTGATATCGGGTCCACGCTCTCCTGAATTCCTCCTGTCTCTGCGCTGTGTACCTTGCCTGGTCCGCCGCTAGTTTCCCTACTTGTGACCTTCCTGTGTTCCATTCCAGGTCCAGTCCATTCCTGCCTTCGTCTACCTGTTCCTGTGTCTCTCCCTGTACCGGTTCCTGCCGTCCACCGTTGCTGTCCACCTCCATCCCCGCGGCTTCAGTAGCCTTCCCTGCGGTCAACATCATCTTCCATCTGGTCGCCTGTACGTCTCCTGCCTGCATTCCCTCCCGGCTGTCCCCAGGTATCAGCTTCCACGGCGATAGTCTCCCGTGAGTCTGCCCCTAACGCTCCCTGTATAGGGGGTGGTACACCTGGCCAGCTCGCCCTAGGGAGGTTCGTCATCGCGGTCCTGAGTGTTCAACTTCCGGAGGTTTCCAGTCTCAAACTGGTTTCCTTAAATGCTTCCTATTCTTCCCTCTTTTTGTAATTGTTAACAATTGTGCTTTAAGAATTTCATTTTTCAAGATTTCCCATCCTTCCTGGACATTTTTGTCCTTAAGGATATCCAACCATTGGATCCCTCCATTTCTCTTTCTGAATACCTTAAAATCTGCCTTTCTGAAATCTAACCTTGACATCTGAGTCTTCACAGGTCTTCCTCCTCTAGTTATCCAAAATTCTAAAATAGCATAGTCGCTACCTCCTAGGGTCTCAGCCACTTTTACCTTCTCAACCATTTCCTCCCTGTTTATAAGGATTAAATCCAAGGTACCAGTTCCCCTTGTTTTCTCCCCTACCTTTTGGAAGATAAAGTTGTCAGCAAGAGAGGATAAGAATTTCCTTGACCTGTTAGTTTTGCCTGAGAGAGATTCCCAACAAATGTCAGGATAGCTGAAATGTCCCATGACAACTATGTCATATTTTTTGGAGAACTTGGCCATTTGATGCATAAAGAGTTTATCCATATCTTCAGCTTCCACAGGCGGCCTGTAGTAAATGCCTACAATGGTGTCCTTTCCATTGTTCTGTCCTTTTATTCTTACCCAAACAGTTTCCACAGAACTCCCAGTCTCTGAAGCTTCGATCTCTGTGCAGATATACACGTTTCTAAGGCTAGTTTCAGACTAGCGTTTTTGCCACTTAGCCCCGCCCCTGCTGCGCCCCCTCCGGTCATCTCCGCCTAGTATCGCACATCGCTGCATGCCATCTGCACACTCTATCTTTAGCATAGGGTGCGCAGACCGTGCGCTAGTAGGATTTTGCGTGCGCTGCGCCCTTTTGACGGTGCGCCGAGCACACCAAAATGCAACATGGTGCATTCGGCGCACCGTCAAAAGGGCGCAGCGCACGCAAAATCCTTCTAGCCGCACGGCCAGCGCACGGTCTGCGCACCCTATGCTAAAGATAAGGTGTGTACAGTAGATCGCATGCAGCGATGTGCGATACTAGGTGGAGATGACCGGAGGGGGTGTCATAGCCATATCTGGTGTAAATAGGGAGGGATTGTAATGTGTGTATTAAAGTTAAATAGAAGCGTAAGCTCAAAAATTCAATTTGTGCGTTAAGGAGGAGCCTTACTCATTCCAATCATTGGAATAAAATTGACCTTTATTGAAAATAATCTAAAAACAAGACAATCACACAGAAATACCAACAGCTAACTGTGTCGCCTATTGTGGCCCTACACTGGGGCCCTGATAATAATTACCTACCTGCGGAGGTTGGCACCCTAGACACAATCGAGATTGGCGCCCCCGCTCCACGACGGCCTGACCCTAGTGCTCCTAAATAACCCTGGACTGGTGCAGCATGCAGTCACCCATTTAACCAGGAAAGGAGTGTAAATGTGTCGCCGATATAGGTAGGTTAATAGGCAACAATAAAAAAAGTGCAAAAAAAAGTGCTGTAAATACAAGACAAAAAGTGACATTTGCAGACAAATGAGTACCTGACTATACTGTTCCCTGTGACTGACACCTTCCTGTCAGCGGAGGTTGGCACGCTACTGGTCAGCGGAATGGTGCCCCCGCTCCACGACGGCTATCCCTTAAGTCCCTGATGTGACTAATAATAAATCAAATAAGGATAGCAGAATAATAGATTACCAGAAGGTACATTTTAACCCAATGGTCCACTTATGACCCAAATGGAAAAAAGTATATAAATCATATTGATAACAGTAAAAGGTACTCAAGGTTAGTAGTTGATGAAGTAGAACCTCAACGCGTTTCTCCTATTCGGATCATCAGGAGGTAGATAGTCAGATGCTGCGTGAAAAAATACCAAAATCCCCCATAAATATATAGACTCAGCTGTCATGAAGACGGCCAATGAGTGTTCACCCCTCCTCCATATTGAAGAGGTCCCATTCACAATATGTTGGCAAGTGGGGCTGAAGCATACAAATGTCTGTGCCCTCATGCTCTATAATATAAAAGAGGGCTTACTAAAAATAGGTAAAACAGCCTGTAATTGGTAGATACAACTGTCAATCACATTTGTAGCCAATGGGTTAACCAACTACTGGGCGGTGGTGGCCAGCGTGCATTCCACATGGAGCGCAAATTAAATCACAGCTGTTGTCAGACGCTGCTAAGAAGCAATGACGCTGAGGGCACTCCCTGTTCCACAAATGAGGGTGCAGGTCAGAGATGTACTGCGCATGTCAAGCATTTGTATAGACAAAAGGCAGGCCACCGCTGTTACCGCACATGCCCAGGGTGTCACCAGGACAACAAGAAGCGACGCACAAGTGAGGGCGCAGGTCAAAGATGTACTGCGCATGTCAAACATTTCTATAAACAAAAAGCAGGCTGCCACTGTTACCGCGCATGCCCAGAGCGTCTCCAGGTCAACAAGAAGTGGCGCGCTCCACCAATTGCTGATCAGTCAACAGTGTAATGCAGCAGCAAAAAAGGCAAATGCAATTCTAGGATGTATTAACAGAAGCATACAGTCTAGATCACGTGAAGTCATTATTTCCCTCTACTCATCTTTAGTCAGACCTCATCTGGAATATTGTGTCCAGTTTTGGGCACCGCATTTTAAAAAAGACATCAACAAACTGGAGCAAGTTCAGAAAAGAGCAACCAGAATGGTGACTGGTCTGCAAACCCTGTCTTATGAGGAAAGGTTGCAGGATCTGGGATTGTTTAGTTTGCAAAAGAGAAGACTGAGAGGAGACTTAATAGCTGTCTACAAATATCTAAAGGGCTGTCAGATCAACTTTATTCTCATTTGCACAAGAAAAGACTAGAAGCAATGGGATGAAACTGAATGGGAGGAGACAGATTAGATATTAGAAAAAACTTTTTGACAGAGTGATCAATGAGTGGAACAGGCTGCCACGAGAAGTGGTGAGTTCTCCTTCAATGGAAGTCTTCAAACAGAGGCTGGACAGACATCTGACTGGGATGATTTAGCGAATCCTACTTTGAGCAGGGGGTTGGAACAGATGGCCCAGGAGGTCCCTTCCAACTCTACGATTCTATGAATAAGGGCGCATGCCCAGATGATCCCTGTCTATTGCGCCTGCCTGAGATATCTCTGCAAACCTTAGTGCGCATGCTCAGAGCATCTGAGGATAACGGAACGCAGCGCACACTCCACAAATCGCTGATGGATAAGGGCGCATGCCCAGTTGACCCCTGTGTATTGCGTCTGCCCAGAGTATCATTGCACATATAAATACCACCATCCACTGCGCAAACTCGGTATATTTAAGATGGCAAGCGCAGTGCGCTCTTTATTCTGAAAATAATCAATAGTGAGACTTTACAGCAACAGACATTATCAATATTGTGCGTTATGAAAATCATAATACATAATAATATAAATATAGGCAAGACAATACTTTAAGTAATAAAAGGGGGGAAGTCAAGAAATACTATAAAGGTGTAAATAGATGACAGAATGTACATGCATCAAAATGCAACTTAGGCTAGTTTCACACTTGCTTTTTTTTGCAGCGCGTTTTTCCCGCAAAAAAACGCATTGAAAAAACGCATACATAAGCATACAACTGCTGCGTTTTTTTCAAGCATTTTTATGAGCATGCATGAAAAAAACGCAGCGTTTTTATGCGTTTGTATGCGTTTTTAGCGCGTTTTTACCGCGTTTGCGTTTTTTTCCAACATTTTTAGGTGGCCCCTCACACTACCCAAACCATGACTTTACTAACCCTAACCCTGACCCTAACCCTAACCCTAACCCTGACCCTAACCCTTAACCAAATCATACTTAACCCTAACCCAAACCCTAAACCCTAACTAACCCTAACCCTAACCCTAACCCTGACCCTAACCCTAACCCTAACCCTGACCCTAACCCTAACCCTAACCCTGACCCTAACCCTTAACAAAACCATACTTAACCCTAACCCTGACCCTGACCCTAACCCTAACCCTAACCCTGACCCTAACCCTAACCCTAACCCTAACCCTAACCCTGACCCTAATCCTTAACAAAACCATACTTAACCCTAATCCTGACCCTAACCCTGACCCTAATCCTTAACAAAACCATACTTAACCCTAACCCTGACCCTAACCCTAACCCTAACCCTAACCCTAACCCTGACCCTAACCCTAACCCTAACCCTAACCCTGACCCTAATCCTTAACAAAACCATACTTAACCCTAATCCTGACCCTAACCCTGACCCTAATCCTTAACAAAACCATACTTAACCCTAACCCTGACCCTAACCCTAACCCTGACCCTAACCCTAACCCTAACCCTGACCCTAACCCTAACCCTAACCCTAACCCTGACCCTAACCCTTAACAAAACCATACTTAACCCTAATCCTGACCCTAACCCTGACCCTAACCCTTAACCAAACCATACTAAACCCTAACCCTGACCCAAAACCCAACCCTAACCCTGACCCTGACCCTAACCCTAACCCTAAACCCCCTTAACTAACCCTAACTCTAACTCAAACCCCTAAATTCCATGGTTAAAAAAAAAAAACGCATATGCAAAAAAACGCTTACATGAGCATGCCAGTGCGCACATATGCGCATCCATAGGCTATAATGGCCCTTTTTAGCGCAAAACGTGCGCATATGTGCGCATGCGCTTTTTTGCAGGGCCAAAAAATGCAACATGATGCGTCTGGAAAATCCAATCGCACACCCCAAAAAAACGCAGCGCATGAAAATCGCATACATGCGCTTACAAGCGCGCAAGTATGCGCACCCATGTTAAAGATAGGGGAAAAAACGCATGCGCAGGTTAGCGTTTTTTTCCAGCGCTAAAAAACGCAAATGTGAAACCAGCCTTATTCCATAATTTTGCTATCTCACCATAATTTGTGAACCCCCCAAAAAGGGGGGAATAATGTACTGTATGGCAAAGAACTAGGGCCCTATCATCCTCTGTGGACTTATAAAAAGCATGCATAAGACAGACTTTCATTTAGGCCCTTTGGCCCTATTGATTCCAATCTGTGGATCCACATGCATTCTCTTTGTAATAATAGTCTGTCAAAATTACCACCTCTAGGGTTCTTTTTAACCACCTCAATCACAGAGAAGCACATCTTCTCCAGATTACCCTTATGCGTCTCATTCAGATGTTTCGCCAGAGGGGTGTCGCGATTATGCCTAACATCACCAATGTGCTCACCCACTCTGCGCCGGAATTCCCTTAAAGTTTTGCCCACATAGTCCTTCGGGCAACTACATGTTGCCACATATATTACACCAGAGGTCTTGCAATTTGATTAATCTCTATGATGGAATCTCCTGCCATTTGAGGAACTTGTAAAGGATTTACATGGTTTCCTAAATTTACAATTCACACAGTTTCCACACTTAAAAAAAACACAAGTTTTGCGTTCCAGCCATGTACCTGATGGGTTGGTTCTTCTGAAGAAACTATGTACCAAATTATCCTTGATGGCTTGCCCCTTCCTAAAGGTTATCATGGGGCGCGGGCCTAAAATGTCATTCAAATCGGGATCTGATGTTAAAATATCCCAATGTTTATTGAGAATCCCCCTGACTCTTTTATTCTGGCAATCAAAAGTGCCAATGATTCTGGTTACATCCAGTATTTTCTCAGACTTATTGGGTTTAGTTTGCAACAGGGAATTCCTGTCTTAAATAGAGGCAAAATTGTACGATTTTTCAATAAAAGACCTAGGGTAACCCTTCTCCAAGAATCTCCTCTTCATATCTGCTGATAGATATTTAAAAGCCTCCATGTCTGAGCAATTTCTCCTTAATCTTAAAAATTGGCCTTTTGGAATACCACGTTTAAGTGCTTCTGGGTGATGGCTGTCCCAACGAAGTAAACGATTTGATTTGTGCTGGTTGGTTTACGATATATTTGAGATTTCAAAAAGCCATCCTCCCCTTTCTGAATCAGAACATCAAGGAATGGTAAAGTGTTCTTACCCAGTTCATAGGAGAATTTCATACCAATTGCATTGTTGTTTAATTTACTAATGAACTCTAGGAAAGCACATACTGTCCCCTGCCAGATGATAAAAATGTCATCAATAAATCTATACCATGTTCCAATATGTTCTTGCCACCATTTGGGTTCATCAGGGAAGACCAGGGTCTCCTCCCACCAGCCCAGGAACAGCCCAGCATATGATGGCGCACAGGGACTGCCCATAGCGGTGCCCCTGAGCTGGTGGAAGTACTTCCTGTCAAACAAAAATAAATTCTTGGTAAGAGTAAACCGTAATAATTCCAGCACAAATTCATTATGGGCCTTGTATTGTATTGCCCTTGACTTTAAAAAATATCCAATTTCCTCGAGGCCCAATTCATGTGATATATTACTATACAATGCCTCAACATCTATTGAAGCCAATATGAGTTCTCGGTCATCTGGATGTCCTCAAGTTTCAAAAGGAGATCCGAGGTATCCCTAATGTATGACGGTAAGGTCAAAACAAAGGGACAGAGTATCTGATCAATGTGCACCCCACAATTTTGAGTAAGGGAATCCGACCCCGAGACGATTGGACATCCTTTGAGGGGGTTGAGTCCCTTATGCACCTTTGGTAGGGTGTAGAAAGTGGCAATTAGGGGTTGGGATGGGTACAAGAACTCAAATTCATTCTTAGATATTAGATGAGCTCTCCTTGCTGTCTCAAGTATCTTTTTCAATTCACCCTTATATCCCATAGAGGGATCAGAGTGTAGGATTTCATATGTCTGTGAATCAGTTAAAATGCTATTACACATTTTGATATAATCCTGTTCATTCATGATCACGAGGTTACCACCCTTATCCTCCTAAACTCACAAATTAAATTTTGGAGCTTACGCTTCTATTTAACACAGTGTTTAATTTGGTACTGGTATGGCAAGTTTTTTTATCTGGCCCTTTGAATACTGAGTCTTGGCTGGAGGACGCCAATCTGGTGTTATTAATCAATCTCTTAAATCTCGTTTCAGTGATCTATATAACGATTACAAAGAGCATAGCAAATCTTGGTGGGAGATAAAAGCCCTAGAAAACTATATAAAAAACCGGGTTGTACCAGGAGGCCTTAGAATTCATTTACATCCATCCCCCAGAACTGCATCTGAATTTGTCAATAAGTGGTTAAAAGAGTCAATAGATTCCTCTATTAGATTTATGCAATTACTTTTGGAGGAAGAAAAAAGCTTTTTGATTTGTCTACCAAACAGTTAAATAAATTAATTGATAACATTCTGAAATTTAAGGCGGATCCAGACTTTATCAGAAGGGAAGGCCTACTGCAAACCTCTGTGGAGAATTATCAACATTTCATTAAAGAAACAAAACAACAGCAGTTCCAGAGGGATTTCAAGGCTTTTGGTGACAGTTGGGCGTACAGTTTTCATCAGAATAACTTCTATGATATTTCATCGTCTGATATTGAGACATCTGACACTGAGCACAATAGTGCATTTATCTCTCCAAGAGGGGGTAGACGATACAGACAATGGAGAGGCAGAGGAAGACATTTTTCAAGGGGTCCCCAAAGAGGGGGAATGACACAGGTGAACCCAAGGGGAGCCAATGTGGGAAACAATTTTTCATCAACTGCCTCTGCCTCTTCTTCTTCCTCTTTTTTAGAGAGAAATGCCAAAACGGGCTACTATCTGAGACCCAAATAAACCTGAACCATGGCCAGATTATTAATTTGTCTAACTACACCCTTAATAGTGAGGATTATAGATTTGATTGCTTCAATTGGACAAAAGACATTAATCTCTTGTCGTAAACTGAAATGGAAAAAGTTTTTTGCACGCAATGATCAAACTGAATGTGAACGTTTGGGTTTACAAAAGGATGAACTTGAGGGCTACAGAGCTTTGGTAGGGTTATTGGAGGAAAATGACACGAGGGGTGTGGCCCTTTTACAAACCTGAGAAGTAAGAGTACTAAGATGCCTCCACAGTCTGATATTTCTAGTATTGATATATTCCTTAGGCTGGTGGAAAAAGATTTAAGAAAAATACCATCTACTGTTCTTGATTCCAATCTTACAACTAGTGAGCAGGAGGTATTAACTAGACTAATGGATCAGAATGAGCTGATAATTAAACCCTCGGATAAGGGTGGTAACCTCGTGATCATGAATGAAAAGGATTATATCAAAATGTGTAATAGCATTTTAACTGATTCACAGACATATGAAATCCTACACTCTGATCCCTCTATGGGATATAAGGATGAATTGAAAAAGATACTTGAGACAGCCAGGACAGCTAATCTAATATCTAAGAATGAATTTGAGTTCTTGTACCCGTCCCAACCCCTAATTGCCACTTTCTACACCCTACCAAAGGTGCATAAGGGACTCAACCCCCTCAAAGAACATCCAATCGTCTCGAGGTCGGATTCCCTTACTCAAAATTGTGGGGTGTACATTGATCAGATACTCCGTCCCTTTGTTTGGACCTTACCGTCATACATTAGGGATACCTCGGATCTCCTTTTGAAACTTGAGGGCATCCAGATGACCGAGAACTCCATATTGGCTTCAATAGATGTTGAGGCATTGTATAGTAATATATCGCATGAATTGGGCATTGAGGCGATTGGATATTTTTTAAAGTCAAGGGCAATACAATACAAGGCCCATAATGAATTTGTGCTGGAATTATTACAGTTTACTCTTACCAAGAATTTCTTTTTGTTTGACAGGAAGTACTTCCACCCGCTCAGGGGCACCGCTATGGGCAGTCCCTGTGCGCCATCATATGCTGGGCTGTTCCTGGGCTGGTGGGAGGAAACCCTGGTCTTCCCTGATGAACCCAAATGGTGGCAAGAACATATTGGAACACGGTATAGATTCATTGATGACGTTTTTATCATCTGGCAGGGGACAGTATGTGCTTTCCTAGAGTTCATTAGTGAATTAAACAACAATGCAATTGGTATGAAATTCACCATTGAACTGGGTAAGAACACTTTACCATTCCTTGATGATCTGATTCAGAAAGGGGAGGATGGCTTTTTGAAATCTCAAATATATTGTAAACCAACCAGCACAAATAGTTTACTTCGCTGGGACAGCCATCACCCAGAAGTACTTAACGTGGTATTCCAAAAGGCAAATTTTTAAGATTAAGGAGAAATTGCTCAGACATGGAGGCTTTTAAATATCAATCAGCAGATATGAAGAGGAGATTCTTGGAGAAGGGTTACCCTAGGTCTGTTATTGAACAATCGTACAATTTTGCCTCTATTCAAGACAGGAATTCCCTGTTGCAAACTAAACCCAATAGGTCTGAGAAAATACTGGATGTAACCAGAATCATTGGCACTTTTGATTGCCAGAATAGAAGAGTCAGGGGGATTCTCAATAAACATTGGGATATTTTAACATCAGATCCCGATTTGAGTGACATTGTAGGCCCGCACCCCATGATAACCTTTAGGAAGGTGCGTTCCATCAAGGATAATTTGGTACATAGTTTCTTCAGAAGAATCAACCCAGCAGGTACATGGCTGGACCGCAAAACTTGTGGTTTTTTTAAATGTGGAAACTGTGTGAATTGTAAATTTATGAAACCATGTAAATCCTTTACAAGTTCCTCAAATGGCAGGAGATTCCATCGTAGAGATTTATCAAATTGCAAGACCTATGGTGTAATATATGTGGCAACTAGTGTTGAGCGATACCATCCAATATCGTGAAATATCAGATTGGATCGGACCGATACCCAAAAAAGTATCCGGTATCGCCGATTCCAATACCGGAAGCCCCATGCAAGTCAATGGGACAGAAATATTGGAATTAAAAAAAACCCTTTCTTTCCTTGTAGGTTAATTCTACATGAAAAAAAACTAACTAATAATGTAGAATGTATTGGGGGAGGTGGAGGAGACATTAAAGGCATAGAGGTTTAGCCCAATCAAATGGAATAGCAGGAATTAATTATTTTTTTTAAAGACGTTCGGAGTTAAAAAGATATTGACTATGTTAACCTTTTTTATATTTTGTCAGATATGTATGTTTCACTACTTCCATGCTCTTCACCTTCTTTTTTACTTCTCCCACACTTTCTCCTTCATGATCCTCAGCAGGAGCAGCATCTTTTTCATCAACTTCTTCACCTTATTCATCTTCTTCTTCACCTTCTTCTTTTTATTCTTTTTTTGTACATTATTCATATTCTTCTTATTCAACGATTATTCTTCATATTCTTCTTCCTCATCTTCTTCCTATTCTTCTTCTTCATCATATTCTTATTAATAATAATAATCTTTATTTTTATATAGCGCTAACATATTCCGCAGCGCTTTACAGTTTGCACACATTATCCTCAATGTCCCTGATGAGGCTCACAATCTAAATTCCCTATTAGTATGTCTTTGGAATGTGGGAGGAAACCCACGCAAACACGGGGAGAACATACAAACTCCTTGCAGATGTTGTCCTTGGTGGGATTCGAACCCAGGACTCCAGCGCTGCAAGGCTGCAATGCTAACCACTGAACCACTGTGATAGTTCTGCTTCGCGTCACCTGTCCCATCCACCGCATTTTCTCTGTGCCGTGCACAAATGCGACCCCCCAGATCCTGCACCAGTCAATGCCTGATGAAGAGACCCGAGCAGTCCCAAAAGCCCGCAATGTGCCACCTTTTAAAGGCTAACTGAAAAGATGGTATCAACCTTATTTGTGACCGGCATTCCTGTAGTTGTTATCTATAAAAATTTGAAGATTACACCTTCCGTTCTGCCTGTCACAAAAGATTTACAACAGGATTTGTCCGCGTTCAGTTTGGCCTGCAGCAGCAGGCATTTTCCAGGGGCACCACGAGGAGGAACGGACTCATCCCCATACACTGCTTAGTCTTCTTCTGCTTATAATTTAGATAATATCTTTTGCTCTGATTTTTAGTCTTATGCTTAATGTTCTTCTGCTTTTGGTTCATCTGCTTTTTGTTCTTCTGCTTCTTGGTCTTCTGTCTCTTGTTGTTCTGCATCTTGGTGGTTGTCTTCATGTTCTTTGTCCTCTTGGTCATATTCTTCAGGGTCATCTTTTTGGTCTTCTTCGGTGTGGTCTTCAGGGTCGTCGTCTACAGGGTCGTCGTCAGGGAGATCCAGAGTGAGAACCAAAAACCATTTCCACAAGCTTGAACTTGGAAAAGTAGCAGAAGGTACAAGAAAGCTGAGGAACTGCCAAGAAACAGCTGACGGTACTGGAACCCGGATGGGTAGCAGAAGGAACAAGAGCAAATGGAACTAGTGAGGACCAGCTGACGGTGCTGGAACCCAGAGGGGCAGCAGAAGGAACAAGAGCCAATGGCACAACCGTGGACCAGTTGACGGTGCTGGAACACGGTTACTAAGCAGGAGGTACCTGTGCTAAAAAGCACTACCAAGACCAGCAGACGTTGCTGGAACTCGGATACCGAGAAGGAGGCACCTAAGCCAAAGGCACTGCTGAGAACCAGCTCACGGTGCTGGAACCCGGATGGGTAACAGAAGCTGCAAGAGCAAATGGAACTAGCGAGGACCAGCTGACGGTGCTGGAACCTGGAGGGGCAGCAGAAGGAACAAGAGCCAATGGCACAACCGTGGACCAGCTGACGGTGCTGGAACACAGTTACTAAGCAGGAGGTACCTGTGCTAGAAAGCACTAGCAAGGACCAGCAGACGTTGCTGGAACTCGGATACCGAGAAGGAGGCACCTAAGCCAAAGGCACTGCCGAGAACCAGCTGACGGTACTGGAACCCAGATGGGTAGCAGAAGGTACCCATGAAAAACAAAGTTGCAAGGCCGCGAGCTGGCCGCAGTTACCGAAACCCACAGTCCTACAGGGGGTGCTTGTCCTATTGGCACTATGGAACCAGCCTTTATTACCAGAACCCACAGCCCACATAGGAAGCACCTAAACTGCAGGCACCATAGAGTCGGCTAACCCGACTGCAACACGACAGGACAACGTATTGGTGGCAAAGTGACATTAACACTACCCAGAAACAGCAGGCGTGCTGTAACCAGGCTGGGCAGGAGGGAGTACCCGTGCCAAAGACACTGCCGAGAACCAGCTGACGGTGCTAGAACCCGGATGGGTAGCAGAAGCTACAAGAGTCAATGGAACTACCGAGAACCAGCTGATGGTGCTGGAACCCAGAGTGGCAGCTGAAGGAACAAGAGCCAATGGCACAACCGAGGACCAGCTAACGGTGCTGGAACACGGTTACTAAGCAGGAGGTACCTGTGCTACAAAGCACTACCAAGAACCAGCAGACGTTGCTGGAACTCGGATACAGAGAAGAAGGCACCTAAGCCAAAGGCACTGCCGAGAACCAGCTGACGATACTGGAACCCGGATGGGTAGCAGAAGGTACCCATGAAAAACAAAGTTGCAAGGCCGCGAGCCGGCCGCAGTTACCGAAACCCACAGTCCTACAGGGGGTGCTTGTCCTATTGGCACTACGGAACCAGCCTTTATTACCAGAACCCGCAGCCCACATAGGAAACATCTAAACTGCAGGCACCATAGACTCGGCTAACCCGACCGCAACACAACAGGACAACGTAATGGTGGCAAAGTGACGTTGACACTTCCCGGAAACAGCAGGCGTGCTGGAACCAGGCTGGGCAGGAGGGAGTACCCATGCCAAAGACACTTCTGAGCAGCAACTGGCGATGTTGGAGCCCAGGGTCAATCAGGGTGTAGGCTGAGGCCTAATTTCATCAAGTTTAATATCTGTTGTAGACTACTACTGATTTTAAACGTGCTCCCACTAGGCCTCTGGCTCCACTCTGTCTCTAGTATTTACCATGGCCTCCAACACCGCCAGTTGCTGCTCAGAAGTGGCGTCTGCACAATCAACACTTGTTCCTGTGTTACTGGGGTTCAGTAACGTCAGCTGAACCCCTGATGTGTGTCCGGCAATGTCTCCTGCTCTGTCCACATTCCCACTACGGTGGTCAGGTGGACCTTGCTACTGACGGCGTTTAGTAGCGCATGTTTAATTTTTCCTTCCACATGCTTTTGCAGGGCAGGGACGGTTTGCCTGCTGAAATAAAAGCGGCTGGGCACGGTGTATTGTCGGACTGCCAATGCCATGATGTTCCGGCAGGTGTCAGTCTCCACCAGCCTGAATGAGAGCATTTCAAGGGCCAGTAATTTGGCAATGCCAGCATTCAGAGCCTGTGCTCGGGGATGGTTTACCGAGTATGGCCGCCTTTTCTCCCATGCCTGTGCTACCGATGGCTGTAGAGTGGCCTGGGAGTGTGAGGATGAACAGGAACGTGGTGCTGTGGGTGGAATGTCACTGGCTCTCTGGACAACAGTGGCAGAGGTTCTTCCATGGCGATCCTGTGAGGAAGCCGAACCAGCTGTGTTAGAGCTGGAGGAAGAAGCTACAACATGAGCTGAAGAGGTGGTAGGTGGTGCTGTTGGTTGGCCTACGTCTTCAGTGTGTCTTTGTAACTCCACCACATGCTTGGTCCGCACATGTTTCCACATATTTGTGGTATTGAGGTTGCTGACACTTTTCCCTCTTTTGACTTTCTGATGACACAGCTTGCATTTGACAAAGCAAATGTCATCTGCAACTGTGTCAAAAAAGCACCACGCACTGCAAGTCTTGGGAGCGCCCATTTTGGCTTTTGGAAGAGGAATGCTCCTAACGGGTGCCAAAGTGGAGGCTACAGGCAACCAAGTCTGCCCCCTCCCTCTCCCTCCTGTTTTGGCCGTTGGGGGAATCTCTTCCTCAGAGCTGCTCCCACCACTTTCCTGTTCCTCACGCCATGATGGGTCAAGGACCTAATCGTCTACACTCCCCTCTTCAAACACCTGCTTCTCCTGGGTAGTCTCGGCAGCACCGTACGCATCAGAAAGTGGCACCTGAGTCTCATCATCTGATGCCTACTGAGGTGTGCTGACCATAGGCACTGGCCCACCTGCCTATTCAGATTCAGAGGGACAAAGCAGTTGCGCATCACTGCATACTCCCTCTTCTTCACATTCTTGAATGCTGCTTGGCTGGCCCCCTCTTTCCAAGCCAACAGATTCAGAGAACAGAAGTAGAGACTGTGATGGCTCCTGTACAGGGCTCTCTGACTGCCTGGGCAATTTGGCAGGTGGTGAAGAGACAGATGGTTGCTCTTCAGTGCTCTGGCCCTGAGAGGATGTGGAAGTCATTGAAGTCGATGCATTAGCTGCCATCCATCCGATAATGGCTTCAATTTGTTCGTCCCGCAGCAGTGGGGTACGGCGAGGTCCTACAAAGCTACGCATGAAGGACTGTTGCCTGGTAAAACTGGGGGATGCTGGCTCACTGGTGCCTGCAGCAGGCACAGAATCCCCACGTCCTCTCCCTGCTGAAACTCCGCGCCCACGACCACGTGCCTTACTCCGAGCCTTCTTCATCTTGGTAGACTGATAAAGATAGGCAGAAAAGTGCAAAGGGGGGGGCTTAGTGTGCTTATTCCTGAACAGCTGCTAACAGGTAAAAGAAACACTAATTTTATAAAGTGTGTGGACTACACTTTAATATGAGCTAATGTGGCCTACACAACTGTCAAGTGGAGTGTTTGGTAAACTTTATTTTGTTTTGTTTTTTTCAAAAGCAAAAAGGATGTGACCAAAGATTTGAAAGCGATAGTATCACAAACTTTTTGGAGCTATTACAATGCAGGAAGGTAACCTACAATGCAAAAGATGAGGCTCCAAAAAATAGGGTAATACTAACCTGGCTGCGGCTACAGGGCACAAGCCAGAAAAAAGGCTCCTCTATCTACTCCTATATAGTGTTTGCAAACAACCAATGTAGATGGATACTGATGAATGCACACTAGGGTGATGACAATTTTAAAAATTTTGCATAACGAAAATGAAACCCCTTACATTGGAGGAACAATTGCATTCAAATTACATTAGTATCATCAAATTTGTAAAATATTCAAAAAAGTTCCCCCTCTTTTTCAAAAGATTTTTTGTCTTTTAATTTTAATCTTTAAAGAAAATATCTTTCTAAGTTGTAACAAAAAGTGGTATTTTATTCACATCTAGAACATTCTGGAATATTTTAAAATATTTTGGAACTTAGTATTATCTTTTCATTTTCAGTGCAAAGCTTCAAGTTTTACGATCAAGAAGTGCATTCAGAAAATGTCTTCTAGAAATTCCAGCAACAGTGTAAAAGCAAACAGGTCTATCTGGACGAGGAATCTGCCCTCCTATTGTCAACATAAAAGATAATAATGCAAAATTGCATGTCCTTTTTTGGCGGAAAAATACCATTTTTGCCTTATTTCATTTGAATGAAAGGGGGAACTTTTTTAAAAAAACAAACAAAAGCAATACTTATTCTTAAATAACCCATAAAAGTTCCTCCATTGCACATGGTTTCATAAAAAAAATTTTTTTGTCATTACACTAATGCACACTAATAGGAGAATTAATGAAAAATGAGCTGCAATAAAAGAAAAATATGTATGAGGCAGTGACGCACGCTGAGCGGCCTACAACAAGACGTAGCTGCAGGACACACTACAGCGTGAGCTGCACTCACACACAGAGACCTCTCAGACAGCCGTGAACAGTGCAGATAACTGAGCACTAGCACTGAAAGGCTGCAGAAAGGCTCCGCTGTCTACTCCTATAGTGTTTGCAACCAACGCATATGGCTACGGATGGATGCACACTAATAAGAGAATTAAAAATGAGCAGCAATAAAAGAAAAATATGTATGAGGCAGTGACGCACGCTGAGCGGCCTACAACCAGACGTGGCTGCAGGACACACTACACAGTGTGAGCTACACTCACACAGACCTTGCAGACAGCTGTGAACAGCGCTGCAAGGCAAAAGAAAGCTACACTGATTGAGAATGTAGCCTGGGTAAAGCACAATATTATTTGTAAAATCGCTATCTCTAACTGTCCCTCAGAGTCTTGAACAGCAGCCTGTCCCTAAGGCCGGGGTCACACTAACCGACGCAAAATACTGTCAGTATTTTACATGCGTAATACGGATGAATGGCCCCTAAACAGTGCTCCGTATGTCATCCGTAATCAAGGTGTGGTCACGTATTTTGCGCATGTAAGCATCCGTATGTAATCCTTATGGCATCCGTATGGCGAGATTTTCTCGCAGGCTTGCAAAATGGACATATAATGGAGCCCTATGACAGGGTTTCTAGCAGAAACCAAAGAATAGATATAGACACATAGAATGCATATATATATATATATATATATATATATATGTATTCTATGTGTATATATCTATTCTTTCGTTTCTTTATTAAAACTGTCAGTGTGAGTTTACTGTATAGCCCACTGAATTGCCGGCTTTGCTAAAAGACACCTGGTGCGTATTTCTCGCAAGTCACATGTGTGGTCCGTGTGTAATCCGTATTTTTTGCGCACCCATAGACTTGCATTGGCGTAGTACGCTGACAATCGCAGCATGCTGCGATTGACACGGACCGTAGAATACGGATGAGAATTATACGGCTGGTGCGAGGGACCCCATAGAGAATCATTGGTCCATGTCTAATGCGTGCTTTTAGCGCCTCTCACACGGCCGTATTCCTCGCCAGTGTGACCCCGGCCTTACTGAATTCACAGCAGAGTGAACCCGAAATGGCGGCGGCAGCGGCTTTTATAGTGCATCGTGACATCATTTCATCTGCCAATCACAGCCATGCCATTACTTAACATGCCTACATGCCTAACAGGATGTGCCCACACTTCTGAGGATTGGCTGAATCAAATCAAACTGGCTGATAGCATTATGGGAACTTCCGATTCCGGTATTCTATATGCTAAAAGTATCGGAACTCAGTATCGGAATTCCGATACCGTGAATATCGGCCGATACCCGATATTTGCGGTATCGGAATGCTCAACACTAGTGGCAACATGTAGTTGCCCGAAGGACTATGTGGGCAAAACTTTAAGGGAATTCCGGCGCAGAATGGGTGGGCACATTGGTGATGTTAGCCATAATCGCGACACCCCTCTGGCGAAACATCTAAATGAGATGCATAAGGGTAATCTGGAGAAGATCTGTTTCTCTGTGATTGAGGTGGTTAAAAAGGACCCTAGAGGTGGTAATTTTGACAGACTATTATTACAAAGAGAATGCATGTGGATCCACAGATTGGAATCCATAGGGCCAAAGGGCCTAAATGAAAGTCTGTCTTATGCATACTTTTTAAAAGTCCACAGAGGATGATAGGGCCCTAGTTCTTTGCCATACAGTACATTATTCCCCCCTTTTTTGGGGGTTCACAAATTATTGTGAGATAACAAAATTATGGAATAAGTTGCATTTTGATGTATGTACATTCTGTCATCTATTTACACCTTTATTGTATTTCTTGACCTCCCCCCTTTTATTACTTAAAGTATTGTCCTGCCTATATTTATATCATTATGTATTATGATTTTCATAACGCACAATATTGATAATGTCTGTTGCTCACTGATTATTTTCAGAATAAAGCGCACTGCGCTTGCCATCTTAAATATACCGAGTTTGCGCAGTGGATGGCGGTATTTATATGTGCAATGATACTCTGGGCAGACACAATAGACAGGGGTCATCTGGGCATGCGCCCTTATCCATCAGCGATTTGTGGAGTGTGCGCTGCGTTCCGTTACCCTCAGACGCTCTGAGCATGCGCACTAATGCTTGCAGAGATATCTCGGGCAGGCGCAATAGACAGGGATCATCTGGGCATGCGCCCTTATTCATCAGCGATTGGTGGAGCACGCGCCGCTTCTTGTTGACCTGGAAACGCTCTGGGCATGCGCGGTAACAGCAATAGCCTGCTTTTTGTTTATAGAAACGTTTGACATGCGCAGTACATCTTTGACCTGCGCCCTCACTTGTGCATCGCTTCTTGTTGTCCTGGTGACACCCTGGGCATGCGCGGTAACAGCGGTGGCCTGCCTTTTGTCTATACAAATGCTTGACATGCACAGTACATCTCTGACCTGCGCCCTCATTTGTGGAACAGGAAGTGCACTCAGCGTCATTGCTTCTTAGCAGCGTCTGACAACAGCTGTGATTTAGTTTGCGCTCCATGTGGAACGCACGCTGGCCACCACCGCCCAGTAGTTCGTTAACCCATTGGCTACAAGTGTGATTGACAGTTGTATCTACCAGTTACAGGCTGTTTTACCTATTTTTATTAAGCCCTCTTTTATATTATAGAGCATGAGGGCACGGACATTTGTATGCTTCAGCCTATGTTTCAGGCCCACTTGGCTGCATCTTGTGAATGGGACCTCTGCAATATGGAGATGGGGTGGTCACTCATTGGCTGTCTTCATGACTGCTGAGTCTATATATATATGGGGGATTTTGGTCTTTTTTCACACAGCATCTGACTATCTACCTCCTGATGATCCTCCTGACCAGTAGCGTGCCAACCTCCGCTGACAGGAAGGTGTCAGTCACAGGGAACAGTATAGTTAGGTACTCATTTGTCTGAACGTGTCACTTTTTGTCTTTTGTTTACAGCACTTTTTTTTGCACTTTTTCTATTGTTGCCTATTAACCTACCTATATCGGTGATACCTTTACACTTCTGGTTAAATGGGTGACTCCATGCTGCATCAGTCCAGGGTTATTTAGGAGGACTAGGGTCAGCTGTCGTGGAGCGGGGGCGCCAATCTCGATTGTGTCTAGGGTGCCAACCTCTGCTGGTAGGTAGTCATTATCAGGGCCCCAGTGTAGGGCCACAGTAGTTGACACAGTTAGTTGTTGGTATTTCTGTGTGATTGTCTTGTTTTTAGATTATTTTCAATAAAGGTCATTTTTATTCTAATGATTGGTATGAGTAAGGCTCCTCCTAAACTCACAAAGGGATTGTAATGTGGTCAAAGTGTTTATTGCAGCTGTGACTACCACCTCCCTCATCTTACAGAATACACTGATGTATACAGTTTATGCGTGTATCCCTAATCATGAGGGGGATGGTAGTCACAATATATGGTACTCCAGGCACTGTACTGTAATTCACAGATCCTCCATAACAGTGCGTCATCTGCAGATCCCCCGTAAGTTTGTAACCTGAAGATCCCCATAACAATGCATCATCACAGATCCCCCATAACAGTATGTCTTTTGCAGACCCCCATAACAATGTTTTAATTCATCATAGGTATAGAAAAAGACATGGGCCACACATATAAAATCATAAGTTGATCTAATGCCACTAGGCAAAATGAAACTGAACATGAGGTTCTTAGTTTAACATTCTGATTAGACTAATATAGTTAAATGCCAAAAAATAAATTAATGGCACATGGAATCTATATCAAAATATGAAAATTTTATTTACAATACCACATTACATAAAATCAGTCAAGTACATAAATCTGGAAATCGCAGGCAGTAGAAACACACAATTAATGAAATAACTGCTCACTAATACACCTGATAGCCATGTTAAATTACCACTGACATACTAGAACAGTCATTACCTACAGTCCATAGTAATATTAATGCCTACAATAGCATCATTCTTTTTCTAGCAATAGTGCCTGGGCCATAGAGTAATTAAAACTGATAAACATTCACAGTGAATCAAAAACTATCACAATGCCAGCAAAGGTGCAATAAATAATACCTGAATGTGCATTCAAATCTGCCGCTGCGACCCTCCCCGACACGCCTTTCGCCTGTTCTTCTTCTGGAAGAAGAACTTGGACATCACTCATTATATTACACTGTTCCCGATGGCTTTCCTTTTTCCAACAGTGTATCATGGTGCCAAGCCATTGGGAACAGTGTAATATAATGAGTGATGTAGTATCTCAGCAGTCTTGTATTTAAGTGATATGTACCATTTAACTAGACATTGTACAGACCGAGTACCCTCTTTACGGCAACGGTATTCCCTAATGGCAGTGCCCTTTTTCAGCAAGACAACGTATACTGCAAAAAAATGGTCTGAGGAGCGTAACAAAGTATTCAGGGTGTTGAATAGCCCTCCAAATTTCCCAGATCTCAATCCGATGAAGCGTCTGTGGGATTTCCTGGAAAAACAAGTCTGATCCAGGGATACCGCACCTCACAACTTACTAGACTTAGCTAATGCTGCTAGTTTCTTGGTGGTAGATACCACAGGACACCTTCAGAGGCTAGTTCATGCCTGGAAGGGTCAAAGCTGTTTTGACCTGTTGGATTTCTGGCGGGTTGTTTAATATTATGACTGCTTGGTAGGTATATAGTAGCAATTGTGGTCTGGTTCATTTGCTGCTGTTGCTGCATGCAGGGAAACAAGTGCTCCAAGAACCCCCCACCAGGCTTCACTACATATTAGCTTGAGGATTTAGTATTGTTGATGCTGCTTTGCTCCATTACCAAAAGTGCTATTGCTTGTATTAGGGAATTGCTGATAATGAGGTTTCCAAACATATTCTTTATAGTGGTTCCAAGGAAGATATTTATTTTAAATAGCCAAAGTAAACTACCCTATAATAGTTTATTTTTCCGATTTAATGTTTTACTTGTACGTATTTGTATGTTCCACTCAAACCCACATAATAATCGTTGCGCTTATTGCTCTGAGCTACAGCCAAATGTGTTTATAATTGTGTTGGTGTGCCTTTCACTAAGAGTGCAATCATACTTAATACCGGGTGCTACTGGCAGTCAAACCATTGCATATCTCTTGACTTCAGTCGGCTTTTAGCAGGTTCCTGACAATGTTCTTCGCCATTATAACATAGGCAGGAAATTACATTTTTATGAGTGGTGGAGTTTTTCTGAACAAACAAGAGTCAAAGAAAACAATACGTTATTCAATTCTGACTTTGACTTTTTAGGTAGAACAGCTTCAACAGCTGTTAGAGCTGATACCACTTATGATAAAAATGTTGACTGAGGTATTAGTCACCTCTGCACAGACCAGTCATGCTATAAAGCTTTAACCAGAGTAGTAAATATATCTTTTTTTTTTTTTTATAAGAGGTGGTTTCTCCTTTACACATTTACAAAGTTTTTATCATTTTCCTGACATAGAAGAAAGGGTTAAATATTAATACTGCAAGTAAGGTCAAGCAAGATGTTTGCTTTCATTTCTGGAAAGCCGACGTATTTTTTGTTTCCTGTTTGTTCTGAAGCTTAATGTTCATAACAAAGTCGCAGCCACAAAAAGGCATAAATTGCCCATGTACAGTTGTGGCCAAAAGTATTGACACCCCTGCAATTCTGTCAGATAATACTCAGTTTCTTCCTGAAAATGATTGTAAACACAAATTCTTTGGTATTATTATCTTCATTTAATTTGTCTTAAATGAATAAACACAAAAGAGAATGAAGCAAAAAGCAAAACATTGATCATTTCACACAAAACTCCAAAAATGGGCCAGACAAAAGTATTGGCACCCTCAGACTAATACTTGGTTGCACAACCTTTAGCCAAAATAACTGCGACCAACCGCTTCCGGTAACCATCAATGAGTTTCTTACAATGCTCTTCTGGAATTTTAGACCATTCTTCTTTGGCAAACTGCTCCAGGTCCCTGATATTTGAAGGGTGCCTTCTCCAAACTGCCATTTTTAGATCTCTCCACAGGTGTTCTATGGGATTCAGGTCTGGATTCATTGCTGGCCACCTTAGAAGTCTCCAGTGCTTTCTCTGAAACCATTTTCTAGTGCTTTTTGAAGTGTGTTTTGGGTCATTGTCCTGTTGGAAGACCCATGACCTCTGAGGGAGACCTAGCTTTCTCACACTGGGCCCTACATTATGCTGCAAAATTTGTTGGTAGTCTTCTGACTTCATAATGCCATGCACACGGTCAAGCAGTCCAGTGCCAGAGGCAGCAAAGCAACCCCAAAACATCAGGGAACCTCCGCCATGTTTGACTGTAGGGACCGTGTTCTTTTCTTTGAATGCCTCTTTTTTTTCTCCTGTAAACTCTATGTTGATGCTTTTGCCCAAAAAGCTCTACTTTTGTCTCATCTGACCAGAGAACATTCTTCCAAAATGTTTTAGGCTTTTTCAGGTAAGTTTTGGTAAACTCCAGCCTGGCTTTTTTATGTCTCGGGGTAAGAAGTGGGGTCTTCCTGGGTCTCCTACCATACAGTCCCTTTTCATTCAGACGCCGACGGATAGTATGGGTTGACACTGTTGTACCCTCGGACTGCAGGGCAGCTTGAACTTGTTTGGATTTAAGTCAAGGTTCTTTATCCAACATCCGCACAATCTTGCGTTGAAATCTCTTGTCAATTTTTCTTTTCCGTCCACATCTAGGGAGGTTAGCCACAGTGCCATGAGCTTTAAACTTCTTGGTGACACTGCGCACAGTAGACACAGGAACAATCAGGTCTTTGGAGATGGACTTGTAGCCTTGAGATTGCTCATGCTTCCTCACAATTTGGTTTCTCAAGTCCTCATACAGTTCTTTGGTCTTCTTTCTTTTCTCCATGCTCAATGTGGTACACACAAGGACACAGGACAGAGGTTGAGTCAACTTTAATCCATGTCAACTGGCTGCAAGTGTGATTTAGTTATTGCCAACACCTGTTAGGTGCCACAGGTAAGTTACAGGTGCAGTTAATTACACAAATTAGAGAAGCATCACATGATTTCTCGAACAGTGCCAATACTTTTGTCCACCCTCTTTTTTATGTTTGGTGTGGAATTATATCCAATTTGGCTTTAGGACAATTATTTTTGTGTTTTTTCATTTAAGACAAATTAAATGAAGATAATACCAAAAATTTGTGTTTGCAATCATTTTCAGGAAGAAACTGAGTATTATCTGACAGAATTGCAGGGGTCTCAATACTTTTGGCCACAACTGTAGAGTAATTGGTGCGCAGCACTAAGTAAATATTATTTGCAATATTTTTATCATTTAAAAAAAGAAAAAGCAGACATTAAATTGAAAAATAAAAAAGTCCAGAGACTCAAAGGTGAGTATAAGCCATTGTGCTTTCCTCATTTTTTTAAAATATCACTAGGATATACATCACTTAGCGATCATTGCTTTCAGTATCCCTGTAAACTGAGGATTAAGGGTTTCAGGATTGCTTGCCCATATAGGAATTTTGGGGGCTTGAGGTAAATATTTGCGCTTTATCAGACTACGGATTGGCCAGTCCAATCGGCATTATTGTCAGGATTTCCTTCAAATACCAGAGCGAGAGGGTGGTCACATTCTGACTAGATTCGCATCCGCTTTTCTCTATGTCCTATCAAGAGAAGATGACAATCCAGTTGTCACCTTACCAGTTGCTCAATCTGGCAATTGAAGGGAATCATGACAGTATGTATGGTGCACACTGTAAGGACTTTCCAGTTTTCAGACACATAGAATAACTCCAAAAATGTAGCTCATACCCAGAAAAACCCTTTAAGGCTGGAAATACACTGCGAGTTTGGCCATGGCACAGATAGCGTTGTAACCAAAGATCACTTAGTACAGCTGCTACATCGCAGCATAATGTAGGTGGATGGGTGAATGGTGTCTCATTGCGACCCCTCGGGTACCTCAACCATGACAAGCAAGTCACAAAAAATCCAACCAGTTCTTTTTGCCATTTGCTTGTCTCAGTCACATTACTCAAGGAGACCCTATTCACCCACATTATGCTGCAGTGTAGTTGCTGTACAGAGCGATCGTTGACCACACAATCTATGCCACTTCCAAATCCACCATCTAGCCCCAGCCTCATAGTTTTATCCAAGAGGAGCCAGTCAAGCAAATGTGGTAGTCTGCAGGCTCCTGGATAGTCGGGAACACCAATGTGCGGGAGCAAATTGAGAAGGGGACATCACTGAAGCCCTTTCATTCTCAGAATCAGTGGGGACCCGGAAATCAAATTCCCACAAATCATAAGGGGATACCATCACTTAATGAGAAAAAGAATAACCCTTTAAATGAACGCGGATGACTTTCTATTATTTCAGCAATTATGAATTTTCCATTTTTGTTTGACCACATTACTAGGAACACTGCAATTTAGGAATCCAGGGAAACTGAGTACTATCTATTGTAAGAGTTATTGTCACAACTGTCGGTTGTCAAACAGTTTTAGCATAGGTTGTGCTGTTCCTCTATTATTCCACCTGGAATTGGAGAGTTAAATTAACATTGCATCAGCAAAACAATATTGTGTTTCCTTACACAATGCCTTTGGACAATGTCATAATGCATTAATAACAGCCTATTGATAAGGAGAGTGGTACTACACGGTTATTAGTTTATTCAGTGGTCCTCCAAAATTGTCATTTTATGGACAATACAAGCGTATTTTACAACATGCATATCACAAGACCCGATTTTAAAAATCAATACACCACAGATCAATATTTTGTTTATATTTTTAGCAAAAGTGTAAAATTTCATTGATTGTAATCTTGCGAGCAGGGCCCTCATTCCTCTTGGTATCTCTTGATTTATGTGATTATTGTTATGCTGTAATGTCTTTTATTCTCTGTACAAGTCCCCTCTAAAATGTAAAGTGCTGTGGAATATGTTGGCGCTATAGAAATAAAATTATTATTTAACTTTCAGTGACAAGGTGACCATATTTCAGATGGGATGCTGATTTTACAGATGGGAGGTGTTAGGAATCTGGTTTCTACTATGCCTATGCAGGAATCTAGATTCTCACATTTATCTCCAGAGGCTAAGTCCTTCGTCCCTTCTTCTGAGCATGCTCATGGGATGAGCTCCTATTGGAGTTCGGGAGTCAGGTGCTCAGGTCCTGCTCCTGATTCCATTGGTTCTGCTCAGGGCTCTGGGGATTTCCGGCAGGTCCCGTACGCTATAAAAAGTGCGCATGGCCGTTCCGCCATGTGCTAGTATTTTCATACTTGCTGCTGTATGTTTGCTGATGGATGCTTGGACTGGTGAATGACTCATTAAATACCCCCTTCCTTGGTTATTACGTTTGTGTGAGTGATTGTGTTCAGCCAGTAGCAGCGCTAGCGCCAGCGCGCTTATGCTCCATCCTTCTCAGCAGCTGGCGTCCTGCATCGCGCTTGTGATATTTCGGTGCCATCCCTGCGGCACGGATTACGCCGCCCTGCGTTGCAGTCTTGCCGGCGTTCGCAGTTGCGACGCCACGCACACGTTCTTTTAAGGTTGGTCTCTTCGGATGTAGTGTCATACTTATAACTACTCCGGTGACCGGCTACTACGTGTGTGTCGCTGAGTCCTGTGCTGCTAACAGGCTCAGCGTTACTTAATCCATTTACTTACTATTGCAGCTCTGTGTCTCTAACAGAGTCTGCTTAATTGCACCTGGGTGAATTTGAACCCTGTGCACATTACCGCCACGGTGCTCTGCATCTTCTAGCTGCGGTTTCTACACCTACCGCACAGTGGACCCCGGGAGGCGAACATGCTTTATTTATATTTTTATTTAGCGTATTCCGCCGTTCATAACAGGAGGTACCGAATCCAGTTCTTTGTGAGGCCTCAGTGCCTGAGGAGGTGAGTCCATGGAATCAGGATCCCATCTGAGATGAGATCACCTTGTTGCTTAAGGATGTCATATAAACTTTTGATCAAAAAAGTAAACAGAATACCTTACATTTTTTACATGTGAAGCAATAATCATGTATTAATTGCAGAGTGTTTGATATATATTTGAATATAGGTAATAGGGTACTTGCACCTGTGTATTAATTTGATGCCATAGGTATTGCTGACTTTGTCTAATATATTTTACAAATAAAGCCTCGTTCAAACGTCCATGTTTTTCACATACCCATTATAATTGACGGGGCTGTTCACATATCCGTGTATTATAGTGGACTGTGTGTCTGGAAAAAAATCAGAGACATGTCCATTTTTTATCTGAGCCACAGATCAAAATCACTCAAACAAAGTCTATAAGGTACAAGGGGTATAATTTCTTCTGCAGGAGATCTTCTATCTGACTCAAGGCGATTATAGGCCATGCCATACACCATGGGAAATAAGTTATACAAATAACCTCTTCATAAAGGAAGAAAAACAGGGTCTCTTGTGACAAATTTCCTTCAAATTGGTCATACTAGAAACCCTGCTGTTCAATTAATATGTGGTGAGGCTATGTTCAAACTGAAGTGGATCTTCTTTGACTTTTAATGGGGTCTGTCTGTTTCCCCCAAGGTGTCCGGTGTTACCAATCCCTTATCTTTCACTTTAGTGAAAAGGGGAATGGTACTACTCAGTGGTAACATAGTAAGGCCGAAAAAAGACATTAGTCCATCCAGTTCAACCTATAAAATTCTGTCAGAATAAATCCCCAGATCTACATCCTTCTAAAGAACCTAACAATAACTGTAAGATACAATATTGTTATACTCCAGGAAGACATCCAGGCCTCTCTTGAACCCTTCGACTGAGTTCGCCATCACCACCTCCCCAGGCAGGGAATTCCAGATTCTCACTGCCCTAACAGTAAAGATTCCTCTTCTATGTTGGTGGAAAAACCTTTTCTCCTCCAGACGCAGAGAATGCCCCCTTATGACCGTCACCTTCCTGGGTATAAACAGATCCTCGGAGAGATATTTGTATTGTCCCCTTATATACTGTTAGGAGTGGCGGAAGGCACTAAATAAAAAATAAATAAAGTGCCTTCGCCACTCGGGGTCCACCGTGCGGTGGATGGAAAAACCGCTGCTAAGAGATGCAGAGCACAGTGGCGGTAATGTGCGCAGGGTTCTATGTCACCCAAGTGCAAAGAAGCAGACTCTGTTAGAGACACAGAGCTGCAATAGTAAATAACAGGGTAAGGAACGCTGAGCCTGTTAGCAGCACAGGACTCAGCGACACACACGTAAAGCTGGTCACCGGAGTAGTTAAAAATACGTCACTACGTCTGCAGAGACCTACCTTAGTAAAACGTGTGCACGGCGTCGCAACTGCGAACGCCGGGACTGCAAGTGCAGCGCAGCGTGAACTGAGCCGCAGGGTAGGCACAGATATGCCGCAAGCGCGATGCAGGACGCTAGCTGCTGAGACAGGTGGAGCTTGAGCGCGCTGGCGCTAGCGCTACTACTGACTGAATCCCACACACTCACACAATCGTATTATCAGAGGGAAGGGGTTTCTTAATAAGTCAGTCACCAGTCCAAGCACCCATCACCATACACACAGCAGCAGCATGAAAATACTAGCGCATGGCGGAACAGCCATGCGCACTTTTTATAGTGAACGGAACCTTCCGGAAATCTCCAGAGCCCTGAGCTGAACCAATGAAATCAGGAGCAGGACCTGAGCACCTGACTCCTGAACTCCAATGGAAGCTCGTCCCGTGGGCATGCTCAGAAGCTGGAACAAAGGACTTAGCCTCTGGAGATAAATGTGAGAATCTGGATTCCTGCATAGACATAGTAGAAACCAGATTCCTAACATATACTTATAAACATGGTTATTAGATCGCCCCTCAGTCATCTTTTTTATAGACTAAATAATACTAATTTTGCTAATCTCTCTAGGTATTGTAGTTCCCCCATCCCCTTTATTAATTTTGTTGCTCTCCTTTGTACCCGCTCTAGTTCCATTATATCCTTCCTGAGCACTGGTGCCCAAAACTGTACACAGTACTCCATGTACGGTCTAACCAGAGATTTGTACAGAGGCAGTATAATGCTCTCATCATGTGTATCTAGACCTCTTTTAATGCACCCCATGATCCTGTTCGCCTTGGCAACCACTGCCTGGCACTGGCTACTCCAGGTAAGTTTATCATTAACTAGGATCCCCAAGTCCTTCTCCATGACAGATTTACCCAGTGGTTTAGCGTTCAGTGTGTAATGGTGATATTGATTCCTTCTTCCCATGTGTATAACCTTACATTTATCATTGTTAAACTGCATCTGCCACCTTTTGGCCCAAGTTCCCAACTTATCCAGATACATCTGTAGCAGAGTACTATCTTCTATTATATTGACAGCTTAACATAGTTTTGTATCATCTGCAAATATCGATATTTTACTGTGCAAACCTTCTACCAGATCGTTAATAAATATTGTGGTACAGTAAAGGGTGTTTTACTGGATGGAAGATATGTTTCTCCTAGCAGATTAATGTTTGGCCGGGTTTTTCCTTAAAGACGGGACCTGCGATGATGTCAGGGTCACGTGATCAGCCCATGTGATGTCTGCCTCACTGGTGGGAGGGGTTAGGCACTATGTAATGGAGGTTGGTGATTGCCACAGTGTGAGTGTGTTTCTGGAAGCTACAGGAACTTGTGTGGACTCAGCCTGAGATTTGTATATAGGATTCCCGTGCTGCAGGACTATCGCATCAAGACTCGGACGAACCCCGGGAATGGCACCTGGCGGATGCCGCAGGACCTGGCAGCCGCTTAGTTACGCCCGTCCCGTGCAAGGGGGGAGTCTGGGACCAGTGGTTCTCCAAGCTAGAGTATGTGTTTGATTTCCCTTATGTTTTGTTAAGCTACTGGTTACTGAGTGACATTAAAACCACTGAAATTGGACTTTATACCTGTGTGTTGCCTCGTTACTGCCGCCCAGCTTTTGCCTACCAGAGCGAATCCCTACAATTGGTGGACTGAATGTGGGCAGAAGCAGTGAGGCCAGGCTGTTTTGAATTTTGATCGGTACCCCAGCCTATGTCCTGGGTGAAACGAGTGGCAGAGATCCAGGCGGGGAACTTTCCAGAAATGGAGGCCATGGTAAAAACGCTCATAGAGGCCATGCGACAGCAACAGCAGGCTATGCAGCAGCAGCAGGCTATGCAGCAGCAGGTTACACAGCAGCAGCAGGCTATGCAGCAGCAACAGGAGGCCATGCGGCAGCAGCAACACCAGGCTATGCGACAGCAGGCTATGCAGCAGCAGCAGGCTATGCAGCAGCAGCAGGAAACCAATCAGCTGTTGATACAGCATATCACAACACCGCAAGGAAAAGGAGCTGACCGGGGAATCCAGGATATTCGGAAAGCGGTTTGTACAGTGATTCCTAAAATGGAGAAATTGGACGATGTGGAGGCGTATCTGGAGATGTTCGATGGAGTCGCTGAGAGAGAGAAGCTCCCCCGGGACCATTGGGCAAGTGTCCTCGCTCTGTTTCTGACCCCAGGACCGTTGAAAGCATATCTCGACCTACCCCCAGAGCAAAGGGCGGGCTACATGGTCGTCAAGGGTGAGATACTGGCACGCCTTGGGGTAAATGTGTTAGTGCGGGCCCAGCGGGTACACCAGTGGGAGTTTACCCCCTCCAAGCCAGCCTGGTCCCAGTATTACGATCTTTTGCACCTGTTACAAAAGTGGTTGCAACCTGAAGCAGGGTGGATTTGATTTAAATCTAACTGATTTAAATCACGATTTAAATCACGATTTAAATCACTAGTCAGTAAGGCTTGATTTAAATCAGTGATTTAAATCAAAGTTTCTACCTAAACTAGTTCTTGCTACTTTAACATGCAAGTAGATGAAGATTTTTAGAATCACTTTTTATATTACTTTTTTCTCCCCAGTTTAATGGGTTAATCATTCATATTTGGACACCACTGTTCTGTTGTACTTAGGAAGGAGAAAAATAATCCTGACCTTAATAACAATTTAAATAGATTTATTCAACTGAAACAATAACAACATTACAGCATAAGTTATTTGCTTAAACAAACATCCATGTTTGTTAACTAATTTGGCTAAACAAAATATATATATATTTTAAGAAACTTAGACTGTCAGCCCAGCCGACACATGAAAAACTTAAATACTACTGTCCCTGCTGTCCTCTGTAGCTCACTTGTCGTCATCTTCATCATCATCTTCTTCTTTGTTCCTATTCATAATCTGGAAAAGAAAAACAAGCTTTCCTGCTTTATTGGGTCCCAACCGATTTCTCAATTTAGAATGAATGAGTCCAAAGGAAGAGAATATTCTTTCAACGCCTGCAGAAGAAGCTACTGCTGTTAAAAGTGAAATCATTACTTGAACAGTCTCTAAATCCAAGCGCTTAAGTGACTTCCACCAGTTTACTGGTGTGACCTTCCTTAAAATATCTTCAGCAAACATATATTTCTTGAATGGTTCCCCCTTAGCTCTGAAGTTTATTATAGTTGGCATTAAAGATGGATGATTGCTGGATACCCATGTCATAGCTAACTCCTCTTCCTCAGCACTTAGGTTTTGACCCTGATATTGGATATTGACAATATTTGCCAAAAAATGAGCTGGAGTCAGTGCTTGTCCCATTCGTTTGTTTACTGCTTGTAATTTAATTCTGTTCATGTGTAGTTCTGTTTTTAAGTGTTCACTCAGTTCCTTCCAAATTTCAACAGCATCCGCAATAAAACACCTATTTTTCTGTATTTTGTTTAAAGCTTGAGAGATGGGTTTCAGGAAGCTCAGCATATGTTCAACATTTCTCTTAAGCCCAATGTTGAGGATTTTGGCCGTGACAGTGCCATCTATTTTATCTCGATTTTCTTCACAAAGTGTCATCAGAATAGGCCAGTTTTTGATATACTGCTCAAAATAGTCCACCACAGAGTTCCATCTAACATCTTGTGGGAGCGTTAGCTTGGTTCCACCCATCCTTTTCAGAGCTGCTGCAGCAAAATGATTATTACGGAAGTATTTAGCAATTTCAACAACATTAGCCTTTATTTCTGGAACACTTAAGTCTTTGGCTAAGAGGTGCAGCAAATGAGCACTGCAACCATATGTTATTAGCAGCTTTGTATTCCCTCCCTGCTCTTCTAAATCTCTTCTCATCTTGGATACGTTTGCAGCATTGTCAGTGACCAAACTGCGTACTAGACATTTGAATTTTTGTTCACATGTCGTTATAGCTTTTACTGCCACTTCTTGTAAGTATTCTGCTGTGTGTGCATTTCCTGACGTATCAGTTGTTTGTGCAAGGAAGACTTTACCTTCTTCTGTTGTTATACAAGCACATACAATAGGATCATTGTGGACATTACTCCACCCATCAATACTTAGGTTAACAATTTTACCCTCCAGAGCTGTTGCACATTGCTCCATTTCTCTGTCATACACTTGATCCAGCAGTTTCCCTGCAACATCAGGTCTGCTGGGTGGACTGTATCCTGGTCTCAGTGACAGAACCATATTAATGAAATGTGGGTTCTCAGTCAGACGGAAAGAAGAGTTCGTTGCATAAATAAACTGGGCAATTTTTTCATCAATCAACTCTTTTTCTAATCTGCTAGTTCTTATCACAAACCTATCTATGGTGGTTCCAGGAGGTAAAGGTTTTTTCTTCCTTTTGGGTGATGGTGATATGTGGCTGTGGGTGTCTGATGATGATGCTGCTGCTGCTAATGAAGCACTATCCTGGATGGATAACTCTGAAACTGTAGAACAGGATGATGGTGATCTTGGAGGTGGATAGTTTCCAGAATCCATGAATTCCCCTAAACAAAAAAAGTCAATGCTGTTATTTTATTGTTTATACAATTTCTGCTTATTGTACACAACACATCACTGCCCCTGCCCCAAAAGGAATATTTGTTTTTCTTCATAACTGTACCAAATGACAGTAACATGCAGTAATAATAAGAAATTTAATTTTTCTCACACATGACAGTTCAGTCTTTAGAAATAGGATTCAATAAAAATGTTTACCAACCTGAAGATCAGAAGTGTTTCTTTGGTCATCTTCATCACCGCACTTCTCATGATGTTGCCTCATTCGCGCCACCAGGCCTTGCATCTCTTTGTTGTATCGTTTGCATTTTGCACGCATGCCTGCCTTACCGATAGGCGAAGGAGCTTCATTAAAATATTCCCAAACTGGGTCTCTTTTACGGCCTGCTGCCATTATAAGGAAAGAATGTAATAAACCTCAGATCGTACACACAAACAGATCCAGACTTGTCTGTCTGTGGCTATGCTGCAGTATTGTGCTCAAAGTTTCACTTTCATTTTCTTGTCTGCTTGCCCTTCCTCCTCCTCACACTTAGATTCACATTCTTCTTGTGTTGTGCAGATCTATTCCACTCCAAACAATCAGAAACATATTGTCTAACTTCTTGGACTTGGCACTGAAGGGGTTGATTCTGTATTCATAGGTTTGTAGAACAATAGGATTAAGGTCTTTTTCTCAACTCTGTTCATGTTGTAACATTTTTGCCATGAAGAAGAGGCTGGGACCTCTGCGGAGTCAAATTCAGTTTTGAGAACTGCGTAAATAAAGCGAGCGTCTGTGATAATATAGGAGAGAAACTGCCCACTAATCCTACAGAAACCTCTGGAAGAGCATGGCATTGTGAATGTTACACATATACAGCCTTTATTCTACTGAGTTAAACAACTCAGCTTTATCTCATGATGGAAGAACCTTTGGATGGTAAAATATTTTCCTCAAAAAGCAGTTTATTGAAAAAAATCCGATTTAAATCAAAAAAATCCGATTTAAATAAAAAAAATCCGATTTTTTTGATTTTTTTAAAAAAAACATTGATTTTTATCCACCCTGACCTGAAGTGTTGTCCCCCATGGCCATACTGGACCGCATAGTGACTGATAGATTTTGGAGGGCTTTGCCCCACTCCCTCCAGACCCGGGTCGGACAGGCATCCCCTTCTGATGCTATGTAGATGATAGACCTCATAGAAAGGTATGGGGCTACCAAGGAGTTATAGGGAGGGACCCCCCGAAAGGTGACAGGAAGGTTCCCTAAGTCCCTGCCCCTGGTTCGGCGAGCAGAGCCCAGGAAGGCCGCTCCGGACTTATCCGGGGAAGTATGGAGCCCCATAATCTGCTCTCGGTGCCAGGAACCAGGTCATATGAGAGCTGATTGCCCCCACCTGACGGAGCCCATGGACACCAATTTTGGTTACCGCCTGTCCCACTATGCAGAACCAATGTGTGCAATGGGCACCCCGAAAGGCCCTAATATGGAACATTTGTGTCGGGTTGAAGTGGAGGGCACCCCGGCTGTGGCCCTATTGGACTCAGGGAGTCTTGTAACCCTGGTACAAGCCAGCTGGATACACACCAGCGAGTATACGGGTCGGAAAATTGGGGTGTTGTGTATACATGGAGTCTTAAAAGACTATCCCACCGCACTAGTCGTAATCAGCACACCACCAGGGAGGCGGTGCCATGAGGTGGGGGTGGTGACTAATTTACATTATGAAGTGATAACTGGAAGAGACTTTCCGTTGTTTTCTGTGCTGTGGCCGTCTGTGGTACCATCCACTGAGCAACTGCCGGTACCAGAGGCAACCAGGTTACATTCTCCAGAAGGGGGCATGAACCTGGTGGCCCGGAGGAAGATGTGCTGGCGGTAGGAATATCCTTCCCTTCGGTGGAGGAAGGGGAGAATTCTCCCCTAGAAGGATTGGCTGGAGAGGTGGAAGACTTGCCGCCGGGACCTGAGTTGTCAGACTTGAATGTATCAGGTGACAATTTTGGTACAGCACAACTCCGAGACCTTACTTTAGCCCGGGCCAGAGAAAATGTACTGTTTGTCAATGGGGAACCCCAACAACCTGGGGTAGATACGGTGTTGCCACGCTTTGAGTTGAACCAGGATTTGTTGTACCGTGTGGAGAAAATACGTGGAGAAATGGTAGAACAATTACTGGTACCTCAGATGTATCGCAGGCTGGTAATGGATTTAGCGCATGCACATGTACTTGGGGGGCATTTGGGCCACAAGAAGACCCTCGACCGAATCCTGCAACGATTTTACTGGCCAGGGGTTCATGAAGAGGTTAAACGGTACTGTAGCTCCTGTCCAGCATGCCAGGTAACCAGTCCCCAGCCTCACTTTCAGAGCCCTTTGGTGCCTTTGCCAATTATAGAGGTGCCCTTCGAGAGAGTGGCCATAGACCTGGTGGGGCCTCTCAATAAGTCGGCAAGGGGGCACCAACACATTCTGGTAGTTCTAGATTATGCTACCCGATATCCTGAGGCTATTCCTCTGCGCCACACGTCAGCTAAGGTTATAGCAAAGGAACCCATGGGTATGTTTTCACGGGTGGGAATTCCACAAGAGATTTTAACAGACCAGGGAACCCCCTTTATGTCAAAAATTATGAAGGAATTCTGCCGCTTGTTAAATGTTAAACAGTTGCGTACCTCGGTCTATCATCCCCAAACAGATGTTCTGGTAGACAGGTTCAATAAGACACTGAAGAGCATGTTAAAAAAAGCAGTTTCCAAAGATGGGAAGGACTGGGATCTCTTATTGCCATATTTGTTATTTGCAGTGCTGGAGGTACCTCAGGCATCTACGGGGTTCTCGGCCTTTGAACTATTGTACGGCAGACATCCACGGGGCTTACTAGATATAGCCAAAGGGGCCTGGGAGAATCAACCTACTCCCCACAAAAGTGTGATAGAACATGTTGCAAAAATGCAAGAGAGAATGGAGACAGTGCTACCCTTGGTCCGGGAACATATGGAGGCAGCACAACGGTCACAGAGTCGGGTCTATAACCGGGAGGCTCGGGTAAGAACCTTTAGCCCTGGGGATCGGGTTTTGGTGCTTGTGCCTACCGTAGATAGCAAATTTCTCGCAAGGTGGCAGGGACCCTACGAGATCATGGAGAAGGTAGGGCCAGTAGACTACAAGGTACACCAACCAGGACGGAGAAAGCCAGAACATGTTCACCATATTAATTTGCTTAAACCCTGGAAAGATAGAGAGCACCTTGGTGGGGATAGTCCACTGCCAGCATTTCAGATCGAAAAGGCTCCGATACCTCAGGGCGAGGCAGGAGAAGCCCAACCCGTGGTCAAAGTTGCAGATATTTTGTCTCCTAAACAGGTTCAGGAGGTTCGGAGCTCCTGGACGCACCTCCCTAATCCAACATGACATTGTCACAGAGCCACAGGCCAAGGTCCGACTAAAGCCATATCGAGTGCCTGAGGCCCGGCGACAAGCCATCTCAGAAGAGGTAAAAATGATGCTACAGTTAGGGGTCATAGAAGAGTCTGAGTGAGTGGGCCAGCCCAGTAGTTCTAATACCCAAGCCTGATGGGTCTCTAAAAGTCTGTAATGATTTTAGAAAACTCAATGACATTTCAAAGTTTGACGCCTACCCCATGCACCCGGTTTGATGTGTTGATAGAGCGCTTTGGGCAAGCACGGTATTTTACAACTCTGGACCTCACAAAAGGTTATTGGCAGGTACCCCTAACAGAGGCGACGAAGGGAAAGACGGCGTTTATAACACCTAAGGGGCTGTTCCAGTATAAGGTGTTACCCTTTGGGTTGCATGGTGCTCCAGCAACGTTCCAGCAGTTAATGGATATTGTTCTCCGTCCCCATTGCCGCTATGCCTCAACCTATCTAGATGATATTATTGTGTTCAGCACCGATTGGGAAAGCCACTTAGCAAAAGTACAGGCAGTGGTAGACTCCCTGCGACAAGCAGGGCTAACTGCCAACCCAAAGAAATGTTTCATAGGGTTGGAGGAAGCCCGGTACTTGGGTTATGTCATTGGGAGGGGAGTGCTCAAGCCCCAAGTAAACAAGGTTGAGGCAATTCAGAACTGGCCCCGTCCCCTCACAACAAAGCAGGTAAAGGCCTTTTTGGGTTAGGTGGGATATTACAGGCGATTCATTCCCAACTTTGCAACCCTATCCGCGCCTTTAACAGATTGTTTAAAAGGGAAAAAAATCTGTGATGGTCCACTGGAATGATCAGTTAGAGGGGGCCTTTACAAAATTAAAAGGGGTACTGTGTGGTACACCAGTCCTGATCACTCCAAATTTCAAAAAAGAGTTCGTGGTGCAGACTGATGCCTCTGAGATAGGCCTCGGTGCTGTGCTGTCTCAGGAAGTTAACGGGGAAGAGCATCCCGTTAGCTTCCTAAGCTGGAAACTTACCCCAGCTGAAACCCGATACAGTATTGTGGAGAGAGAGTGCCTGGCCATCAAGTGGGCACTGGAATCGTTGCGCTACTATTTGCTGGGGAGAACATTTCGGTTGGTGACAGATCATTCCCCTCTTACGTGGATGAGTCAAGCTAAGGAGAGGAATGCCCGAGTCACCAGGTGGTTCCTGTCCCTGCAAAACTTTAAATTTTCAGTAGAACATTGTGCAGGCAGACTACGGGGAATGCAGATGCCCTGTCCAGAGTTCATTGTATGTCATGTGTCCACCCCTCTAGGGTTGAACATGGGGAGGTATGTGGTACAGTAAAGGGTGTTTTACTGGATGGAAGATATGTTTCTCCTAGCAGATTAATGTTTGGCCAAGTTTTTCCTTAAAGACGGGACCTGCGATGATGTGATCAGCCCATGTGATGTCTACCTCACTGATGGGAGGGGTTAGGCCCTATGTAAGGCTGGTTTCACATTTGCGTTTTTTTTCGCGGTATTTTAGCGCTAAATAGCGCATGCGTTTTTTTTCCCTATACTTTGCATGGGATGCGCTTATGTGCGCATACACATGCGTTTGTACGCGTTTTACCGCGCATGCGTTTTTTTGCGGTATGCGCTCGGGCGCACAAAATGCAACCTGTTGCATTTTTTGGTGCGTCCGACTTGCCTCAAAAAAACACATGCGCGCGCAATGCGTTTTTTTACAGCAAGACACCCATTATAGTCTATGGGTGCGCATATGTGCGCATTGGCATGCTTATGTATGCGTTTTTTTGCACATGCGTTTTTTTTTGTTAACCATGGAATTTAGGGGTTTGGGTTAGAGTTAGGGTTAGTTAAGGGGGTTTAGGGTTAGGGTTAGGGTTAGGTTTAGGGTCAGGGTTAGGGTCAGGGTTAGGGTTAGTTAGGGTTTAGGGTTTGGGTTAGGGTTAAGTATGGTTTGGTTAAGGGTTAGGGTCAGGGTTAGGGTTAGGGTCAGGGTTAGGGTTAGGGTTAGGTTTAGGGTCAGGGTTAGGGTTAGTTAGGGTTTAGGGTTTGGGTTAGGGTTAAGTATGGTTTGGTTAAGGGTTAGGGTCAGGGTTGGGGTTAGGGTCAGGGTTAGGGTTAGGTTTAGGGTCAGGGTTAGGGTTAGTTAGGGTTTAGGGTTTGGGTTAGGGTTAAGTATGGTTTGGTTCAGGGTTAGGGTTAGTTAGGGTTTAGGGTTTGGGTTAGGGTTAAGTATGGTTTGGTTAAGGGTTAGGGTCAGGGTTAGGGTTAGGGTTAGGTTTAGGGTCAGGGTTAGGGTTAGTTAGGGTTTAGGGTTTGGGTTAGGGTTAAGTATGGTTTGGTTAAGGGTTAGGGTCAGGGTTAGGGTCAGGGTTAGGGTCAGGGTAAGGGTTAGTAAAGTCATGGTTTGGGTTAGTGTGAGGGGCCACCTAATGTTGGGAAAAAACGCAAACGCGGTAAAAATGCACTAAAAACGCATACAAACGCATAAAAACGCTGCGTTTTTTTCATGCATGCTCATAAAAATGCTTGAAAAAAACGCAGCAGTTGTATGCTTTTGTATGCGTTTTTCAATGCGTTTTTTTGCGGGAAAACGCGCTGCAAAAAAAAGCAAGTGTGAAACCAGCCTAATGGAGGTTGGTGATTGCCACAGTGTGAGTGTGTTTCTGGAAACTACAGGAACTTGTGTGGACTCAGCCTGAGATTTGTATATAGGATTCCCGTTCTGCAGGACTATCGCAGCAAGACTCGGAAGAACCCCGGGAATGGCACCTGGCGGATGCTGCAGGACCTGGCAGCCGCTTAGTTACGCCCGTCCCGTGCAAGGGGGGAGTCTGGGACCAGTGGTTCTTCAAGCTGGAGTATGTGTTTGATTTCCCTTATGTTTTGTTAAGCTGCTGAGTGACATTAAAACCACTGAAATTGGACTTTATGCCTGTGTGTTGCCTCGTTACTGCTGCCCAGCTATTGCCTACCAGAGCGAATCCCTACAATATGTTGAAGAGAATAGGTCCCAACACCGACCCCTGCGGTACCCCACTGGTCACAGCGACCCAGTTAGAGAATATACCGTCTATAACCACCCTCTGCTTTCTATCAGTGGTAAATGTATTCATTTATTTTCAGGAAGAACAAAATAGGAAAGACACAAGAAAATGCAGATTTAGAGAAGGCTGTACTGCTGTGTAGGTGCTGCGTGTCCTCCAAAATTCAGAAAGAATTACTCATATGAGTCAGTTACAGATACCCCAAGATTGCCACCCACCAAACCCATTTAAAAAATAGTCAAGTTTCTGAGTTTTATACTTTGTGATGTTTGGTTGTAAAGACCAAAGGAAAATGAAATGTACAGTAATAATTTGTTTCCTCGATAGATGCACTGGAGTGCCCGGAGGAGTAAAGGTAAAGTTATTTGATATTTTTCATAGACTGTTACTTTTACTAGTGTTTTAATTGCATTACTATACTAATAGATAATAATCCTGGGACTAACGTGGTAAAATTATTTGGGATAAAGCTTAAGCAGATTTTATGATCTTTGAAAGATGGCCGTAACGACCACCAATTGTCTCCTAATACTGTGCCCTCTGGTGTATTAGAGCTCTAATGACGCCTTTGCTATAGATTTGCTCTAGTGGTGCCTTTGCTATAGAATATTTTTTTGTTGCTGCTGCTTTGCCTGTAATGAAGAAAATAAAAGAAAAGAAAAAAAAAATTGCTCATAAATAATTGAATCACTCTACATTTGCTCTGCATAAATGGGATGCGGGTCCTGGCCTATTTACTTTGTGAAATAAAACCACGCACAGAGAGCTGTGAAATGAGACCTTGGGTTGCTGACAGTTGTAATAATCTTTCTCATGCTTCAAAGGCCCCATTACATTATGACAACCTACTGAATAAGCTGAAACAAAAAGTGAGAACTGATATTGCTATTTAAGTACAGGTGCTACCAAAATACAACAGAGAGCCTTCTTCTGATGAGAACTTGATATGAGCAGTAAACAGTGGCTCATTTTGTTTGCATGTGATTATTTCTTCCTGTAACCTCTAAAATACAATGCCCATATCCTATTCATAAGATTTCATTTGTGGTTTCGAGCGGGTTCAGCAGCGGCAGTGAAGGTGTGCAGTTATATAAGCACAGGTCATTTTTAACTAATATTATGCCATATTATGTAGTATGAATAAAATGCATCAGTGTTGTCAATTCTTTTTGATGATGAAGATTAGGTCTTGGAGTGAACTGGATCATGCATTTTGGTTGTCCATATACCCCTTCCTTTTATCCTTTCCCAATTCCTTTGATTGAACTTTATGGACCCTTGTCTTTTTTCAATTGTATAAACTACATAAGAAGCTGTGCTGGCTAATTCCTTTGGGTTACTATACCAAGTGTCCTTTTTAGGGTGAATAGCTGTGCTAGGACCTTATTCTCTATTTAATGCCAAGATGTGACTCAATTAGAAACCATTGCTTCTATGTTCTAAAATCTGTGCCACACCTGTCAACAGGTTGTGTTTGGTTTTACATATCATCCACATTCACTTTAGTAATGTTGAATTGCAGTACCTGACTTAACTTACAGATTGGTGTGGGAGTGTTTTTTTTTTTGTCTAAAGCAGACAATTTTATCTAATCCTGAATAACAGGACTTTTGGACATTACTGTATTATGGCCCAAAGTACCCTTTCCCCACAAAGAATACTGTATTATTGCAACTAATGTATGAATAAGACTGATAAAAACTGTTATGTTCCATAAGAAACCATATTGTGAAGCTATTCTCCTCTGGAAGGAGCAATTACATTATTAAGTGGATTATAACTAGCTGTGACTTAGAAGTGCCATCATTGTGGCATCCATCTGCTGTTGTTCAGGTATCAGTAAGGATGTTCACTTATGGCATGCATCATCAATGTGTGCTATTCTAATTAATAGGACTGGTGCATTATACATGCCTGGTGTGCACAAGAACTAGTGGCTAATAGATACCACAGCAGTAGTTCCTTCTAGCCACCTCCTGATGTGGATGTGAGAAGTGCTGGATAAGGCCGGTTTCACATTAGCGCTTTTTAAGCGCATGCACGGCCGGGGGTAGCTCCGCCCCTGAGCCGGCTCTCTGCCCGGCGTGCCCGCCCCTTGCTTGTAGCACCGCCTACTAGTGGACAGCGGTGCCTGCGATCGGCGCACCCTATCTTTAGCATAGGGTGCGCAGATCGTGCGCAGGCCGTGCGCTAGTTGCGCTTTGACCTGCGCTGCGCACTTTTGACGGTGCGCCGTGTGCGCCAAAATCAAACTTTTCGGATTTTGGCGCGCACGGCGCACCGTCAAAAGTGCGCAGCGCAGGTCAAAGCGCAACTAGCGCACGGCCTGCGCACGATCTGCGCACCCTATGCTAAAGATAGGGTGCGCCGATCGCAGGCGCCGCTGTCCGCTAGTAGGCGGCGCTACAAGCAAGGGGCGGGCACGCCGGGCAGAGAGCCAGCTCGGGGGCGGAGCTACCCCCGGCCGTGCGTGCGCTTAAAAAGCGCTAATGTGAAACCGGCCTAACCCCTTTAAACCACATTATAATCCTCTGTTAACTTGTTACATATTCTTTTCAACTGTGTCTTATGTATGGTGTGTCACAATTTTAAGTTGATATATAAAAGAGTTGGGGAGCAGAAAAGCACAATAGCGTCTTACCCACTATAAAAATAAATAAAATAATAGGTTATGCTAACCTGGTGGACTTGTGATCACACAACAGTAAAGAAGTATGAATATCCAACTGCTGCAGATCCACAGGTCATCCGTCCTGATTAAAGGATATACGAGAAAAAAGTGGATTTTTATGCAGTGCTGATAACTGGAAATGAGGATCCAAAGCCAAGAACTGTATTAAAGTGTTTTTTTTTTAAATTGACGTATTTCGAAGTACACACATTTTGGTTATATCCTGAGGAAGAAGTGTGTCCTTCGAAACACGTCTATTAAAAAATGTTTAAATACAGTCCCTGTCTTTGGATCCTCATTTCCAGTTAGCAGCAAAAAAAATCCACATTTTTCTCCTGTATAAGTTTATGGTTGATAGTTTGTATCAGAGTTTTAAGTTTGAAAGTAGAGTTTAACATATTCTAACATGTTGATCGAAAGAAAGGAAAAAGCCTCATGAGGCATATGCCTATTATTCCATATTAGGGGGACAATTCTTTCCTGACCTCCAGAAACTCCTTGAACTTGACCACTTGACCAACACAACATGTTGTGGCAGAGAGTCCCTTAGTCTCTCTGCTCATACATTAAATAATTGCCATCTGTGATGGTGGTGATGTTGATGATGTACACATAGAGGACTCCCTGTCACTGTTACAGGCCTAGGTGTAAAAGTATCATTTGAAAGATCAGTGCACCGCCCATTCATATATTTATACATTGTATAAAGATCGGACATGCACAATATTTTTTTCCAAATAATCCCAATTGTAATAGCCTGTCTTGGCACTGCAGTGCAGCGAATCGAGTAAAGCTGCGTGACAACATATAAGGCTACCTTTAATGTCTATCGGTTTTCCAAAATCCCGGAATATCAACTTTGCTTAATTATGCATTTGCAAAATCAGGCAATATGTATGTTTCACAGCTGTTGGAAAGGTAGGTGATAATCTTTGTAAAAGCCATAATAATGGGTGTTGTGTAGTGATGAGCGAGTTGCTCATGTTTTCCCGAGCATGCTCGGGTGTCGTCCGAGTATTTTGGCGTGCTCGGAGATTTATTTTGTGTTGAAGCACCTGCATAATTTGCGGCTGCTAGACAGCTTGAATACGTGTGGGGATACCCTAACAAACAGGCATTCCTCACATGTATTTAGCCTATCCAGCAGCTGCAAATCATGCAGCTGCGTCGACACAAACTAAATCTCCAAGCACGACAAAATACTCGGAGCAACGAGTATACTCGCTCATCACTAGTGTTGTGCTCTTCCAGTAACATTACAGCTATTGATTATCATGATATAATATTGCTGCATAGAGTGGGAGGCCACAGTACAGGTAACATGAGCACTGTATAGATATAAGGATCTCTTTGCATGGTTTGTTTAGGAACTGACATGTGTCCTAGCAAGAGTGAAGTGCTTTTGTTTAAGGCTGTTCTGTTTACCTGACATGCCACTCACAGTCCTTAATTCTGACATTCAATGCACTCACATGGTCATCTATATTCTACAAGCACCAATGGTATACTGTTTATTCAGAAAAGGAATGACCCAGCTCCTAAATAATACATGTAATGCAATATTCACTCATGCTTTTTTGAGATATTCATTGGTGGACGTTAGCCATATAACCGCGGTAATCCAAAGTATAATGAATATAATACAGCGCTGTACTAGAGATGTAAGATTAGATGAATTAATACCTTCTGCAGCTGACAAAAGCTGATATATTGCATCAAAATGTGAAACGTGTATGTTTGTACTAGTGACACAATGGGAATGTACTTAATGACCGTTTGATAATCAATACTGATAAAGTCTAATATGAATGGATAGTTTTAAAATGCATCCAACAACTAAACATGTTGCTCTGTGTGAAGGTCTGTGCTTGGATCATGTATGGCGGAACCAGAGGTGTAGCTAAGGGTTCAGCCTAGGGGGGCGAAACACCTCTGAGTGGGCCCCCTAACCTGAGTAATATTTGCTTACATAATTATGGTGGTTTTAAACACTCTTGTGGGCATGATTCTCGTCCGAGTCTCTCGCATCAACACCTGGCAATGCCGCCTGTACTCGGATCGGAGCGTGCGGCTGCATGTATTTAACATAGTTAGTAAGTAAGGCCGAAAAAAGACATTAGTCCATCCAGTTCAGCCTATAAAATTCTGTCAGAATAAATCCCCAGATCTTCGTCCTTCTAAAGAACCTAACAATAACTGTAAGATACAATATTGTTACGCTCCAGGAAGACATCCAGGCCTCTCTTGAACCCTTCGACTGAGTTCGCCATCACCACCTCCTCAGGCAGGGAATTCCAGATTCTCACTGCCCTAACGGTAATCCTCTTCTATGTTGGTGGAAAAACCTTTTCTCCTCCAGACACAGAGAATGCCCCCTTATGACCGTCACCTTCCTTGGTATAAACAGATCCTCAGAGAGATATTTGTATTGTCCCCTTATATACTTATACATGGTTTTCGATCGCCCCTCAGTCATCTTTTTTCTAGACTAAATAATCCTAATTTTGCTAATCTCTCTGAGTATTGTAGTTCTCCCATCCCCTTTATTAATTTTGTTGCCCTCCTTTGTACCCGCTCTAGTTCCATTATATCCTTCCTGAGCACCGGTGCCCAAAACTTTACACAGTACTCCATGTGCGGTCTAACCAGAGATTTGTACAGAGGCAGTATAATGCTCTCATCATGTGTATCCAGATCTCTTTTAATGCACCCCATGATCCTGTTTGCCTTGGCAGTCGCTGCCTGGCACTAGCTGCTCCAGGTAAGTTTATCATTAACTAGGATCCCCAAGTCCTTCTCCATGTCAGATTTACCCAGTGGTTTACCGTTCAGTGTGTAATGGTGATATTGATTCCTTCTTCCCATGTGTATAACCTCACATTTATCATTGTTAAACTGCATCTGCCACCTTTCAGCCCAAGTTCCCAACTTATCCAGATCCATCTGTAGCAGAATACTATCTTATCTTGTATTGACTGCTTTACATAGTTTTGTATCATCTGCAAATATCGATATTTTACTGTGCAAACCTTCTACCAGATCGTTAATAAATATGTTGAAGAGAATAGGTCCCAACACCGACCCCTGCGGTACCCCACTGGTCATAGTGATAGTTAGAGAATATACCATTTATAACAACCCTCTGCTTTCTATCACTAAGTCAGTTACTTACCCATTTACACACATTTTCCTCCAGACCCAGCATTCTCATTTTGCGTACCAACCTCTTGTGTGGCACGGTATCAAACGCTTTGTAAAAATCAAGATATACCACATCCAATGACTCACCTTGGTCCAGTCTATAGCTTACCTCTTCATAAAAACTGATTAGATTGGTTTGACAGGAGCGATTCCGCAGTGCCAGGTGTTGATGTGAGAGACTCGCATGAGAATTGTGCGAGTTTCTTGTAAGTGTGAACCCGGCCTAAAGAATATATCGGTGATTATAGTGCAGTTATAGAGACTTACAGGTGATGCTCTTTCTAATGGAGTCGTTTAAACCAGGCACAGATCACCACAATGCAGCTGCAGAGATTACAACAAACACACATTTGACTTCTCATATTTTCAGCACCGTCCCCATCTATTCCCAACTTGAACATCCTCCTCATCCTGCTCATAGCCCAATACTGAGCTGCTGCTGTTGTATGTGTCCCTATGGCCGGGGTCACACACGTGAGAAACTCGCACGATTCTCGTGCGAGTCTCACATCAACACCCAACACTGCTACCGGCACTCAGACCGGAGCGCTCCAGTCCAAGTGCTGTGGCAGTGCCGGGTGTTCATGTGAGCATGAGCCCTAACAGGCTGGGGCTTATTATAAGACCTAAGCTGTAAATATCATAAGCCCGCTACCTCCACCCTCCCCAGACAACAACTAATAGGCCGGAGTCACACTAGCGATGAATACGGACGAGTGCTATGTGATGAAACATCACATAGCACTGGGAGCAATATTCATCTATGGGGCAGCTCCCATCAGCGTTTTTTTTCTTGGCCGTATTCTACGTGCGAGTGAAATTGCAACATGCTGCAATTGTCACAGACACTCGGCCGAGACTCGGCTCATTCGCACCCATATATGTCTATGGGTGTGAGTGAGACAATGCACATCACTCGGATATCATCCGAGTGCTGTGCAATATACGCTGAGGAGATAGAGAAATTACTTTCTCCGCCTCCTCCACAGCTGTGCTCCAATCCTCTCTGTGCAAGACGCTCGGAACACAGGCTCATGACACTTGGCTCACGCTCGCAGCAGAGCAAGAGCCAAGAGTCATTAGCATATCGCATCCCATGCTCGCATCGGATGCCATACACTAGTGTGACCCCGGCCTTAGATAACATGATTGCATTGCATATAATCGCATATAATCTAAGATAAGGATGGAAATTGGAATACGAAGGCCCCTACAGCACCACCCCCTATACCCTAATTCAGCTCCCTCTCTTCCCCTCACATACACCCCACTCGGCACTTCCACAGTAACATCTTCCAATCCAAGCCTTTTAATTTATTTTAAAAAAACAAACATTTTGTTCCACATCAGTCATCAGCCTCTGGCCCTTACATTTCTGAAAATGTCCGTCTCCATCCATAATAGTGACCGTCCAGGCCAGTCACTGTCTTGGGCTCCTGGGTCCTCCTGAGTCTGGGCACAGCCTAATCTGCAGCTGCTCACTAGGACACAGGGCTAGCGTGGACCAATCAGGGCGCACCTGCCACCTGGGGTGGAGCCAAGGCCGGTTTTAGGCAAAGTGGGGCCCTAGGCAAAGTTTAAAATGGGGCTCCAGATGCTAACATATTGCACATCACACAGAAGTATTTTGATTGTATTTAGCTGAGTTCAGGACGCTAAATGAGTGTGATCAACAATATTTATGTTGTTCATCACTTGTTTCCTGGCCTCTTTCCGCCATCTGAGAAAGAATGATGGGGACAGAACAATTACTATTAGATCAATCTGTCCCCATACAGTATCATGTTATCAGCAGCACATCTACAATTTACACCCCATAGTCCTCCATATCATATAATGTGCCCCATAGTCCTCCATGTAGTATAATACACTCCTCAGTCCTCCATATAGTATAATACACTCCTCATAGTGCTCCATATAGTATAATACACCGCCAGTCATCCATGTAGTACAGTTCCTTTCCCATAGTATAATGCACCCCATAGTTTTTCATAAAGTATAATGTATTCCCCATAGTCCTCGATACAGTATAATGCAGCCCACATATAGTATAATGCAGCCACCCCATAGAGCATAATGCAGCCACTCCACGGAGTATAACGCAGCCCCGCCATACAATATAATGTAACCCCCCATAGAATATAATGTAGCCCCCCTCTTATAGTATAATGCAGCCACCCCACAGAATATAATGTAAGCCCCTTCTTATAGTATAATGCAGCCACCCCTTAGAGCATAATGCAACCCCCCCATAGAATATATGGCAGCCCCCTCATAGAGTATAATTCAGCCCCCCATAGTATATAATGCAGCCCATTATATAGTATAATGTAGCCCCTCCATAGAATACAATGTAGTCCTCCTCATATAGTATAATGCAGCCCTAATAGAATATAATGTAGCCCCCTCATAAAGTATAATGAAGCCCCCATACAAGGTAATCTAGCCTCCTCATATAGTATAATGTAGCCCCCCTCATAGAGTATGATGAAATCACCCCATAGAATATAATAAATATAATACAGCCCCCCATAGATTATAATGTAGCCCCAAATAGAATATAATACAGCCCAGCTTCCCAAAGAATATAATGTAGCACCCCATGGTATAAAACACAGCCACATAGTATATAGCACAGCCATGTAGTATATAACACAGCCCACATGGTATATAGCACAGCACCATGGTATACAGCACAGCCCCACATGGTATACAGCAGTCCCACATAGTATACAGCACAGTCCCCCTCCCGTAGCACAGCACCATGGTATACAGCACCATGGTATACAGCACAGCACCATGGTATACAGCACAATCCCCCCAGCGCAGCCCCCCAGCACAGCACCATGGTATACAGCACACACCCCCAGCACAGCACCATGGTGTACAGCACAGCCCCCCCGGCACAGCACCATGGTGTACAGCACAGCCCCCCAGCACAGCACCATGGTATTCAGCACAGCCTCCCCAGCACAGCACCATGTTATACAGCACAGCCCCCCCAGTACAGCACCATGGTATATATACAGCACAGCCCCCTCAGCACAGCACCATGGTATACAGCACAGCCCCTCGCAACACAGCACCATGGTATACAGCACAGCCCACCCAGCACCATGGTATACAGCACAGCCCCCCCAGCACCATGGTACACAGCAAAGCCCCCCAGCACAGCACCATGGTATACAGCACAGTCCCCCCAGCACAGCACCATGGTATACAGCACAGCACCTTGATATACAGAACAGCCCCCCAGCACAGCACCACGATATACAGCATAGCCCCCCCAGCACAGCACCATGGTATACATCACAGCCCCCCAGCACAGCACCATGGTATACAGCATAGCCCCACAGCACAGCACCATGGTATACAGCACAACCCCCCAGCACAGCACCATATTATACAGCACAGCCCCCCAGCACAGCACCATGGTATACAGCACAGCCCCCCAGCACAAAACCACGGTATACAGCACAGCCCCATCACAGCTCCATGGTATACTGCACAGCCCCTCCAGCACAGCACCACGGTATACAGCACAGCCCCCTCAGCACAGCACCATGGTATACAGCACAGTCCCCCCAAGCAAAACACCACGGTATGCAACAAAGCCCCCCCAGCACAGCACCATGGTATACAACACAGCCCCCCAGCACAGCAACATGGTATACAGCACAACCATCCCCCCCAGAATGGCCCCAGAGTCACTGTTGCAGCAAAAAAAAAACCACTCCTCACCTCCTCGTGCCCGCGCTGCTCCCGACTCCTGTCTCCTGCTCTGCCTGGTACACAGTGAGTGCGCGATGACATCATCGCGCACCCGCTGTGTGAGAGGCAGAGCGGGGAATGATGGGAGATGGAGCGTCAGCTGACACTCTCTCCATGATTGCTTTGAAATGTCTATGTCTCTGGTACAGTTCAATGCGGCAGCGGGGGAAGTTGGCGCTGGGGGCAGGTGGGCCCCCCTGCCTCACAGGGGCCCCATAGTGGTGGCATAATGTGCCGCTAACTGGGCGCCCCTGGGGGAGCGGGGGCCCTAGGCAGCTGCCTGCCCCTATCACCGGCCCTGGGTGAAGCTAACTGCAGTGCTGCTAGCCTGTCACAATATCAGGTTAGCAGCGCTGCAGTGAGACTGCTATTAGCTGCTGCTGTGCAGCGTGCAGAGTCTCTGCAGAATAGACTAGGCAGCGGCGCCGCATGCTGCCCAGCCCTGTTAATGACATACCAGAGAGCCGCGGCTCTGGGTGGGCTCCTCAATCATGTCAGGGTCCCGGAGCGACGCCGCAGCGTGCCGCCATGTTTTTGAAACATCAGAGGGCCGCGACTCCAAGTGGGCCCCTCCATGTCACTGGGCCTGGGCGGAACATGGTCTCCTACAGCTCCATTTCATCTACATAGGAGCAGTCCATGTGCCATTGTTTGGAGTTGGGCAGACTGTATCAAGGACCTACAGTTATCGTCCTTTCGACTTCTTTCATGTACTTTTTTTTGTAACTACAGAGAAGTGCAGCAAACTGCTTTTTCCTACATGGAGGATCAAACCATTCTGCTGATAGATATAATTTTCGAGATTCAGATATTAATGGTCATCACATTCCAGAAGTGATTGTTTTTATATTTTACAGGGTATTCCTATATTTGAAAAGCATTTGCAATAATGTTATGGTTGATTGGGGCCTGACCTCCCAATAACCATTCAGTTAAATGAACTATGTTACAGTTCCCTTAACAGGGTTGGACAGTATGCCACTGTATATAGAAAAAAAAGATTTAAAAATTCTAGAATCCATAGATTAAATCAATACTCTGCCTGTCCTTAACTTTTTTAATGCAGTATTTGTCTGCCTTTCTTGATCGCTGCCGCGCTGTGTGCTGATTTTTACATTCCCGGGCTGCAGGGTGGGATTTTTCTGAAATTTCAGCACAAAGCTGAAATTGTATTTCCCAGCATGCCATATGGTTGAATACATTATACATGTGTTTTCCTATCGATTTATTAGAACAAGCATTCTGCTCTGCTCTGGACATGTATGGATCAAGCAGCTGCCTGCTTAGTCTTTGCATCAATGGTACATGCACCACTAGGCACCACCCTGAAGGGACATAATTGATTTATATCCTGTCACAGGACGTGGTCAGCAGGGATACTATTATATACCATGTTTCTCTAATGCATATACATTATTAGGTGACTGGAAATTAAAATAAAAGAAATTATTTAATCCTGGAAAATACCCTTTAGCTAAGTTTCATTCAGAATATTGCTGGGGGTCTTAGAGATTTTCTCTCAGATGTTATGTATCATGCTTCCATTGGCGTAACTTGAAGCTCCTGGATCTTGATGTAAAATCTTCAATAATGCTCCTATCATAGATCTTTGGCTATGTTGGTATTCAACTGTGGGCCAAAGAGACTTTTTGGGGCTGCTTTGGGATCCATGGCACCTGATATGACTGCAACACCTATACACACTACAGTTACCACCATGCCCGCTGTACACTGTGTAATGCTAAAATCTGCAAAATCTCAATGCAAAGTTTTGGGTTTTTTTTACATCCATTATCTGGATTTATCTGCATGGCCTTTTACATATGTAATAAATGACAAATGCATAGCTCGCTTTGAGGAGAGCAGATTGTTTTGTTCCACTAGCCGGCACACTTTTGTTTGACAGCTCTTGCAGCTCTTGCAGCTCCCTGACTATATATGAATAATGAAGCTGATGTGTCATTCTGTATATAAATTAATAAAAAGGAGCCAACTATGTATCCAGGTAGTTCAGATGTGTGTAACTGCTCTGTTGAAAGAAGTCCACTCCTCTTTAAATAAATACCACTTTATAATTTTTCTTGTTTACTACCTTTGCCAATATAGAGTAGAACACGTTCCACATAGGTGAAATATCGGTGAACCATGTCTATGGAGCATCTATGTCAAAGAGATCCATTGTGTTTGCACTGGGCATTTTCAGTACCTGTGCCCACAGTTTTTATGTTGCATTGTGCCTTTCTACGAACTCTAGAGGACAACTTGCAGAAAGATGAATACAGTTAATTGCTGTAAGCCAGGTTTAATCTACCTTCCAATAGAGATTAAGTGCCAGTACCTTAACTGCTCTCATTTGTGATTGCACTATATTACAAGGCCCAGCTTTTTTTCTCTTTTGAGCAACAAGAGTTCATAATAAGAGCAAATATAAAACGTAATCTCATCCACTATACAGGAAAGAGAAGCAACTTATCTATCTGCATCTCTGATTTTATAAATTTTCATTTGTTTCCATGCAACTATTTAGTCAAACTTATACTAAGCTTTATCACATTTTGTTCTCTTGTGATACTGTATGATATTTCCTCCAAAAAAAGTAATGCTTTAAAGGGAGTCTTGTCTCCAGTACTCAAATTAAACCATTTATACATTTATATAGGAGACTTGGCCCTTATAAAAATCATACTCATTGAACAGGTTTTAATTATTTTGTTTTGTGTAAAAAAAAAAAATTACATATGTAAAGGAGGTGGCTGTAGAGTACCCTTGGCATGACCAAGTGCTCAGTGCACTGTTCCGTCCCCTCAATTACCATCCACCACCCCTCCCTTCTGAGGACTGACAGTGCTTCAAGCAGCATTGCCTGTATTAAATCCTCAGCCCCGCACTTATATTGCAGGAGCAAGAACTCATATAATGTCATTGTGTTGGCACCCTCTTATCCCCTCCCCACCCCCCATCCTGTCTACAGTGGCCTTTCACTGCACATAGGATCGCACAGAAAGGGTGGTGACTGGTAACTGAGGACGCAGAATGGTGCATCAAGCACTTGGAAATTACAAAGGTGCACCAAAGCCCCCTCTTCTTTGTATGTAATAATACTGTTTTTACAAAATAAACCATAATAATTAAACTCTTTACTACAAATATGATTTTTATAGGGGCTTAGTCCCCTATTTGAATATTTAAATGGTTTAATTTGAGTATTGGAATCTTATGGACTGCATATAATGCAGGGTTTCACTAGATTGTTTGCTCCGAGATTGAACTACTCTTAATGGCACAATATAATTAAAGAGATATTACCATTTGAGATATTTAAAGGCATATCAAAAGTACATATGGTAAGTGTCAAATAGGTGTGCTTTCCACTGATTCCTACCTATCATGAGATTTGTAGTCTCCTTCTACCCCATTTAGTATTCCAGAAAAAAGTAGACCAGGCATACACCTCTTTATAATCTAGAAACTAGTTGCATTGTGAGATATGGGAAAATATATACTTGATATCATTTTCCTATCTGATAGAATCCGCTGTTAGATTCAGTTTGGCCCAAAAATACATGCTCCAAAATCAGCCCCCACTCTTGCATTCCCCCCAGGCCATAAAAGGGAAATGAAATACATCTCAGTCAATAGGATCTCATTATCCAGTGAAGTCACTTCCTTGGAGAGAGCAGATCAATGTTTTTCTTTAATTAGCTCCAGCAGCAAGGCCTTTGAAGCTCTTTTCAGGGGGGATTGCAAGGCATAGACCCAGTGTCCCTAACAATTATACGGGTGTGAATTCGTGTGCAGGACCAGCCAAACTGGATTCCTTTGACTCAAGCCACTTTGTGACACCACAGATCCCAGCAAGGCTCTGAGATATTAAATCTGGAAAATGACCTATAATAACAGAATGCAATATCTCTGAGCCTCGCTGAGCACATAATCGGAATTTGCATTCCTTTCCCCACAAGCCTATACCAGGCAGCCACCCCTAGTACTCTGCGTTATTGAGTTACCAAGCATACCTACCAGAAATTAAATACAGTAGCCGTATTTGGTCTCCCTGCACAGATAAAATCCAGCAGAAACCAGTGGCACCACTGCCATCTTATTTGGACCTTCAGGAGAAAAGTTATGGGCCATCCAGGGTTTTGCCTGGAAAATCATACTCTGATATGGGAGGAGGGAGGCAGCCCAGCCCAGGGGTGGGTGCAGTGTGTGGGAGGGAGCAGCGTAGGAGATAATAGGCAGCTCCTCATTTTGGACTGAGTTCTACTGGCAGGAGGCCCATTACCTGACTCAGCTTGGGAATCATGTAACTAAGATTTGGATCTGTGATCCATCAGCACCTCCTTGTGGTCACATGCTGCATAACACGGTAATTGTAACCTATCTGTACCCTACCCTTTTACTAAACTCTTGACTGTATACCTGTATATTCTGTATATATTCCTGTATTTTTCTAGTGCACCTTTTCGTCGATTAAATATAAAATTAATCTTGGGCTGCTCTTTTATCTCGATTCACGAATCCTCACATCTGCATGCTCAGTTGGTTATATTATGCTACCCCAGGGTTGGTTTCTGACCCGATATGAGCCAGTTGTCAGATGGGACTTGTATATCAAACGAGGAACTAATGGCAGCATACCGTACTGTGTTAGTGAGGAACTCTGACAGTGACGGCTGGGAGGTTTATATATACTGCTCAAAAAATAAAGGGAACACTATTCCATTTGCAACAGGCTGTTTGTGTTCCCTTTACTTTTTTGAGCAGTATATATAGTATATCCCCAGCCTGGACTGGTGATATATCTATCCCCTCACTGGGAGTGCCTCAATAACTCGTACCTATAAGGGAAGCCTTTCCGGTGCCTGTTTACCCTCGATACAGTTACCTGACTGACCTGGGGCAAGTGGTAGCACTAGAGAGCCGATCCCTGCTGGGTCCTTCTCTCTCCTCCCAAGAGGTGGGTGAAGTCGACACACCCCTTCCCCTGCGTGATCCTTTACACACATGTTTGCTAAACCTATCTGACATGGAAACTACTTGTCTGTATCCAGAAGATTGAGGCCCTACAGAAGAGTCTGGTCCCATGTGGCAGCTGAACCAGGACAGTCTTCACTTCCATGGGTGTTGACCTGGCATGTCCTAGTAATTGCCAGAGGTGCCCAGGATGCTGGGTCAAGGATACCATCTGCAGAAGTGAAGATTGCCCTGGTCCACCTGCAACGAAGACCCAGTCAGGATGCTATATGAGCTACGTTATATTATTTTGTACAAAGTAAAGTTACTATCCTCCATTCAAACCACAATAAAAAGGAAGTAGCATCCGCAAGACCCCATTACTGCTTCTTTGTGTATTGTTGTTTGCTACTTGGTAACAGACACTCGATGACCTCTATTATCAGTATTCCATTCATTTTAGAGTCTTAAAGGTCTGTAGAAAAGAAGCGGTAAACAAACTGAACAGTAGCCTGTAGTTCATTTCAGTAAAGCTGCACCATAAGATAGCACACGATAGTTCATTGAGGTTACATGTGATTAAATGAGATGTCAGCCTAGAAACTAACAGCATACCAAATTCACATATGGTGCATTTGTTAAAGATTTTTGATATATATATTGCATTAAGTAACCACAAAGAAAGTGTAATGGATATATGGTGCAAACAAAATTTTCAAATGGTGCAAAGTATTCAAATACAATTTCTGCAGAAAAAGTAACTTGCCATTTGGCTTTATAGTCACTAGATAAGCACGGTGCACGGCACTGAGAAGGGGAGGGGAGTGTGGAGCAGGTGGCTTGGCAGCACCCTTATGATGTCATGTTGCTAGGTGTTTGTGTGGGAGAAGTGTGATGTAGCGCTCTGATGACATAGAAAACGTATGGCGGAAACAGTGAGGGCTGTAGCATGGCTTCTGTGATAGGTGTACGTCCTGTATGGCATACAGGATGATTTGAGGACAGATGGAAGATGATGTGAAGACTACCGAGGGATTGAAGTGGAGACTGACATATCAAATACCACTGGATCTGCACATGTTAAAATAGGCCACACAGATATCATCGTCCAAGTGAAAGCAGAAATGGGAACGCCAAAGTTGGAGCATCCTAATAAGGGCTATCTGGAGTTCATTGTAGACTGTTGTGCTAATGCCACTCTAGAGTTTGAAGTATGTGGAGGAGAAGAGCTTGGCACCGAGATTCCCAACATGCTGTACAAAATATTTGATAATGAGCAGTATTGACCTTTAATCTCTCTGTGTTCTGCCCTGTAAGCAATGTTGGGCTCTGTATGTGGATGTGCTGGTATTGGAGTGCGGCGGCAACCTGTTTGACACCATTTCTATAGTGGTAAAGGCAGCGCTTTTCAGTTCCAGGAGACATAAAGTGCGTGTTCTGGAAGATGAAGAGAAAGCAAAGACATTGAACTTTCTGATGATGATCCTTATGACTGCATGTAGCTGAACGTGAAGCATTTTCCCTGTATTGTCACACTTAAACAAATAGATAACCGATATGTAGTAGGTGCCGTATTGCAAGAAGAAGTCTGTTCTTTAGCAAGTATTTTTGTCTCTGTAACAAGCAAGGGTACTTTGACTTGTATGAGAAAAATAGACAAAGGAAGTCTAGATCCTGAAAGCATCTTTGAAACGATTGAGACATGGAAGCGTGTTACAAAGTTTTTACACATGTCCATACAAAATGTAGTAAACCAAGAAGAAAGCTTAGGGAAGAAGAGACAGAAGATAGGCTTCCTAAGGTGAATTTTTATAGCACTGCATTGGAAAATTAATAAAGATATTGTCACGACTCTGTTATCAGGTGACCCGGGACCAAGGGCTTCTTCCCTGTCCCTACCACTAGGGGCACCCTAGCTCACCCTGTTCCCCTGATTACTTCTGAAGGTGAAGACACCATGGGCCCATACCTTGCATTAGCTCCTGAGTCTGCCCTCCGGCTGTACCCTTCCCACACCCAGAGAAGAGGGGAGTAGTAGTGTACCATAATACACCAACCAGACTAACAAGGTAATATGAACAGGGATAACAGAAAATGCCAAGCGTACTCACACAGACTACAGAGGAATGTATCGGGGAGTGGAGGATAGGGTGAAACCAAAGAAGGAGAAGAAAGGAAATTTTTACACCCTCAAAACCTAGCAACAGTCACAGATAAATCCACCAAATGTTTTCTCCAATAATAACCACCAACAACCTCCAGCCATGCAGCAAAAGATATCCTCTGACCATGAGTGCTAGCCAGGGCCCAGTTTATGTAGGAGATGAGAGTGGCTAACTGTCCACAGCTGAGCCTAAACACAGGAAACTTCCAGGAGCTCTCAACTGAGCAGATTAACCCCTGTACTGCTAAATTCAACTTAAAACATTTAATATGAAGGTGAAGTGCTTCTAATCAGTGCAGGAGTAGAAGAAATCAGACTCGTGACAGATAGGTTTTGACTTTTTGTTTACAAATTCATAAACTTGGAATTGACACCACCTGATAGAGGAGTTGTCCGCTTCTCAGATATTGATGACCTGTGTTGTTTGGTGGGGATCTGACACCTGGCCCACCCACCTATCAAAAGTTTGAAGCACTGCTAGTGGCCAGATGTAAACAGTGTATGGTGCAGGAACAGCACGGCTGTGTCCACTGTGTAGTGACCATTTACAAGGGATGAAGCTCCTCTCTTATTGAAATGAATAGAAGCTCAGCTGCAGTAATTGAAAATGGCAATTAGACAGTCTGTGGAGCCATTCTGTTTGATCTCTGTATGTTGTTTACATCCAGATGCTGGCAGGTCTGCAAACTGCTTGATCTTGGGGGAGCCAGGTTTTGGACCCCACTATTTTTAATATTGATATTTCTTAAAGATAGGTGATCAATATCTAAGTAGTGAACATCCCCTTTAACAAATATTTAAAAAGGATATATTACAGCATATGTTATAATTGGAAAATAATAAAAGTAGGATAAAAAAGGACCCCACTGAAATTGTCACTAAAAATATCTGCAGATACCTTTAGGTGAATCCAGCACTACTCAGAACAGCCAAGCAACAAAATCTTATTGTTCAAAAGTGGCGGCACATTCTGAGAAAAGTCTTGTGAACTTTATGCACAGTTTTCTTAACACTTGTGACACATGTATCAAAGCTCGTATCCCATATGGCAATATGGAGACATTATTTAAAGTGGCAAACGTTCACACATCTAGTTTGTATTTTGTTTGCACAGCTAAAGTCAGTTATGCAGGTAAACTATTTTAATAGATATAATACTGGAACTGTGAATGCACCACCTCAATTTCCTGTGATCTTTTATTTAGAGAGTGAAATCATTGATGTTACCAACATTGTAACTGTAGGTTCACATTCTCATGGGATTTTTTTTTTTTTTTTTTAAGTTCAACGGGAATAAAAATGATATCTTTATAAGATAACACCATGTGTGTTCACTAATATTTGTAACGTTTCATCACCTCTTGGTAGAAAGAATTTAAAGGCATCCTGTCATCAGGATTTTATATTCCAAACTAATGGCATGTATGTAAAGGTAAGGATGCTTTAATACTAAGTAAATCCTTACCTTTCTTGTAGACTTCCATTTAGCGGTTTTAGAGAAATCTGTAGTTAAAATTATAAACTAATGAGTGACAAGTGCAGTAGGCGGAATGCTGCACTTCCAGCTCTCCTCCTGTGGGTCAGAGATGGGAGACATGCAGCAGGCATGGCATAGGGAGCAAGGTAGGAGAGCTGGAAGTGCAGTGTCATCCCCATTGCACTTACAACTCATTATTAGCATACAATTTAACTATGTATTTCTCTACAACAGGAAAATGGATTTCTACAATAAAGGAATGATTTAATCAGCATTAAATCACTTTCTTATACGTGCCATGAGTTTAGGGTATAAAATGCTGATGACAGGTTTGCTTTAAGAGAAAACCTAATTATCTAAAAATTCATAGGCAGTTTTTTATCAATATAAACCTTTTAAAGGCCTACTGTGTAAAAGTATGGTGTAGACAGGAGTCTTTAGAAAATACTCTTATTATTATGATGTTTTGATCATGTAGGCACTGTTACTATGCCTGCATTTTCAGAGTCAGAACCACAGCTGTAATACACATTTAAATTCCTGTTCTGCTGGAATAAAAGATAACCATCTTTATTAATAGATCACCAGAACCATGTTTAGAGTATTTGAGGATTTGCAGAGTTTCTGCTTCAAAAACTCATTGTAAACACACCCTAACGTACACTGAGTTTTTGGTTGAGAAATTGAGCAGAAACCCATCAAATCCTCTTCATTATCTGAAAACATTTAATTTTTTTGAGGATTTTTCCGTATTACCATAACCAGGAAGCACATTCTGGATTGTTGCCAGTGTACGAAATCAGTACTACCGTCAGTACATGATTGCAGCTTCAGAACCACATTCAGTACATGAATGCATCGCCAGAAACACTGCCAGTATATGAATTCAGCACCAGAAACACAATCAATACATGATAAATGAAATTCAAGAACAATTAAGGTTGGTTTCACATTAGCGTTTTTTAGCACAGCGCATCGTGCACGTCCATGCTCATGCGCCCCTATGTTTAACATGGCGGGCGCATGGTCTAGCGTTTGCATGCGTTCATATGCGTTTTCGTGCGCATGCGTTTTTTGTAGTGTGCGCCTAGGCGCGCCAGACGCAACCTGTTGCATTTTTGGGTCTGTCCAACGGCATAAAAAAAATGCATGTGCACGCTTGCGCACGGAATGTGCCAAAATAACACATTACAGACTATGGGAACGCAGGCATGCACATGTATATGCGCACGCCTGCATTTGAAATCGCATGCATTTTAAGAGTTAACATGGCTAGAAACCGGTTAAAACTGTTTTTTTTGTTTTTTTTATATTCGTTGATGTGGATTTTCATGTGCCTGCGCAACGTTAGACACAGGCTGCTATACAAATAGTCTCACAAAAAGCTCCTATACGCCCATGTTGATATAATTGACATGCTATATTATGAACTGCGGTTGCGCGGTGGTACACGGCTGTGTGGGATCTCTCACACATGTGCTGTTGTATTAGGACTATGGTCCCGGAGGGGAGACTGGAGCACTTTCATTACAATGTTCAAGCGCCTGCGCATTGATAGTGGGAGTGGATCATGGGCTGTTGTGGTTGCGCTATGGCTTCCAATGACTAAAGACTCTGGGCGCATGTGTACTTACACTGATTCGGCGTCTCCAGAGGGGAAAATCATGAAACCTCCATTGATACATTTGGGCGCCTGCGCACTGGTAATAGGTTTTTTTTGGAAACTTCCGTGGTCACATTCAGGCGCCTGTGCATTACCAACGGCAGGACGCCGTCTCATTAAGCTCAGGGCTTACCGGTTTCCTCCACACAGGAAAGCTCAGCTGGTAAGAATTATTAATCTCAAATGTATATATATTAAGGACTACAACAGAGCATTGCACTGACCTTGAGAAAGACACATCACTGTGTCGATACGCGTGGGTTTGGGGGCTCCTTGCAATGTAGCCGTATGTTCACTCTCAGGAACCAGGTGGTAGCATGTTCGGTGAATCCATGTTTCCAGGATCTGACCTGCTGGTAATATGTTGGCAATATGTTGTTTTTGTATGACACAGTAATTGTTTGTATTTCTTCACAACTTATACCCAGCTGTTGTGATATTTTGTGACAAAGGTTCATAGGCAAACAGCATTGGGACATTATGATTGTGACTGTAATTGCTGAATAGATCCTGGGTTATGACAACTGATAAATATCTGCCACTTGTGTACACGGCTAATTTTGGGGCTCATAGTATTTCACTATTCAATAACATGACCCATTGTTTTTGTGTTGTGATTTTTGTCTGTTTTTTCAGACTTTTTAATTGTTTTTAACAAAGTGTTTGTCTGTGGTGTTACTTTAATAAAATTCTTTATTTGATTATATTATTTGGTGGTGATCCCTATCTGTGTGTGTATACTTTTTTCTTATGTGTCTCCCTAAAAAACACAAACGCATGCAAAACGCATGATGCGTTTTTTCATGCATTTCTATTGCGCACGAAGCGCAGCGCTAAAAAATGCTAATGTGAAAGTAGCCTAAATGGCTCATTATGCCATTAATATAATTATGACTTCATAGATGTCATACAGAATGTCAAATGGGCTTAAATATGACATCATTACTCAATATTAGCCTTAAATGTCAAGGACTCAGCACAAAATATACCACAAGGTCACTAGGAGAGAGGGTTCTTGAACTTATCAGGGTGTATTAATTTACACTTCTTTAATATGGGCAAATATATACATACTGTCCCAAGGAAGTGGTGCCACTTTTGCGTAAACTATGTAGGCATGATTGACAAGTGTAGTATAAATAGATGGATGCAGTCATAATTTTGAGGAGGGATACAGTTAGATAGCTTTTGCCCCACTACAAGGAGAAGAAAATATTACAATAAAGTATAAGGGAAACTGTAAATAAAGCTTGTGTTTCAGAAAGATTATAAAAACTAAAAGAAATATAGAACAAAATAATTCCCAAAAAATTCTCACTGTATGCTCACTTGTGCAGCCTAAATCTACTTTATTAAATACATTGTGATTAGTTGACACATGCTCTATATTTGTGTGTGGGTGGATAATCCTGAATTTTCTCACGCATCAATTTTTTTGGTAATTGTGTATAGCTGAAAACAAAAACGCTCTTCTTCTCCTTCCACTTACTTGTCTTGATTTGTTCCTGAAATGTTTTAAATATTTATAGATGTAATAATCTGCAGAAACAGGCAACTCTGTGTGAGGCAAATAAGCTCTTTGCCAAAGTAAAGTTGTCAAAAGCTTTTTTTTTTCCCCAGAAAACTTTTGTAAATGAGAATAGTTAAAAAAATAATGCAATCAAAAACAAGAACATTTGTTTGTATGTGTTATTGATTCTAAGTAAACTTTAAAAAGTCTTTTTATATATGTTGTATCCCCTTAACCCCTTCCTGACATCCGACGTACTATCCCGTCCATGGGACCCGGGCCCCTATGCCCATGGACGGGATAGTACGTCTACCGCGATTAGCGGCGCCCACGTGGTGAGCGCCGCTGATCGTGGCCGGGTGTCAGCTGATTATCACAGCTGACACCCGGCACAATGTGTCAGGGGCGGTCACGGACCGCCCCCGACACGTTAACCCCTTGCACACCGCGATCAAACATGATCGCGGTGTACCGGGAGTTAAAGGGAAGCATCGGCAGGGAGGGGGCTCCCTCCGTGCTTCCCTGAGCCCCCCACGGCAGCGCAATGTGCAGCGCTGCTGCCGGGGGCTCCTTTCCTGCAGGCCCCCGAATCCAAGATGGCGACGGGGGCCTTCGGGGGCCTGCAGGAAGCTGGCTTCCTCAGTGCCTGCAAAGTGCAGGCATGAGGAAGCCTTGTGCACTGCCTGTGACAGATCGCTGATATGTCACAGTGATCTGTGATGTGACAGATCAGCGATCTGTCACAGAAGAGTGATGTCCCACCTCGGACTATTTAATAAAGTAAAAAAAAATAAAAATAAAGTGTTAAAATAATTTAAAAAAAAATCGCCAAATAAATTACAAAAAAAAAAAATATTCCCCAAAATAAATCCATTTTTTGAAAAAAAAAACAAAAAAAACAATAAAAGTACACATATTAGGTATCGCCGCCTCCATAACGACCCGCCCTATAAAACTGTCCCATTAGTTAACCCCTTTAGCGAACCCCTTAAAAAATAAAAATAAAAAACGAAGCAAAAAATAATGATTTATTATCATACCGCCAAACAAAAAGTGTAATAACACGCGCTCAAAAAGACGCATATAAATATCCATGGTACCGCTGAAAACGGCATCTTGTCCCGCAAAAAATGAGCCGCCACACAGCATCATCAGCGAAAAAATAAAAAAGTTATAACTCGCAGAATAAAGCGATGCAAAAATAATTATTTTTTATATAAAATAGTTTTCATTGCATAAAACCGACAAAACATAAAAAAAGACCTAAATGAGGTGTCGCTGTAACCGTACTGACCCGAAGAATAAAACCGCTTTATCAATTTTACCGCACGCGGAACGGTGTAAACGCACCCCCCCAAAAGAAATTCATGAAACGCTGGTTTTTGTTCATTCTGCGTCCCAAAAATCGGAATAAAAAAAATGTCACGTGCCCGAAAATGGTACCAATAAAAACGTCAACTCGTCCCGCAAAAAATAAGACCTCACATGACTCGGTGGATCAAAATACGGAAAAATTATAGCTCTCAATATGTGGTGATGCAAAAACTATTTTTACAATAAAAAGCGTCTTTTAGCGTGCGACAGCCGCCAAACATAAAAACCACCATAAATAGTAAATCAAACCCCCCGTTATCACCCCCTTAGTTAGGGAAAAATAATAAAATAAAAAAAATGTATTTATTTCCATTTTTCCATTAGGGTTAGGGCTAGGGCTAGGGCTAGGGTTAGGGCTGAGATTAGGGTTAGGGGTGTGTTGGGGTTCGGGTTGGAGTTAGAATTGGGGGTTTCCACTGTTTGGGCACATCAGGGGCTCTCCAAATGCAACATGGCATCTGATTTCAATTCCAGCCAATTCTGAGTTGAAAAAGTCAAATGGTGCTCCTTCCCTTCCAAACTCTGACATGCGCCCAAACAGTGTTTTACCCCCACATGTAGGGTATCAGCCTACTCAGGACAAATTGCAAAACAATTTTTGGGGTCCAATTTCTCCTGTTACCCTTAGGAAAATAAAAAATTGGGGGCAAAAATATCATTTTTGTGCAAAAAAATGATATTTTTATTTTCACGTCCGAGCGTTATAAAATTCTGTGAAGCACTTGGGGGTTCAAAGTGCTCACCACACATCTAGATAAGTTCTGTGGGGGGTCTAGTGTCCAAAATGGGGACACTTGTGGGGAGTTTCAATAGTTTAGGTACATCAGGGGCTCTCCAAACGCACATGACACCCGCAGACCATTCCATCAAAGTCTGCATTCCAAAACGTCACTACTTCCCTTCCGAGCCCCGACGTGTGTCCATACAGTAGTTTTCTCCCACATATGGGGTGTCAGCGTACTCATGACAAATTGGACAACAACTTTTGGGGTCCAATTTCTCCTGTTACCCTTGGGAAAATGAAAAAATTGGGGACTAATTGATCATGTTTGTGGAAAAAATACGATTTTTTTATTTTCATGCCCGGGCATTATAAACTTCTGTGAAGCCCTTGGGGGTTCAAAGTGCTCACCACACATCTAGATAAGTTCCTTAGGGGGTCTCGTTTCCAAAATGGGGTCATTTGTGGGGGGGTTTCCACTGTTTAGGTACATTAGGGGCTCTCCAAATGCAACATGACACCCGCAGAACATTCCCTCATAGTCTGCATTCCAAAACGTCACTACTTCCCTTCCGAGCCCCGACGTGTGTCCATACAGTAGTTTTCTCCCACATATGGGGCGTCAGTGTACTCAGGACAAATTGGACAACAACTTTTTGGGTTCAATTTCTCCTGTTACCCTTGGGAAAATAAAAAAATTGGGGACTAATTGATCATGTTTGTGGAAAAAATACGATTTTTTTATTTTCATGCCCGGGCATTATAAACTTCTGTGAAGCCCTTGGGGGTTCAAAGTGCTCACCTCACATCTAGATAAGTTCCTTAGGGTGTCTAGTTTTCAAAATGGGGTCATTTGTTGGGGGTTTCCACTGTTTAGGTACATTAGGGGCTCTCCAAAGGCAACATGACACCCGCAGACCATTCCATCAAAGTCTGCATTCCAAAACGTCACTACTTCCCTTCCGATCCCCGACGTGTGCCCATACAGTAGTTTTCTCCCACATATGGGGTATCAGCATACTCAGATCAAATTGGACAACAACTTTTGGGGTCCAATTTCTCCTGGTACCCTTGGGAAAATAAAAAAATGGTGACTAAAAGATCATGTTTGTGGAAAAAATACGAATTTTTTATTTTCACGCCCGGACGTTATAAACTTCTGTGAAGCACTGGGGGGTTCAAAGTTCTCACCACACATCTAGATAAGTTCCTTAGGGGGTCTAGTTTACAAAATGGTGTCATTTGTGGGGGGTTTCCACTGTTTAGGTACATCAGGGGTTTTCCAATCGCGACATGGTGTCCGATCTCAATTCCAGCCAAAAACGTCAAATGGCGCTGCTTCCCTTCCGAGCTCTGCCATGCACCCAAATAGTGGTTTACCCCCACTTGTTGGGTATCAGCGTACTCAGGACAAATTGCACAATAACTTTTAGGGTCCTGTTACCCTTGGGAAAATAAAAATTGGGGTGAAAAGATCATTTTTGTGGAAAAAATATGATTTTTTAATTGTACTGCTGTACGTTATAAACTTCTGTAAAGCTCTTGTGGGGTCAAAGTTCTCACCACATATCTAGATAAGTTCCTTGTGGGGTCTAGTTTCCAAAATGGGGTCACTTGTAGGAGGTTTCCACTGTTTAGGTACATCAGGGACTCTCCAAACGTGACATGGCGTCCGATCTGAATTCCAGACAATTTTGCATTGAAAAAGTCAAACGGCGCTCCTTCCATTCTGAGCTCTGCCATGCCCCGAAACAGTCGTTCCCCCCACATATCAGGTATCAGCGTACTCAGGACAAATTGCACAATAACTTTTGCAGTCCAATTTCTCCTGTTACCCTTGGTAAAATAAAAAAAATTGAACCTGAAGTACTTTTTTTGTGAAAAAAAGTTAGATGTTCTTTTTTTTTAAATATTCAAAAAAATTCCTGTGACGCACCTAAAGGGTTAATAAACTTCTTGAATGTGGTTTTGAGCACCTTAAGGGGTGCAGTTTTTAGAATGGTGTCACTTTTGGGTATTTTCTGTCATATAGACCCCTCAAAGTGGCTTCAAATGTGATGTGGTCCGTAAAAATAAAATGGTGTTGTAAAAATGAGAAATCGCTGGTCAACTTTTAACCCTTATCACTTCCTAACAAAAAAAATTTTGGTTCCAAAATTGTGCTGATGTAAAGTAAACATATGGGAAATGTTAGTTATCAAGTTTTTTGGGTGCCATATCTCTGTGATTTAAGGGCATAAAAATCAGCGGTCACATGGTACCGCTCATTAAGTAATGAATATGCACGTATCTCCACTTCCATAGGTGTGGCGCGCATATTCATTACTTTAATGAGCGGTATCACGTGACCTCTGAGCACAGGAGCAAGGAAGAGCTGCCGGCACGGGACAGGGATGCATTGCAGGGAAGCACAAGGAGAGTGAGTAGGACAGGGGTGTGAGCCATGCTGGGGGGTTGTGAGCCATGCTGGGTGTCACGTGGACCCATCCTGTGTGACACGACCCGCAGGCCTGTAACTAAGACAACAAGGCACAGCACATGTAACTATCCTGTGTGACACGACCCACAGGCCGGTAACTAAATCAACAAGACACGGGGGAAGGAGAAACAGTTACAACGGTGGGCCCTGCGATAGGGAACGGGGACGTGGAGACCTGCACTCCCCTGAGTTAGTGTCCCTAACACTCCTAACGTTCCCTATACAGGCTCCTCACCTGTCGCCGAGCCGGAACCTGTCACCCTAGCACACCCTACACCTATCCCTTGCTAGGGAGCTGGGTGATGCAGGCACAGGCCCCACCGCTGTACTAATACACACCAGGGAAGAATACAAACAGGGAAACACTGCTTAGCTTTGCTCTGTTGCTATTGCTCCCAGCAACAGAGTCCACTACCAGAATGCAGCTTTCCTCCAGAATAGCTGCTACTTCTCCAAGCTTTGTCAGAGCTGCAAGGAACACCACTCTGTAATTCCTTCCTTCACCAGACTTTACACCTGAGCTCCCCTGAGCTGCTCTCTGTAGTTCCTTCCTTCACCAGTCTTGGTTGGAAATGAGCAATATCACCGACAGTGATTGCAACCACCTGACACTCTTTTATAGGTAAGAGCCAGAGCAATCACACCTGTTGGTAATTCCCATGTAATAACGCTAACCACCACTGGGGGCAAACTGGAACAAAAGACACCACTGTGTAATGACCCTAATGGCTACCAGGGGCAAAACTACTTTAAGCAACCAGCTTAAAGAAAAAAAAGGTTACTAGTGCTTTTGTCTGTCATAATCCAACCTGTATCATGACACTGGGGGGTTGTGAGCCATGCTGGTGAGGTTGTGAGCTATGTTGCTGAGGTTGTGAGCCATGTTGCTGAGGTTGTGAGCCATGCAGGTGAATTGTGAGCCAGGCTGGGGGGTTGTCAGCCATGTGGGGGGGATGTGAGCCATACAGGGGGGTGAGTCATGCAGACAACAGGGGGAGCCACACATAGCAGGACAGGATTGGGGGAGCCACACATAGCAGGACAGGATGGGGGAAGCCACACATAGCAGGACAGGATGGGGGGAGCCACACATAGCAGGACAGGATATGGGGAGCCACACATAGCAGGTCAAGACGGGGGAGCCACACATAGCAGCACAGGGATGAGGGGACAATGCATACTTGGCTTATACTCGAGTCAATAAGCATGCCCAGTTTTCCGTGGCAAAATTAGGTGCCTCAGCTTACTCTCGGGTCGGCTTATACTCAAGTACATACGTTAATTTCTCAAAAAACCCCAAAAATTGGCCGGACAAAATTGTTGGCACCTTTCCAAAATTGTGAGTAAATGTCATGCTGTGACTATACGTAAGTAAGGAAAGACCCCCTGCACTGTCCCTATCACTGCTCCCAAAAGTACCTCTAAAGATGATGAGGTTTGAGCCATCAGCCTTAATGTTCTCCTGTTATACCCTAAGCTGCCCCCTCCTCCTCCCCCAGGAGGCTTGGGACAGAAATGCTAATGTATAAACACGCAAGACCAAAAGGGATAACAAAAAAGCAACTAACATGCAAATCACTCAGCAAAGGTAGCCAGTATATAAGGAATGGTAGGAATGTACAAACCAAATGGGAATGGGACAATGATAAAATTGTGCACCCCAAAACAGCATGCAACAATTTACAGCAGCAACAACGATTTCCATCTCAGCACAGTGACTCCAAGGAGCTTTCAAACTTTCACTGGCAAGGAAGATAAGGTTTGGCCAATTGTTATAGAGAGAGGACATTACTGTAAGGATTCCAGATGTTACTTGGAGCCTGTTTTTGCCCTTGTCCAAAATGGAGTCTGGTACTTCAACCTGTCCTGGAACTTTCTGTCTGGCCTGCTATTTAAGTCTGGGTCAGGAGATCCTCCTTGCCTGAGTATTTTGTTGCTGTTGGCTCCTGAGCTTCTGCCTGTCTTCTTCTTGACTCCTTGCTGCTGCTCGTTACTCGGTGCTCTACCTCTCCATGTTCTGCTGCCTTTAGTCCTCTCCTCTGCTCCTTGTTCCTGACTGGGATTACCTATTGTCTGGACTTCTGATGTGGAGCTACTCACCTCTGGAACTGCTGCGGTCAGAAAGAAATTCTGACACCATTATTTCTTCCTGGACTGTGTCTGTTGGGCTGCGATGCTGGTCTTGTGTGGGACTTTTCAGCCCAAAAGGTACATTTAGAGACCTTCTCCTGCTAACGCTCCACCTATGTATTGCTGGACTCCCACGTTTAAGTGCTGTGTACATTCTCACTCATATTACTGGACTCCCACGTTTAAGTGCTGTGTGCATCCTCACTCATATTATTGCTGGACTTGCAGGTTTAAGTGCCGTGTGCACTCCTCCGTCATATTACTGCTCGACTGGTTCAAATTAGGCTACTTTCACACATCAGTTTTTTGCCATCAGGCAGGATCCGGCTATTTTTTGAAAAAACGGATCCGGCGAAATCAGGCGCCGGATCAGTTTTTCTCTCATTGAATTGTATTAGCGCTGGATTGCGCCGCATGGCCTTCCGTTTCTTCCGTTTTTTGCCGGATCCGGCAAAAATTTTGATTCTGCCATCTGGAAAAAACGTCTCTAGTAACGTTTTTTTGTCTGTGGCGAAAAACCGGACAGCGCCGGATTCGACGCTTCCGGCTTTTTGCCACAATGAAAGTCTATAGACGCCGGAATGCGCCGGATCCGGAAAAAGACGGATCCGGCCACAGGATACATTTTTTTAAGTCTGCGCATGCTCAGGTCCTATTGGGCAGGCCCCAGGAAACAGATATAACCTGCTAGATGGATCCGGCAGAAAAACGGATCCGTTTGTTCAGTTCTCCAAAATTTACACCGGATCTGTTTTTTCTAAAAATAGCCGGATCCTGCCTGACGACAAAAACCTGATGTGTGAAAGTAGCCTAGCGGTCGCACCCCGCTATTCAGTTTGTTGAACATTTCTATATTGTGATGTGCACTTCGTTACAATTGCAGGAAGATCTCTGTTAGTTTTGTTTCCACTTCTTACATTGTTAAACACACTTGTTTGCCTCAGCTTTGGTCTTAGATTCGTTTTATCCCATGCAATCAGATTCCATAGTACCCACATAGTTGTTACAATGACCAGATCAGGAACAGCTGTGAGATGGAGCTGCAAGTTTCTAAAGGGTCGCTAACCTCTTCAGACCAAAGGAAATTAAATTCATTTAATATGAAACACAAACACACAGGCTAAATGGAAGATCTGCGATTCACAATACACAGTGATTTTCTAACCTCAGATCTCCCAGAAGGAAGTGACCCACTCGTGACCGTAAACAACTTAGTTTCAAACACGTGATGCTTGTTTAAACTAACCTGTGGCAAATAACAGATGTGGACAATATAAAAATCACACCTGAATACAGATAAAAAGGGGAAAATATGAATTTTACAACCTATGGCACTGTAGCTAATTTTCCTGGATATAGATGGCAAAGAAAAATTAACAAAAGGTTGCAATTCAAGATAGTCCAGATAGAGAATAAGCAACACCAATCAAGTTCCAAAGAGATTCAAGCTGTCTTCCAGGCTCAGGGTGCATCAGTGTCAGTGCATACTATCAGTTGACATTTGAATGAAATGAAACGCTATGGCAGGAGACCAAGGAGGACCCCATTGCTGACCCAGAGACATAAAAAAGCTAGGCTGCAGTTTCCCAAAATGTACGTAAGCCAAAATCCTTCTGAGAAATAGTCTTGTGGACAGATAAGAACAAAATAGAGCGTTTTGGTAAAGCACATCTCTCTACTGTTTATTGAAAACAAAATGAAGTCTACAAAGAAAAGAACACAATACCTACAGTCAAATATGATGGAGTTTCAAATATGTTTCAGGGTTGTTTTGCTGTCTTTGGCACTGGATGCCTTGATTGTATGCAATGCATCAGAAATCTGAAAATTACCAATGGATTTTGGTTCGCAAAGTAGTGTCAACTGTCAGAAAGCTGTGTTTTACGTCCTAGGTCATTGGTTTTTAAACAGGACAATGACCCCAAACATACTTCAAGAAGCACCCAGAAATGGATGGAAACAATGTGCTGAAGAGTTATAAAGTGGCCAGCAATAAGTCCGGATCTAAATCCCGTTGAACACCTGTGTAGTAATCTTAAAATTGCTGGTGGGAGAAGGCACCCATCAAATATGAGAGACCTGAAGCAGTTTGCAAACGAAGAATCGTCCAAAATTCCAGTTGAGAGTTATAAGAAGCTTGTTGATGGTTGCTTGATTGCAGTTATTTATTCCAAAAGGTGTGCAACCAAATATTATGTTGAGGTTGCCAACAGTTTTGTTCTGCCAATTTTGAGGGTTTTGTGGGAAACAATATCCAATTTGCCTTTTTTTCTGTTTTTTTTCTGTTGATCCAATACACACAAGAAAAATATACATGTGGATAACATAACATGTAATTGCAATAATTTTCTGGGAGAAATACTTTTCTGGAACAATTTCATTGGTGCCAACACTTGTCCGTGAGGTGTTCTAGTAGACAAGGAGAAAAAGAAGATCCAGCTCACAGGACTCCTAATTCAGGTAAAATTATTATTATTATTATTATTATTATTCTTTATTGCAAAAATTATTAAAAACATGAATGTCCAAATAAAGAGCTAGAGTCAGTAATGGTAAGAAAGGGGGAACATGGGGAAAAAGAGTGGCTCATGATTACCAGACACGTTTCGAACGTTAGTCACTTTCTTAAACTTGGTGTGAAAGGTTTTAGGTAGTTTTCACACTGGCAATGTGGTTTGATCCAAACATGTGCGGGGGGTCTCCGTCAGCATTCTGTGAAAGCCCGGAGCCCCTCGCATATCCATTATTGCGATGTGTTGGCCTCCGGAAAAATGGCCACCAGGGACAGTGCATGCTCAGATTGAGATCTCGGCAGGCCACTGCATTGCAGTAATGGATGTGCGTGTGCCTCCGGGCTTTCACAAAATGTCGGCGAAGCCCCCCGCACCACAGACATTTTCACCTGCAGCGGTGCACATCGGAATACCCCCTCATCCCAGCTTGAGGCCTGCAGCAATGCGCCACTCTTGCCTTCTCCAGCAGTGCCCATGGGACCCCGCTTCACCGCAGCCACCACCCCCGATAAGCAATAAGACGCATGGCTTGTAAGAGGCACCACCATTTTATTACCCCCTTTCTGACATCCAACATACTATCATGTCCATGTGAACTGTGCCTGTCTGACCATGGAAGGGATAGTATGTCATGCCCTTTAATGCGACACTGCGACTTAAGTCGCAGTGATCACATTAAAATTCCGACGCCACCTACCTGTAGGAAGATGGTGGCGGCATCCCGGGGGCTGTCCCTGCCCACCCGGCCTCCTGATAGCTGTGATTGGCTGTTCAATTCTGAACAGCCAATCGCAGCCTTTCTCATTGTTTAAGCCAGTCAGATTGGCTGAAGCAGTGAGGTCCCAGGCATCGGCCAAAACTGCTCAGATTGGTGCGATTAACGATCACATTGATCGTGCCAATCGCAGGGCACAGCAGCAGTGTTGCCGCGCTGTGCCATGCCAGTACCTGCCTAGATCGGTGCTGTAATAGCACCGATCCTAGGCCGGTGCCTACGACAGGTCCAGCATTGTCTGCAGCTGCTGATTGGCGCTATTGATGTAATCATCGATCACGCCAATCACAGGGCACAGCCGTGCTGTGCCCTGCTGGTGACCTGCCTAGGATCGGAGCTGAGAGCTCCAATCCTAGGCAGGTGCCTAGCAACACCAGTGTCACAAGGGCCAGCTCTGATTGGTGGGATCGATGTGGTCATCGATCTCACCAATGACAGGTCACAGCAGCGGTATGACCACTCTGTGACGTATCACCTGTGTGTGACTGCTCTGCAAGCTGAGGATTCCTGCAGAGCGGTCACACTGCCAGATCTCCTGTGCTGGGTCTTGTAAAGAAAAAAGACAGAAGAAAGAACAGAGACAACAACGTAAGTGTTGATCCCTGATCCCTGCCCGTTCTCTCTTCAATCACCCCAATCCCACCTTCCCCTTCCCTTTCCCCCTCTTTCTACCCCCCTCCACCCCCCTTGCACCATCTCTGTGCGCACATTTAGCAGCCACCGAGCGTTGATTGGTGACGCAGTTCACCGATCAACACTTGTGCTCGCTTTTCTTTTTCACCCCCCTTTGCGACACCTCCATGCGCACATCCAGCAGCCACCGAACTTTGATGAGTGACTTATCAGAGCTCGTGCCTGCCTTTTTCCTTTTTTTTTCACCCCCCTTTGCGCCACCTCCGTGTGCACATCTAGCAGCCTCCGAACTTTGATAAGTGACGCAGTTCACTTATCAGAGCATGTGCCTGCTGTTTTACACTTTTCTTTTCACAGGCATTTCTTCTCCCTAATTGCTTTTTTCTTTTAGCTTTTTCTTTTCAGTTAAAAGTTTACACCAATCACTATCCCCCCACACACACATACAGTTCTAAATACACACAAAGCACCATACTCACACAAAAAAGTTCTGCTAGTCACGTTCGTCCTAACAGCGCTATTCATTGGAGGAGGCATATTCTTTCCTTGCCTCCGACACTGATAGCGAGGGAGAGGATCCCAAATTTCTTTACTTTTCGGATTCTTCATCCTCTTTCTCCTCATCTTTCTCCTCAGGTCCTGCGGAACCGCCATGCAGACGTCCCAGGACAGAAGATGAGGCAGCCTCCACCATTCCAGAAGATGGACCAGCGCACCCCATTGTGGACCCTGTATGGACCTCGTCCCCTGAAAATTACGAGTCACTGATTCCTGATTTTGTGGCAGAATCAGGAATCAAGTTTAACAGCACCGGCCTCACAGAAATAGACTTTTTCAAAGTCTTTTTCTCTGAGAATTTCATTAACCTCATGGTGGACCAAACTAATTTATTTGCTCGTCAATTTTTGCCACAAAATCACGGTTCTTCATTTTCTAACTGGTCTGTAGACAGAGTTGAAATGATGCAGTTTTAGGGCCTGGTTCTTCACATGGGGATCCTGAAGAAGCCAGAAATTCAGCAATATTGAAGCGTCGATATTTTATACAGCACTCTACAGTAGTGTTCTGAATGGTCATGGCCCGGATGTGTTTTGAGGCCATCCACAAATTCCTGCATTATACTGATAATGCATAGTGTCCCCCACAAGATGACCCCAACTTGGACCGTCTGTTCAAAGTTCGGCCGGTCATTGAACACTTCAACAAAAAGTTTGCTGAAGTGTACGTGCCCCAAGGGACATCTGTCTGGATGAGTCCTTAGTTCATTTTAAGGGAAGGCTCGGATTCCATCAGTACCTGCCCAGCAAGAGGGCCAGGTACAGAATTAAACTCTTTATTCCCATAGTCCTAATTTATAGAGGCGTAGGACACTTCACTAGTGAATAAGGTACATAATCTAAAGTATAGTGGTATGGTGCCACATAGATAAGAAGTGAGGAAGCGAAAAGAAATAAAAAGGTACTTTATTGAATAACAATATTAAAACTTAGCAATACAAATTAAAAGGACAGGGCAAAAAAGAGCCTCCAAAAGGAGGTGGGGAGAGTGAACAGCTATGAGCATAACAAGACGGTAGTATTGTGCATAGTGGGATATGAGACATGCACCTTATATGAGTTGAATCCGACCAAGAATAAACCTAAAATATAGTGAAAAGCACAGTGTGCATAAAATTACTAGATCCCTTAAATTATTCTTAGAAAAGGCAATATAAATATCTGCCTCGGGTATAAAAAATGATCAAAACAATATTCACTCTTGTAAAAAAAAAAGGAGAGAAGAGGAGGTGACTATAAATAATGTCATTGGTAATGGTCAATTCCCATATACGTGGGTGTCATCACTGCCAATATGGTGTCAAGAAATGCCTGTTTCTAGAAAGTGTCAACAGAAAGGAGTCATTATCAAATGTAATACTTGCAGTAGGGCTGATGCTTGAGATTTGATAGTAAAGGGGCTATGCACAGTGGGATCTGCTGATAACTGTCACCTCACCCAACGAGCACCGTTTCGCAGTGTTGCTTCTTCTGGGGTGTGATGTGTGTATCATAGTCTGTGTTACTGTCCGCAAAAATCAGAGAGGCCTACCAAAAACGCTACTTGGGTAGATGCTCAGAAGGGGTGACAGCAGAGCCCAATGTAGCGACCGCCTGCTGGTGGTCAAGTACAAGAACAAGAGGGATGTCCTTCTCTTGACCAACATACACGGTGATGGCAGTGCCCTCAGCACTGTGCGAGGTACCTCTACACAGGTCAGAAAACCGGACTGTGTGCTCGGGTACAACAAAAACATGGGGGGCATTGATCTCTCTGATCAACTCCTCCAACCGTACAGTGCTTTGAGAAAGGCCAAGGTGTGGTACAAAAAGCTGGCCGTGCACATCGTATAAATGGCAATGCTCAACGCTTTCCTGCTGTCACAATGTGCACACCACACCGATGCATCGTACCTTCAGTTCCAGGAGGTAGTGATTAAGGCCCTGATATTTGGCACTCAGGAAGGAGCAGACCCCAGTACTTCCGGAACTGAAGGTGTTAGTATCATAACAGGTCAGCATTTCCTGTGGGTGGTGCCACCAACTGAAAGAAAAGGTAAGCAGCAAAAAAGGTGCCGAGTGAGTTACAAAATGGGAATACGCAAGGACACCATTTGTCAATGCGACACCTGTCCCGAAAAACCTGGCCTGTGTATGAAAGATTGCTTCAAATTGTACCACACCTTCATGCACTACTAATTTACTTAGAGTTACAGGAAACAGTAGATTAGTTCCAAAAAGGGGAACATCTAGATAAGTTTAGGCACATCAGGGGCTTTGCAAATGGAACATGACGCCTGCAGACCATTTCATCAAAGTCTGCATTCCAAAACGTCACTACTTCCCTTCTGAGCCCCGTGTGCCCAAACACACATATGGGATACCAGCGTACTCAGGACAAATTGGACAACTTTTGGGGTCCAATTTCTCCTGTTACCCTTGGGAGAATTAAAAATTGGGGGCAAAAAGATCATTTTTGTGGGCAAAAAACATGATTTTTTATTTTCACGCCCGGGAATTATAAACTTTAGTGAAACACTTGGGTGTTCAAAGTGCTCACCACACATATAGATAAGTTCCTTAGGGGGTCTAGTTTCCAAAATGCGGTCACTTGTTGGGGATTTCCACTGTTTAGGCACATCAGGGGCTCGCCAAATGCGACATGGCATCCGATCTCATGGCATCAGCCAATTTTAGTTTGAAAAAGTCAAATGGCGCTCCTTCCCTTCTGAGCCCTGCCATGCACCCAAACAGTGGTTCCTCCCCCCCACATATGGGGCATCAGCGTACTCAGGACAAATTGGACAACAACTTTTGGTGCCCAGATTCTCCTGTTATCCTTGGGAAAATTAAAAATTGGGGACTAAAAAATCATTTTTGTGGAAAAAATATGATTTTTTATTTTCACACCCGGGATTTCCACTGTTTAGGCACATTAGGGGCTCGCCAAACGCGACATGGCATCCGATCTCAATTCCAGTCAATTTTGGTTTGAAAAAGTAAAAACGGTGCTCCTTCCCTTACGAGCTCTTCCGTGCGCCCAAACAGTGGTTTTCCCCCACATATGGAGTATCGGCATACTCAGGAGAAATTGCACAACTTTATCTCTTCATTTTCTCCTTTTACCCTTGTGAAAATAAAAATGTTGCTTAAAGATCATTTTTGTGACTAAAATGTTAAATGTTCATTTTCCCCTCCACGTTGCTTCTGCTCCTGTGAAACACCTGAAGGGTTAATAAACATCTTGAATGTGGTTTTGATCAGCTTGAGGGGTGCAGTTTTTAAAATGGTGTCACTTTTAGGTATTTTCTGCTATATAGACCTCAAAGTGACTTCAAATGTGAGGTGGTCCCTAAAAAAATGGTTTTGCAAATTTTGTTGTAAAAATGAGAAATTGCTGGTCCACTTTTAACCCTTATAACTTCCTATAAAAAAAATCTTGTTTCAAAAATTGCTGATGTAAAGTAGACATGTGGGAAATGTTAGTTATTAACTATTTTGTGTGACATATTTCTCTGTTGTAAAGGCATAAAAATTCAAAGTTTGAAATTTGCAAAATTTTCAAAATTTTCGCCATATTTCCATTTTTTTCATAAATGAAAGTCATATCAAAATTTTACCACTAATGTGAAGTACAATATGTCATGAAAAACATTCTCAGAATCACCAAGATCTGTTGAAGCGTTCTAGAGTTATTACCTCAGAAAGGGACAGTGGTCAGAAAACCAAAGCTTGCAAAATCAACAGACATCCCTGGCACACAAGCCTGACAAAAGAACTGAGACGAGCTTCCAGGTGTCATGATCCCAGTGCACGTTTTGACCTGCACATCAGGGGTTAATGTCTTGAGCCCAGTGCAGGCTTTGACCTGCACGCCTGGGGTTATTTATTGTGGCCTCTCTTTGGTTCAAGGAGAGCTTCTTATAGCCCTGGGAAACTCCAATCCCCATCAGTTATACTTTTGCCTTTGGCCGAGTGTGGTGACCCCTGTGTGCCTGTGCCTTCTGATTGTCTTCTAGCTTGCTTATATGGTTCTGACCTGGTTCTGTCCCCCGTTGAGTTTGTCTATTGATTCTGTACTGTATATCTGTTTCTCTGGTTTCTGACTTCTTGGCTACATCCTGACTATCCGTTCTGTCTAATCCTTTGGTATTGTCGTGCTATCTCGTGCTTTGACCTCAGCCTGATCTGTTTACATCCCTGTCTATGCCCCTTGGTAACTTTGTCATAGTTGCCCTGCTAGGAGTTTTCCTTCAGCTCCTAGCTCCTAGCTCTCTGGAGTTTAGGCCACGCCCCCAGCAGTCATGTGCTTCAGGTCCTGCTGGTCTGAAGCACGCATCTTCTCTGCTGCTGCCCGCTCCACAGGTATCTTAGAGCACAGTTTCTCTTATTCAAGACACCCACACTGGCTCAGTGAGCAAGTGCAGTGCGGTGTTCCTGACATTATAACTGACCGTGAACTTTTTTTTTTTTCTCACTTCTGTAGCATGGACCCAATGCATGCTTTATCTGAGCAGGTGAAATGCTTGACTCAATCACTGCAGAAGCTAAGTTTGGAACACCAAACTCTGGCCTAGTCCCAATGGCTGGTTGCGGACTTGGTTCAGGGAGCGCTTTCCACTGGGTTTCAGCAGGTGGGGACTAGAGATGTCATTTTAGTCTCACCCAAATCCCCAGTTAAGTTACCAGATACGTTTGCTGGTAAAAAAATTGAATTTAGAGCGTTTAAGGAGGGGTGTAAGCTCTTTTTCTACTTGAGACCCCGCTCCTCTGGGGATGAAAAACAGAGGGTGGCGGTGGTTATGTCCCTGCTTAGGGAGGTCCCACAAGCCTGGGCATTTTCTCTTTCCTCATCTACCCCAGAGACAATGACTGTGGATGCGTTTTTTGAGGCCTTAGGGCATATTTACGATGAGCCGGATAGAGTGCGTTTGGCTGAGGACAAGGTGATGAGTGTCTGTCAGGGGAAGCACTCGGCCGAGTGGTTCTGTTCTGAATTTAGGCATTGGGCAACTGAGATTTCTTGGAGTGATGCCGCCCTTCGGGGGTTGTTCCGTAGAGGCCTGTGTGAACGTCTGAAGGATGCCCTGGCACTTCATCCTCCACCTGACTCCCTGGAAGATGCCATGACCCAAGCGGCTCGTATGGATCGCAGACTGCAGGCAAGAGGTGTTATGCAACTCGAAACATCTTTATTCTCCAGTGGAGGTGAGACCTGAACTCCTCCTGAGGCCAGGGAGTGAAGAGGAGGGATTGGGTTGAAGGTGCAGTTGGAAGAAAGGAGAAGGCCCACTCCTCCGCCATGTCTGTTGCCAGAGCGAGGAGTGTGGGTGAAGTGGAGGCTGCCGTAACTAAGTGTAACAGGTGAGGCGGTGTCAGAGGGTGTCGGCCATGTTTCGGTGAGGCCAAGGAAGGAAAAATTATGAGACGTAAAGAGGTTGTGAATCACATGGAGTTTATTGCAGATGGAGGGGGCATTCCAGAGTGATCCATAGAGTGGGAGCAGGGTGGTGGTTGTCATGGGCACGGATTTGAGGTGGGAAAGATTTCTGGTGTTTGTGTTTGTTTTGAAACGATAGAAGGGGGTAATAATGGGAGGTATGAGCTGTGGGGGTCCAGGGTTGGGAGGTATGTCGCCAGCAGTGAGAAGAAGCAGAGAGAGGGAGAGCATGTGGGAGAAGGAGGGTGGGTGGCTTGTTTTGTATTTTATTAGGAGAGCTCTGAGGTTGAGGAGCAGTTCAGCAGAGGAGGTCAGGTGGGAAGGCAAGAGGGAAGGAGAGATTACTATTTGGTTAGCGGGTGCTGGGGTTTGCAGATAGCGAAGGAGAGTGAGGATTAATGGAGCCAAAACTGTTAGAGCATATGTCAGCATGGTGAGAGTAATTTAGAAGGCAAAAGAAATTTAGTACATCTAAACGCAGTGGTTAGTTGTACCTTCTGGTCACTTCAGACCAGATAATAACAATAATAACAGATAATAACAATAATAATTGTAAAAATATGCCTGGTCATTAACATGCAAACCACCCTTGGGAGAAAAGGGGTTAAAAAAAGCTTTTTCCAGTTTTTCTCCTCAAAATTTGGGGTGAGTCCTAAAATCCGCAAAATATGGCCTGAGAGAGCGAAGCTCTACTATGGACATTAAGAACTCATCTGTCTGATGTAAGACTGTTTGCCTTGTGTTCCTGTGACACTGGTTTATGAGGGAAATAAACCACACAGACTGTTACTTTAAGCAAAAGTGTTCCTGTGTGCCTCAATATCACAGCCAAGCGAGTTAATCCCTGTCCACTCATTTGGTGGATCTCTACAATTGGTGGAGAATGCGGGCACTTTTGTAGCCTTGTTGCTAGGGGCAACGGACGATGTCTAAAAACTCCGTTGCTATGGGCAATGGTTCAGGAGGCACGTGTGAGGTGTTTGCTGTGACTTGGGGTCACGAAGGTGACAAGCATCTGGCTGTAACTCAGCAGGGTTACGAAGCTTGTTGTGGATCGGCGGGTCCACGAATACGGCACAGCGGAAGCGTGCAGAGACTTGTGGTAACAGGAGCTGCAGTTACAGTTGCAGCAAGAGGTTCTCCAGCAGCAGGAGCTGCAGTGACACCAGCAGTCGTTTGTGGTCGGCAGCTGGAGGTGTCGGCGAGTTTGTGGCTACAGCAGGAGCTGTGGCAGTGCCAGCAGGAGCTGATGGGGTGTCGTAAAAGGACATCAGAGGTCCAGTGTGGACAATCTCTTAAAGGGCCAGTACAAGCCTGAGAGACATACCTGTTCTGTGTGAACTGGACCTGAGAGTACCGTGCGGAGTCCACGGGTTGTTCCCCAGGGAGGGGGTGGTGTCCCTAAAGGGGGCGGTATTTCAGACAGCAATGGGTGCCAAAAAAGGGGTGGAGTCCCAAAAAGGGGCGGTATCCCAAAAGGGAGTAGTTGCCCCAAAAGGGGTGGAGTCCCAAAAGGGGGCGGTATCCCAAAAGAGTAGTGGTCCAAAAAGGGATGGAGTCACAAAAGGGGGTGGTATTCCAAAATAGAGTGGTAACCCAAAAACCCAAAAGGGGTCGAAGCTTCCGAAGTTAACAGGGTGGCACAGACAAACTGCTGCCAGGAGCGAGTGTACTATATATGTCCAGTCTGCTATATGAATTACCCATGTGGTGAGAAGCTTCGGGGGTGTGCCCTGCTGATGAATGCGGAGGATGTGCTTGGAATGGTTGATTCTAGGGGCTCGGTGACTAGTGAGGACTGTGCCAGAGAAATTTATAATGTCCGAAAGGAAGATTGCGGTCACCTGCATCCATGGGTGCACTAAGGTCTATGTAGTAGCCATGGTGATACTCGAGACAGACAGGGACATTAAAAACCGTGATGTCGCTGTAGTCCCGAACTTGCCCTGTCTGGTGATAGTAGGCCGGGACTCTAGGCTTTTTTCAGACTTGTGGGAGCTCCTCTACAGCAGGAGGATGGAGGCCTCTCTACTGATGGGGTGGCATACCTTAAGGCAATAACACCTCCCACAATGGACGGGTCAGACGTAGGGGAGACCGGAGGAAGGGATATGTCTGCCCAATTTACTGACCTGACGTCACCTGTAGGGTACCACAGTGTGACTGATCATGATGTGGTAAATAAAAAGAGCGGAGCTGACACCCAAATAGAAAGTATCTTGGGGCTTCACTGTACTGTGTGGTGTGACTGTGACGTGTTATTGCCAGTAGCAACCACTAGGACTGAGTCTAATGCTGTGCAGACTGGAACTCGGTCACAAGGGAATGACAGTGCTTCACAAGGTGGAGACGGGGAAGCTCCAGGAGTGGAGGCTGACACTTAGCAATGGGAACCGCTGGTTCCAGGATGACCGATTGGGTGGTGGTGACTCCCATTCAGACGGTGACGACAGTGGAAAAGAGTGCAGTAATACTGACTCAAGTTTAAACAGCAGGTCTTCCTCCCGTCGCCGGAGGCGTAAGGGCTGTAAAGAGGCTGAACAAACTGCACCCTCAGACAAAATAGAAGAGCTGCCGGAGAAGCTGGCCAATTCGACCGATGTCACACCACAACTAGAGGAATTAATCATCAAGCTGACACAAGAAATGTACACCTGGAAAGAGGTGAGCTGACAGTTTCCACCAGGTAGAAGAACATGTCCAAAGCTTGGAGAAAGAGCGTGAATAGGTCTGTAAACAGCTGGCAAAGGAGAGTTTGAAGGTGGCGAGTATGGAAGTTGCCAACTCCGCACAGTTGGAGCTGGTGTGTCACCTGGAGTCCAAGCTTCCGACAGTCAAGGCACGGTTTGGAGAGAAGGAAGCACATGAGGTCCAGGACCTCATTAAAAAGTGCTCTAGTGAGAAGAAAAAGGTGGCAGATTTACAGGCCGAACTAAAGGCAATTAAGGAGCATAACGTACACGAAAAGGCCCTGAGACAAACGGCTGAATACAGAGTGGATGAGCTGGAGAAGGAAGTCTCTGAGCTCAGAGGTCACCTGTCAACATGGCAAAGTGTGAATAAGGCCTTATGAGAAGACGTGGAAGTGCTCAGAGAAGCAGTAAGAGGTCTTACACAAAAGGAGGTGGTGGTGGTTGAAGTCTTACAGCAGCCGTGTCCGAGCGATAACAAGGCAGAGTTACAAATACCTATCTTAGAGAGGGGGCCTGAAGAGTGTAAAACTAAGGAAGACTGTGCACTGAGAAAGGAACAAGACAATCACCCGGTTGTAGTAGAGGTCTTGATGGAAAATTCCATGGCCAAGCGAGAGCCTTCCGTCCATGAAGAGAGTGAACCCTCGACCTTCAAGTGCGTGATAGAGGTACCTGAAGACATGCAAGAAGCCTGTACCAGTGAGGGTGTGCATGAGGCTTTTAAAAAGGCGGTCAAAGCGTGTAGGGTGCACTGGGCACTTGAGACTCAGCAGATGGTCGTACTGTCAACCAGGGAAGACACAGAGAAGCTGGTGGCTGTACTGATGGATATGCATCTGCAATGTCTATGCGCAAAACAGATGATCATGTTGAGTAATGTGAAAGCCGCTCGACGTCTGGAGCTTGCGAGGGAAGCTAAAAATCGTCTGAGCTTGGTGGAAGACGTAATTCCTTAACCCAAACCTCTGGTGGGGAGAGTCATTGGAAGGTTTTGTAAAGTGATGCAAGACCTTGTGAATAGATCCAGTGTGGCAAGGGTGAGGATACCACCTGATGATGAAGTCCAGGCATCTGGTGAAGATGGCATGGTTCCATTCATTGTTGTTGGCTCCGTGGAAAGCCTTAGGGACTTCTGTATGCTCCTGGAATATCGGGTAAGGTACCTGAGGGAGATAGAGCAGCTAAGCTGGACCGAATGAAGATTGATAAACATATGCAGAACATAAGGTGGTGGACGCCTTCATCGCGGGGTATCAGGACCAGAAGGTACCCTCCAAATAATGAAATGGCAAGTAGCCGAAGACTTTCATCAAGACAAGACCGTCAAGAATCTGCAAGTGGCAGTTCTCTCAGTATGAGACTGAGAGACCTGGACAGTTGCTCCATTGATGTACTAGATGGGTCAGACTAAGATCAGACACTTGGTGGGACTTATGACTGCACCAACTGGGGGAGCCGGACATGGAGAGAAAAGTCGGGTCATGGGGCGGACAGGGGAAGTGTGCAGACCAAAAAGGGTCTGGTGACACAGACGGACTTTGACTGGAGGGCCAAAGCCCAAGGCCGATGTACTGACTGCTGGGGGAGGCCTAACACAAATATGATGCCCAAAACAGACTGAGACGGTCCTCTCGACTTGTAGGGCAAGGTGACAGTGTGTACCCGGTCTCGAGGCACATAGTATGTGACAAATGTTAAACCCCACAAGTTTGAACAGGGGGGAGGGTATGTGGTGCAGTAACCTCTGTTAAAGGTAGGGGGCTCTGCATATGCGACTCAGAATATGCATGTGGGCATTTCCATGATGGTGAAACAGTGACCGGCATGGTTGTAAATGTCCAGTATGTGTCGCAGAGGTTCTCTGCGCTATAAGCCGAAATAGCGTTGTTATGCTGGGACTTATAGATAAACAACTCGTGGACTACAAGGGCGGCTTATAGGGCTAGTCAGAGAGCTGGGCTGGATCGGCTAGCCACACATACACTGCCCACATATGGGGGTGGATTGGGATATATAATGTGACTGAGGTCTGATCACATGGGTTGTGTGTTTGATCCTGAGTGGTCAGAGTGCAAGGTCCCGGAAGGCCTGTGTGTGTTGGAAGTGTCTGGAACTGAACTTCCTGGAAGAGAACTGTCAAGTATAGCATGGCACCACCACAAGGTGCACAAGTAGGTTACTCAGACCAACGTGAAATAATGCAAATAACTTGGCACTCAACTGAATGATCCTTTGCACATGGAGTTATTTTATTTTTTATATATATATTTCCTATGCAGTCTTAGAAAGAAAAAATCCCTTTCTGTATATATATGTTCACCTATCAGGTATATATTCAATCCCATGCATTTAACTCTTATCCGTTTTACACTGGTACTACATGAGTTTTTTATACACCTATTTCTATTTAGATACAGCATATTTCTCTAATCATCATAGGAGGCACAATATAGATCTATTCCTTGAAGCAGGTAGGACCTTAGTACCACTTTCTTCTATGGACACCACCACCAATAGGCACCCACTTATTTTTATCACCCCACTCTATTTTTAGATACCTATATGAATACTTGTTTTGATACCGGGTTACTTCACCTTGATAGCAGTCGGGTATGCTTTCATTTTTCCTTTTTCCTTTGTTCTTTTGGTCTTGTTTCTCCTCCTCTCCTGGCACAGCATTACTTTTAATGTTGCAATATATTACCATTTTCTGGATGGAATTGTATATTTGCACAAAAAATGTATAATTGACTCATTTGGTGAGGACTTGTTGTAATTTTTTGTTTCTGTATGTATTTTGTACTCTTTATAGCAGACTGACGAAGGCCGATTGTGGGCCGAAACGTCTTTCTAGGACTGCATAGGAAATATATATATAAAAAATAAAATAATTCCATGTGCAAAGGATCATTCAGTTGAGTGCCAAGTTATTTGTATTATTGAACTTCCTGGAAGAGCACGTGGAAAGGCCCGGACCTGGTAGAGTCTGTGACGGCTCTGTGTAGGGAAGCTACTGCCCGGCTGTGGCTCTGCAACTGTAGACAGCCTAGTGAGCAAGACACTGTCTGGAACAGTGATCCCAGCGCGGCCACTCCCCTGATAACCCTTGAGGAATAAACTGTGAGTAACACTGACCAGGGTCAGTAAGAGACTATGTATGCTTTACATGGTAACGCTGCAATGCGTGCTGGACATGGCACAGCCTGTGTGCCCACAGGCCTGAGAGAGCGAAGCTCTACTATGGACATTAAGAACTCATCTGTCTGATTTAAGACTGTTTGCCTTGTGTTCCTGTGACACTGGTTTATGAAGGAAATAAACCACACAGACTGTTACTTTAAGAAAAAGTGTTCCTGTGTGCGTCAAAATCGCAGCCAAGCGAGTTAATCCCCGTCCACTCATTTGGTGGATCTCTACAATGTGTGTATGTGTGTGTGTGTATATATATATATATATATATATATATATATATACACACACCGTATATATTTATAATTTGAAACTGTAGTTACACCTTATCTGCAAGTAACAAGGACTCTTAAACATTTTTTAACATTTTCAAATTTCTCAACTTTGTATACTTTATGTTATAAAGTCAGGTTGTCGTTGGTGTAACAACTTGAAATGGCACCAGTCTTGTGAATTTAGTCCTTTTGCACATTTCTTTTTGTAAAGACTTAAAAATTGAGGCTAGCAAAATTTTGGAACGGGTCACACAAAGGAACAGACTCAGTATAATCACACTAGTAAAATACTTTCTACTTAATATATGTCTGTTGTCAGACACCCATTTAAAACAGTCCATTTGCCACTTCTATAGTAATAGATTAAAAGTAAAATTTAATTTTCTGCAATCCGTAATTCAGCATAGCTGAAACAAACCAGTGCCATGTTGTATGCTGGCACACGTAGAGACTGGTCCACCTACAAAGTTACTTGCTCTTAAAAAGAAAAAAAAAACAGAAAACAGATGCACTATTTGCAATTGTTTTTCTGCAAATGTACAAGTGTTTGATTGAATTGTCACTTGAAAGTGGATGAAATGCAGTACTTGACATAGCCTATGAAAAAATGAGGTGCTGTTAGCCTATACCCAGCACCCCCAGCACTGTTCTCAGTGACGGCAGTGGCCGTATGTTATCAGTTGTGCTGCTGAATAGTACAACTCAGCCAACTATGTAGTGGCTGCTGACAGATACTTCAAATCCGCTATTAATTATTTGAATGAAGTGGAGTGGATCTGCAGTACCCAGCAACTGCTAACATCTGTCCACTGCTGACACAGAACAGTTGGTTGGTTGGGGTGTCAGACTGCACTTATTTGATATTCCTAGTATAGGTAATCAGTAGAAAAAAAATGTGGAGCATCCCTTTAAGGGATTGAAAACAAAGTATATTATAAAGTTACATAACTCTTCAGTATCATAATGCATTTCTCATTCCACTATTATTCCGACTGGCAGATTTATGGGTTAATTTTAACCTAATGACATAAGTCAGTGCAAATTACCTGACAGCATTCGTTCAGGCGTTGTAATAAAATTTGGAATGTACCCGTGGATGCAGATAGGTGGTAATTATTTCATCTGCTTTGAATTGCTGCCAAATTAAGTATATAACATTGGAACTTGATGCCTTCTCTCTGCCAGTTATCTAAGAGGTTGGCCCGAAGCACTGGATCTTAACTTGTTTGGAAGCCTATGTTTCCTTGTGTTCCAATCTCTATTTTCCCATTATTGTTTTCCTTTTCTAACCTGCGTTTTGTGAATTTTATTTTATAATAAGTTTTTGTAAAGAGAAAGCCCTCTCCCCCCCCCGGTTCTAAAACAGTCACATTAAGAAACTATTCTGTATCTTTGGAATGTAAAATATGTAACTATAAAGCGAACTTGTAATGACACAGGATAATCCCACAAGGAAAGTATATTCAAAACAATTTAAAATCACAATTCATTTACACTTACTTTACACAAATCTGAAAATAATGTGTGTGTATATATACTGTGTGTGTATATTTTTTATATATATATATATATATATATATATATATATATATATATATATATATATATATATACACACAGCTCTGGCAAAATTTAGAGACCACTGCAAAATTTTCAGTTTGTCTGATTTTTCTCTTTATAGGTATACTTTTGAGTAAAATGTAAATTGCTCTTTTATTCTATAAACTACTGACAACATGTCTTCGAATTTCCAAGCACTAAATTTTGTATTCATTTTCAGAAAGTAAGAACATGTGAAAATAACAAAAAAATACAGTGCTTGCAGACCTCAAATAATGCTAAGAAAACAAGTTCATAATCGTTTAGAAACAACAATACTAATATTTTAACTCAGGAAGAGTTCAGAAATCAATATTTTGTGGAATAACCATGATTTTTAATCACATCTTTCATGCGTCTTGACATGCTTTCCACCAGTCTTTTACACTGCTTTTGGGTGACCTTATGGCACTCTTGGTACAACAATTTAAGCAGTTCTTTGTTTGATGGCTTGTGACTATCCATCTTCCTCTTGATTACATTCAAGAGCTTTTCAATGGGGTTCAGGTCTGGAGATTGGGCTGGCCATGACAAAGATTTGATGTGGTGGTCCTTCATCCACACATTAATTGACCTAGCTGTGTGGCATGGCAAATTATCCTGCTGGAAAAAACAGTCCTCAGAGTTGGCGAACATTGCCTGAGCAGAAGGAGTCAACTGTTTTTCCAGGATAACCTTGTATGCGGCTTGATTCATATGTCCATCGCAAAGATTAACCTGCCCAATTCCAGCCTTGCTGAAGCATCCCCAGATCATTACCGATCCTCCACCGAATTTCACAGCGGGTGTAAGACACTGTGGCTTGTACAGTACAGACCAGAAGTTTGGACAACCTTCTCATTCAAAGAGTTTTCTTTATTTTCATGACTATGAAAATTGTAGATTCACTCTGAAGGCATCAAAACTATGAATTAACACATGTGGAATTATATAGTTAACAAAAAAGTGTGAAATAACTGAAAAGATGTCTTATATTCTAGGTTCTTCAAAGTAGCCACCTTTTACTTTGATTACTGCTTTGCACACTCTTGGCATTCTCTTGATGAGCTTCAAGAGGTAGTCACCGGAAATGGTCTTCCAACAGTCTTGAAGGAGTTCCCAGAGTTGCTTAGCACTTGGCCCTTTTGCCTTCACTCTGTGGTCCAGCTCACCCCAAACCATCTCGATTGGGTTCAGGTCTGGTGACTGTGGAGGCCAGGTCATCTGGCATAGCACCCCATCACTCCTTCTTGGTCAAATAGCCCTTACACAGCCTGGAAGTGTGTTTGGGGTCATTGTCCTGTTGAAAAATTAATGAAGGTCCAGCTGAACGCAAACCGGATGGAATAGCATGCCGCTGCAAGATGCTGTGGTATCCATGCTGGTTCAGAATGCCTTCAATTTTGAATAAATCCCCAACAGTGTCACCAGCAAAGCACCCCCACACGATCACACCTCCTCCTCCATGCTTCAGGGTGGGAACAAGGCATGTAGAGTCCATCCGTTCACCTTTTCTGCATCACACAAAGACACGGTGGTTGGAACCAAAGATCTCAAATTTAGACTCATCAGACCAAAGCACAGATTTCCACTGGTCTTATGTCCATTCCTTGTGTTCTTTAGCCCAAACAAGTCTCTTCTGCTTGTTGCCTGTCCTTAGCAGTGGTTTCCTAGCAGCTATTTTACCTTGAAGGCCTGCTGCACAGTCTCCTCTTAACAGTTGTTGTAGAGATGTGTCTGCTGCTAGAACTCTGTGTGGCATTGACCTGGTCTCTAATCTGAGCTGCTGTTAACCTGCAATTTCTGAGGCTGGTGACTCGGATGAACTTATCCTCCGCATCAGAGGTGACTCTTGGTCTTCCTTTCCTGGGGCGGTCCTCATGTGAGCCAGTTTCTTTGTATCGCTTGATGGTTTTTGCCACTGCACTTGAGGACATTTTCAAAGTTTTCCCAATTTTTCATACTGACTGACCTTTATTTCTTAAAGTAATGATGGCAACTCGTTTTTCTTGACTTAGCTTCTTTTTTCTTGCCATAATACAAATTCTAATTCTAGTCTATTCAGTAGGACTATCAGCTGTGTATCCACCAAACTTCTGCACAACACAACTGATGGTCCCAAACCCATTTATAATGCAAGAAATCCCACTTATTAAACCTGACAGGGCACATCTGTGAAGTGAAAACCATTTCCAGTGACTACCTCTTGAAGCTCATCAAGAGAATGCCAAGAGTGTGCAAAGCAGTAATCAAAGCAAAACGTGGCTACTTTGAAGAACCTAGAATATAAGACAAACAGTATTTTCAGTTGTTTCACACTTTGTTGTTAATTGTATAATTCCACATGTGTTAATTCATAGTTTTGATGCCTTCAGAGTGAATTTACAATTTTCATAGTCATGAAAATAAAGAAAACTCTTTGAATGAGAAGGTGTGTCCAAACTCTTGGTCTGTACTGTACGTCTCTCCAGGTCTCCATCTAACCATTAGACAACCAGGTGTTGGGCAAAGCAGAAAATTAGACTCATCAGAGAAGATTACCTTACTCCAGTCCTCTATGGTACAATCCTTATGGTCTTTGGCAAACTTCAGCTTGGCTCTCCTTTGCTTCTCATTGATGAAAGGCTTTTTTCTAGCTTTACTTGACTTGACCCCTGCCTCTAGCAGCCTGTTACAAACTGTTCTTGCCAACCCCTTCACCCCAGCTGCCATTTGCCATTCCTTTTGTAGGTCACTTGATGTCATCCTGCGGTTGCTCGAATAAGATGACGGTCATCCCGGTCAGAGGAGAGTCATTTTCGTCCTCTGCTGGTCTGTAGCTTTATTGTCCCCAATGTCTGCTGCTGGCCTGGTTGTAATGGACTGCCATTTTAGAAACTTTAAGGATGGAGGCAACATGACACTCACTGTATCCCTCTGCTAATAAAAGCAGAATTGAGCCCTTCATTTCCTCACTCAAGACTTTTCTTTTCAACTCCTTTGGCATGGTTAAAAGTTATTTTTTCATTCCTGTTACTTTTGGGATATTACTAGCACTTGTTTTGCCATCCAGATTGTCCTATTGCAAGAGGATTGTGAACACCATAGCAGGGTTTTTATACTTTCCTTCGTTAAATAAGATTTGTTTCAGGTGATCCCCTAATCAGATGCACATTAAGTAGAATGAGGTGTACTCTGGTTGGAATTCAACTGACACTGGAAAGGAATGGCTCTCAGACATGTACAGAAGCTGATTTTTATAAAACTGCAGTGGTCTCTTAATTTTTTTGCCAGAGCTGTGTGTATATAAACAGGGTGGGCCATTTAAATAGATACACCTAAATAAAATGGTAATAGTTGGTGATATCAGCTTCCTGTTTGTGGCACATTAGCAGATGGGAGGGGGGAAACTTTTCAAGATGGGTGGTGACCATGGCGGCCATTTTAAAGTTGGACATTTCGAATCCAACTTTTATTTTTTTCAATGGGAAAAGGGTCATGTGACACATCAAGCTTATTGAGAATTTCACAACAAAAACAATGTTGTGCTTTGTTTTAATGTAACTTTATTCTTTCATGAGTTATTTACAAGGTTATGACCACTTATAAAATGTGTTCAAAATGCTACCCTGTGCATATATATATATAATGTTGCTTATACATTCCTATTTTTATGTAAAAAAAAAAAAAAATTGCCTGCCCCATCTGGGACGACCTGTCCCATAAAACTGTCCCACTAGTTAACCCCTTCAGTGAACACCGTAAAAAAAAAGTGGAGTGAAACGCAAATGTAAATAAAAATGGTATAGCTGAAAACATTATCTTGTCCTGCAAAAAACAGTCTACTCCATCAACAGAAAAATAAAGAGTTGTATCAGAATAAATAGATACAAAATTTATTATTTTTTCTATGAAATAGTTTTTATTGTGTACAAGCGCCAAAACATAAAAAAATCTAGAAATGTGGTTTGGCTTTAATCAAATTGACCCGAAGAATAAAATTGCATTATCAATTTTACCACACACAGAAAGAAAAAAACATAAAATATATTCCGGAATTGATTGGTTTTGTTCATTCTGCCTCCCATAGATCAGAATAAAAAGTGATCAAAAAGCATTATTTGACTGAAAATGGTACCAATAAAAACGTAATTTTGTCCTGCAAAAAACAAAGCATCACACGACTGTGTTGGCAGAAATATGTAAAAATTCTAGGTATCAAAATATGATGATGCAAAAATTAGTTATTACAGAAAATAGCTTTTTTTAGTATGTGACAGCATCCAAATATAAGAACATATAAATCTGATATCACTGTAATCGCACCATCCTGAAGAATAAAGTTGTCTAATATTTGCTCGATACACATAACATTTTAACTTTGTGGGTTATAGTTAAAGTAGTGTCCAAATGTACAATTGGTGGAGAAAGCTTGAACTTGATGCACTAAGGTCTTTTTTTCAACCTATGTAGCTATGTAACTTATACTGCACGAGGAACTGTTTAAGAAATAAATAAAATCAATTCTTCACCTGCTGTTGATTTTTTCATTCTGTCTCCCAAAGACGGCAGTAAGGTTCGGCTCACATTTATACAGCTCTCTGCCCTGAGCGCTTACATGGGGGTTTCCGTGCAAATCTCTGAAATACAACTGGTTGCAATTGAAGGGAACATGAATGTAGCCAAGTACAGAGATATCCTGGATATAAGCCTCTTCCAGAGTTCTCTGGACTTCAGACTTGGCCGAAGGTTCACCTTCCAACAAGACAATGCCCCTAAGCACACAGCTAAATTAACAAAGGAGTGGCTTCAGAACAACTCTGTGACCATTCTTGACTGGCCCAGCCAGAGCCCTGACCTAAACCCAATTGAACATCTCTGGAGAGACCTGAAAATGGCTGTCCACCAATGTTCACCTTCCAACCTGATGGAACTGGAGAGGATCTGTAAGGAAGAATGGCAGAGGATCCCCAAATCCAGGTGGGAAAAATTTGTTGCATCCTTCCCAAAAAGACTCATGGCTATACTTTTTGGAAGTGCATTGAGCAGCAGGGTGGTGTGCTGGTAAAAGGTTTGAACGAGCTAAGTGGGACCTGAGCGTAAGTGCGAACTGTAGTAAGTGTGTGACTTGTGATTCAGTGAAGAGGTATTTGGAAAACCCTTAACAAATACCTGTGTGAGTTGCTGAATTGTGGGTTGCTGAGTGCTTTCTACCTGTTCAATTTTTGGGGGGCTTGGGGGCTTGTTTAACCTATTTTTTCTCTCTACAGGGTTAATCTCTTATTTTACTATCTGTGTTTTTAAGGGTTAACTATATTGCATTTAAATCTTGAGGTGTAACTATATTCACAAGGGGTTATTTAAGGGTGGGAGTTCATAATTAAGGGTTTATAAGGGGCAACTGGTTGGGGCTCAACTCCGTTTGGAAGTGCATTGAGAAGCAGGGTGGTGTGCTGTTTAAAGGGAAAAAAAAACTCTTAAATCTTCTGCCTGGGTGAGTGTGAACGAGCTGAGTGTGACCTGAGCGTAAGTGCGAACTGTGGTAAGTGTGTGACTTGTGATTCAGTGCCTTTGGATTCAGGGAGTTTCCAAGGGAGGTATTACTGAATTACTGTTATATTTTATTAATACTTTTTATTTTATTTTTGCTTATCTTTTCTGTCTGGTGCAATCCCCATTAGGATGTGCTCCACTATTGCTAATTATTATTATTATTATAGCGCCATTTATTCCATGGCACTTTACATGTGAGGAGGAGTATACATAATACATACAAGTACAGTAATCTTAAACAATACAAGTCATGACTGGTACAGGATGAGAGAGGTCCCTGCCCATGAGGGCTCACAATCTACAATGGGATGGGTGAGAATACAGTAGGCGAGAGTAGAGCTGCCATCGAGTGCACGTCTTGCTGCATGTATGAAATCCTTGAACAGCCGGTCGAGGGTGCATACTGCTGTGCAAGATGTGAGCACGTTGTGCATTTGGAAGCCCAGATACTGGATCTAAATGTGCAGCTGGCAACTCTGAGATCCATAGACAATATGGAAAAGAGTCTTCTGCTCACTGAGCAGACGCTCATTGGGATAGATGAGGGGGAATGCTAGGTTGGAGCTGCAGGACAATGAAGCAGCTAGCTGGGTGACAGAAGGCGGGGTAGAGGGAAGAGCACCAGGGAGGCTAGTCCTGATCTGGCACACCCCAATAAGTTTGCTAAGTTGGCAGATGAGGGGAGTGTTAGTGCAGGAGTAGCACTGCTGCAGCAAGGCATGTCCTCTGAAAGCCGGAGGAGTGTCTGCTCCAGTAAGGGATGAAGTAGGAGAGCAGGGCAGGCCAGACAGGTCCTGGTAGTGGGAGACTCAATTATTAGGGGAACAGATAGGGCAATCTGTCACAAAGACAGGGATCGTCGAACGGTGTGCTGCCTACCTGGCGCTCGAGTCCGACACATCGCTGATTGAGTTGACAGATTACTTGGAGGGGCTGGTGAGGATCCAGCGGTCATGGTGTATATTGGCACAAATGACAAAGTTAGAGGTAGGTGGAAGGTCCTTAGAGATGATTTCAGGGAATTAGGCTGCAAGCTTAAAGCAAGGACTTCCAAGGTGGTATTTTCGGAAATACTTCCTGTACCACGTGCCACACTAGAGAGGTAACGGGAGATTAGGGAGGTTAATAAGTGGCTCAGGAGTTGGTGTAGGAAGGAGGGGTTTGGTTTCCTGGAGAACTGGGCCGACTTCTCAGTTGGCTACAGGTTCTACCTTAGGGACGGGCTGCAGCTCAATGGGGAGGGTGCAGCTGTGCTGGGGGAGAAAATGCCTAGAAGGTTGGAGGATTGTTTAAACTAGGGATGGGGGGGAGGGTATTCCTTTTATAGGAGGGGAAGACTGTGCAGATAGAGACCTGGGCACAAATAATGAAATTGGGGGTGGGGGTGGTATGGGAGGTTGGGAGGTGGGGCTAGAACAGTTAATAATTTAAGAAAGAATAAAGGTACAGAGAGATACATAAAGTGCATGTATACTAATGCCAGAAGCCTCGCCAACAAAATGGAGGAATTGGAGTTAATGTTGTTGGAACATAATTATGACATGGTGGGGATATCTGAGACATGGCTGGATGAGAGCTATGACTGGGTGGTTAATTTACAGGGTTATAGTCTGTTCAGAAATGACCGTACAAATAAGCGAGGGGGAGGCGTGTGTTTATATGAAAAATCATCCTTAAAACCCATCCTGTGTGATAATATGTATGAATCTAATGAAAACGTAGAGTCCCTGTGGGTAGAAATAAGGGGAGGGGAAAAAATAATAAATTACTGATAGGGGTTTGTTATAAGTCTCCAAAAATAATGAAAGCAACAGAAAATATCCTCATGAAGCAAATAGATGAAGTGGCGACTCAAGGAGAAGTCATTATTATGGGGGACTTCAACTACCCTGAAATACATTGGGGAACCGAAACCTGCAGTTCCAGCAAAGGTAATAGGTTTTTGACAACTATGAGACAATTACCTTTCACAACTGGTTCAGGATCCAACAAGAGGGGGGGCACTACTAGACCTCATATTAACCAACAGGCCAGACCGCATATCAAATGTAAGGGTTGAGGGTCACTTGGGTAATAGTGATCACAAATTAATAAGTTTTCATGTATCCTTTAATAAGATGTGTAGTAGAGGGGTTACAAGGACACTAAAATTCAGTAAAGCAAATTTCCAACGGATGAGAGATGATCTTGGTGCAATTAACTGGGACGATATCCTGAGACATAAAAATACACAAAGAAAATGGGAGACATTTATTAGCATCCTGAATAGGACCTGTGCACAATATATACCGCATGGGAATAAACATGCTAGAAATAGGAGGAGACCACTATGGCTAAATAGAGCTGTAAGGGGCGCAATAAGGGACAAAAATAAAGCATAGAGAATTAAAGCAAGTAGGTAGTAGTGAGGCATTAAATAAATACAGAAAATTAAATAAATTCTGTAAAAAGCAAATCAAAATAGCAAAGATTGAGACAGAGAGACTCATTGCCAGAGAAAGTAAAAATAATCCCTAAATATTCTTTAACTACATAAATAGTAAGAAGCTAGAATATGATAGTGTTGGTCCCCTTAAAAATACTCTGGGTGAAATGGTGGATGAGGATGAGGAAAAAGCCAATATGCTAAATGACTTTTTTTCAAAAGTATTTACACAAGAAAATCCTATGACTGATAACATGATCAGGAATAAAAATTCTCCATTAAATGTCACCTGCTTAACCCAGCAGGAAGTACGGCGGCGTCTACAAATCACTAAAATTGACAAATCCCCGGGTCCGAATAGGATACACCCCCGAGTACTGCAGGAATTAAGCACAGTCATAGATAGACCATTATTTTTAATCTTTAAAGATTCCATAATAACAGGGTCTGTACCGCAGGACTCGCGTGTAGCAAATGTGGTGCCAATATTGAAAAAGGGGACAAAAACTGAACTTGGAAATTTTAGACCAGTAAGTTTAACCTCAACTGTGGGTAAAATCCTGGAGGGTTTTCTAAGAGATACTATACTGGAGTATCTGGAGACGAATAACCTCATGACCCAATATCAACATGGGTTTACGAGGGACCGTTCCTGTCAGACTAATCTGATAAGCTTTTATGAAGAGGTAAGTTCCGGACTGGACCAAGGGAATGCAGTGGACGTGGTGTACATGGACTTTTGAAAAGCTTTTGATACGGTGCCACACAAAAGGTTGATACATAAAATGAGAACAATGGTGATAGGGGAAAATATGTGTAAGTGGGTTAAGAGCTGGCTAAGGGATAGGAAACAAAGGGTGGTTATTAATGGAGCACACTCGGACTGGTTCACGGTTAGCAGTGGGGTACCACAGGGGTCAGTTTTGGGCACGCTTCTTTTTAACATATTTATTAATGACCTTGTAGGGGGCATAGAGAGTAGAATTTCAATATTTGCAGATGACACGAAACTCTGCAGGGTAATCAATACAGAGGAGGACTATTTTATATTACAGGAGGATTTATGTAAACTAGAAGCTTGGGCTGATAAATGGCAAATGAGCTTTAATGGGGATAAATGTAAGGTCATGCACTTGGGTAGAACGAACAAGATGTATAATTATGTGCTTAAATGTAAAAAACTGGGCAAAACTGTCACTGAAAAAGACCTGGGTGTATGGGTGGACGACAAACTCACATTTAGTGGCCAGTGTCAGGCAGCTGCTACAAAGGCAAATAAAATAATGGGATGCATTAAAAGAGGCATAGATGCTCATGAGGAGAACATAATTTTACCTCTATATAAGTCACTAGTGCAACCACACTTAGAATACTGCGTACAGTTCTGGTCTCCGGTGTATAAGAAAGACAGCTGAACTGGAGGGGTGCAGAGAAGAGCGACCAAGGTTATTAGGGAACTGGGGGGTTGCAAAACCAAGACAGGTTATTACACTTGGGGTTATTTAGTTTGGAAAATCGAAGGCTTAGGGGTGATCTTATTACAATGTATAAATATATGCGGGGACAATACAAAGACCTTTCTAATGATCTTTTTACTCTTAGACCTGTGACGGGGGCAAGGGGGCATCCTCTACGTCTGGAGGAAAGAATGTTTAAGCAATACTCACAGATGCGGATTCTTTACTGTAAGAGCAATAAGACTATGGAACTCTCTGCCATATGATGTTGTAATGAGTGATTCCCTACTAAAATTTAAGAAGGGCCTGGATGCCTTTCTTGAAAAGTATAATATTACAGGGTATATACACTAGTTTCCTTAATATTGCGTTGATCCAAAGAGCTAGTCTGATTGCCGTATGTGGAGTCGGGAAGTAATTTTTTTCCCCAATGTGAAGCTTACTGTTTGCCACATGGGTTTTTTTTGCCTTCCTCTGGATCAACATGTTAGGGCAAGTTAGGATAGGCTATGGGTTGAACTAGATGGACTTAAAGTCAACCTTCAACCTTAATAACTATGTTACTATGTTATACTAGTTTAAAAGGGTGCTTCTACTCAATACTGAGCAAAGGGTCTCAATAGTTATGACCATATGATATTTCAGTTTTTGTTTTTTGATAAATTTGCAAAAAGTTCTACGTTTGTTTTATTTCAGTCCAGATGGAGTGCAGAGTGTACATTATTGAGAAAAAAAATGAACTTTTTTGAATTTACCAAATGGCTGCAATGAAACAGAGTGAAAAAATGTTAAGGGGTCTGAATACTTTCCGTACCCACTGTATTCCTTTAGGGGTTTAGTTCCCAAAATGGGGTAACTTGAGGGAGGTTTCCACTGTTTAGTGTTGTGAGTTCATTTTCCTCTTCACCATTGAGGTCTGATGAACTCCCTCTTCTGGTGAAGGAAGGTAGTGAGGCTGATTACCAAGCACCTGGGCAGGATGATGATGACTGGGTGATGGGAATTACTGACTGGATATAAGGCAGCTGACGCCCTTCTGCCTTGCTGGTGATCTCTCTGAGGGATTCAAGGAGTCCAGTCTGATTCCTGCTCCTCAAAAGCTAAGTTTTCTGCTCTACTTTTTGCATTTGTGTTTTGGTTTTGTTTTGCATTGTTTTCCTTGATTTCTGCCATTCCCTGCTGGGGTGAGCTGAATTCCTTTTTGCTCTGTCTTCAGAAGGTACCTGAGTGCTGGTGTAGTCTTTTTGAAGCCTAGCGTCTTCAGGGCTTTTTTCCCTATCATCTGTTGGCTCTTGTTTTGATAGGGTTTTGGCAGATTACAGACAGCAGCTTTTCTTTCCTGTCCTATCTAGTTAGCTTGGGCCCCATCATTTGCTCAGCCTATCTTTCTATCTGTGTGAGTGTTTTTTCATCTTGCTTCACCGTCATTATATGTTGGGGGCTGCCTATTGCTTTGAGGTCTGCTCTGGGGCAGTTTAGATATCCCTTTTTGTCTTTAGGCTATGTAGTTCTCTGGCTGTGATCGAGGGGTCTAGGGCACCGTAGGAACCCCCCACGGCTACTGCTAGTTGTTGATAGGTTCAGGGGTCTGTAATCCGATAGCTGCCAACTTCTCTGGTTTTCTGGACTTAGCTAGTATTTCTGTTTTTGCCTCCTACGGTGACTCATTCATAACAGTTTAGGCACATCAGGTGCTCTCCAAACTTTACATGGTGTTTGCTAATGTTTTCAGTAAATTTTGCGTTCAAAAAGTCAAACGATGCTTCTTCCGAGACCTGCCGTGCGCTCAAACAATACTTTTTCCCCGGATATGGGATATTGGAAAAAAAAACTGTGATCCAGCTCGGGAAAAAGGCGGCTACAACTTACAAAATTTTATTGGACAACTTGAAAATATATAAGTGCTTTAAAAAAATATGTGCATAGCAAACACCGAGCACACCAGTAGGAACGATCTACGCGTTTCAACTAAACAGTCTTACTCATGATCAGTTGTAGCCGCCTTTGTCCTGAGCTGGATCACAGTTTTTTTTTCCCTTCTATTTGATGTGGATGCTCACCACAATCCGTGCTGGGTGTTGGCAGGCTGGGGGATTTAACTACAGACCGGTAAGCAGACTACACTTTTTTTTCTAGATATGGGATATTGGCGTACTCAGGAGAAATTGCACAACAAATGATATAGTGCAATTTCTGTAACCTATTAAATATTTGTTAAAATATGCAATACAATTTAGGTACAGTATATTTTTATTTATTTTTCAATTTTTAAAATGACCAATAATATCACATACAAGGGACAAATACCATCGCACCATGTCCAGACCACAGATTAGCACCACATAGCGACCTATAATACCACATACAAGGAACAAATACCGCCACACCATGACCACACCACATATTACTACCATAGTGAATGAATAATATCACATACAAGGAACAAATACCACCGCACCATGACCAGACCACATATTACCACCACAGTGACCAAATAATAGCACATACAAGGGACAAATACCACAACACCATGTCCGGACCACATATTACCACCACATAGTGACTGAATGCTACAATGCTGATCAGTAATAAAAAAAGCACAATACTATCACCATAAGTGCCATTATACACAGGAGATCTGTACTTAGTATGCAGTGTTTGTGTACAGGTAATACAGTGATCAATGACATTTTACACAGGAGCTCTGTATATAATGTACAGGTAATACAGTGATCACTGGTGACATTATACACAGAACATCTGTATATAGTATACAGTATATAGTGTCAGAGTATAGGTAACACACTAACTCACCAGTGATGTATCTAGGCGAAGTCCTTCATCTTTGCTTTTCACCTTTCATCCAGCACAGACCGCCATCACGTCTTCCAGCCAGGACTCGTCTCTGCAGGAAATAACACAGTTATCTAGAGCAGAACACATTACTTATTTTTTCCCAACTTCTACATTACATCACATAAAGAAAAAAAGCGACATAGTGTCACTCTACACAGTAACAGGACCATCCCCCCATTTAAAACAGTATACTCAAAAAATAGAATAAAGACATCACTGCATTAATAATATCCCTTAATTAGCCCCTATGGTTATAATATTCCCCATCCTGGCTCCCTTGTGTCTCATTCCTGGCTTCAGCCATATGTTCTCCCATCCCCATGATCCTGCACCCTCCTGTGTCTCACATTCTGCCCCTTCCTGTTTTTTACTGCCACATTCTGCCCCCTCCTGTGTCTTACTGTCACATTCTGCCCCAGTGTCTCACATTCTGCCACCTCCTGTGTCTCACTGTCACATTCTGCCACGTGTCCATTCTGCCCCCTCCTGTATCTCGCTGTCACATTCTGCCCCCATCATGTCCAGCAATCTGCCCCATCATGTCCTGCAATCTGCCCCATCATGTCCAGCAATCTGCCCCCATCATGTCCAGCAATCTGCCCCCATCATGTCCAGCAATCTGCCCCCATCATGTCCAGCAATCTGCCCCCATCATGTCCAGCAATCTGCCCCATCATGTCCAGCAGTCTGCCCCCATCATGTCCAGCATTCTGCCCCCATCATGTCCAGCATTCTGCCCCCATCATGTCCAGCATTCTGCCCCCATCATGTCCAGCATTCTGCCCCCATCATGTCCAGCATTCTGCCCCCATCATGTCCAGCATTCTGCCCCCATCATGTCCAGCATTCTGCCCCCATCATGTCCAGCATTCTGCCCTGGGCCCCCGGATCGCCGCTGTCAATTAATAAAAAAAGTTCTTCCTTACCTGGCCACGCTCCAGCGGTGGGCGAGGCTCCCTCCAGTCCACGCTGCTGAAGTGCGCACTCACCGGCGACTTACAGTGATGTCAGACGCCGGTGATGGGCGCGCTGTGGCTGACGTCAGCTGCCAGCCTCCGATTGGCTGGCGGCTGTTAACTATTGACATGCGGGCCGACGGGCCCGCATGTCAATGGTGTTCAGCTGCCGCAGCGCAGCACCGCTAAGAGCCCGGCGGTTTAGCGTGCCGGTAGGGGCCTGGGTGAGCAGATGAGACGTAATGCCCTGTAATCAGTAATGCCCTGATGGTGGCCCTGTGCTCACTACACATCTAGAGAAGTTCCTTGAGGAGTCTAATTTCCAAAATGGGGGCACTTGGGGATTTCCACTGTTTAGCTATACTGGGTACTCCAAAAAGGACATGATGTCCGCTTTCGATTCCAGACAATTTTGCATTCAAAAAGTCAAACAGTGCTCTTTTGAAACCCTGCCATGCACCCAAACAGTACTTTTCCCCCACATATGGGGTATCACATGCTCGGGAAATTGCCCAACAAATTTTGCAGTTCATTTTCTCCTGTTTCCCTTGTGAAAATAAAGAAATTTGGGTGTAAAGTAAAATGTTTGTGAAAAAAGTTAAATGTTAATTTTTTCCTTCCACATTCCATTAATTCCTGTGAAGCACCTGAAGGATTAATAAACTTCTTGAATGTGGTTTGAGCACCTTGACAGGTGCAGTTTTTAGAATAATGTCACTTTTGGGTATTTTCTGTCATATAGACCCCTCAAAGTCACTTCAAATGTGATGTGGTCCCTAAAAAAATGGTTTTTTTAAATTTTGTTGGAAAAATGAGAAAATGAGTATCAACTTTTACCCTTCTAACTTCTTAACAAAAGAAAATTATGTTTCAAAAATAGTGCTGATGTAAAGTAGACATAAAAATTAAAAGTTTGAAAATTGTTACATTTTCTGTAAATTTCAGATTTTTTCCACAATGAAACTCAAGTCATATCAAAGAAATTTTACTACTATCATGAAGTACAATATGTCATGAAAACAACAATCTCAGAATCAGTGGGATCCGTTGAAGTGTCTAGAGTTTGCAAAATTTGGCCTGGTCGTGAAGCTGCAAACAGGCTTGGCGGTTAAAGGGGTTTAATTAAGTTATGCTCGCACATTTACCTTTCAGTTTTGTGATAAAATGCTTTTTTATGTATTTATTCCTTACAATAATTTTTTCTTTGCATTTCCTTAGGTACCCCTCTTCCAGTTTGCTTTTCTCATGTTGCAGTAAATGTTATTATTTGGTGCCCTCTAGTGGAAGAAAAATGCTTTAGTCCAAAACTTGCCAGTATAAATTATTGAGTCATCCTCTGCAGTCAAGCTAAAAATTATCATTTATAACCTTTGTTTCTGTGACGGCCAACAATGCCACCAAACTGGAATAAATAAGAATTGGTAGCTTTAATCCATGTATACTTTATTATAAATTTAAAGTCAGTTGCACCATGAGGACTATGAAATATAGCCGTCAATGAGGTTGACAACATCAATCTGTCTGTAAAATCCCCTGTATTAACAGGGAACTTCTCGGGACTTTTGCTCACCATTTTTATTATCAACATATTTTAATGGTAGAACAGCTTCCTTAGTCCAGGTCAAAAGGTTCACACAGTGATGGACACGGTTTCGTGTTTATTCATGGTTCATGTATGTACTGTACATAGAGGAAGTTCTGATAAGTGAGCAAAGTAACCATAGAAAAAGCAAAACTATTCTGTTGCTTCATTACTTAAGGTACTGTCACACTTAGCGATGTAGCAGCGATCCCGACCAGCGATATGACGCAGTCAGGATCGCTGGTACATCGCTAAGTGGTCGCTAGTGAGCTGCCACACAGGCAGATCTCACTAGCGACATCTCTGGGGATGGGGGTCGCTACTTACCTGTCACACCAGGCGATCCTGCGTCCACCTGCCCAGCTCCACGCCTCGCTCGTCGTAACAGCAGGAAGCGCCGCAAGAAGCTGACAACGAGATACAGTCCAGCCTGTTCTCGCACGATCAGCGATAACCAGCGGGGGAGCGGTCGGAGGTAAGTATCAGACACAGCGATATCGCTAGCAATATCGCTATAACGTCACAAGTTATAGCGATATTGCTAGCGATATCGCTTAGTGTGACAGGCCCTTTACTGTATAAGGCGTATCAAGTATTTGGCAGGGGTAAACGTTTATTCCAGAGCCATTTGCTTGTTTATCAGTGTCCTTGGGCAAAGAAGTCATTGTGAGACACTTATCTGAGTCTACCTTAAAGGGAACCTGTCACCAGGTTTTCCCCATATAAAGTATGGCCAGCATCTGTAATCCCTCCCTTACAGCATACTAGAATGCTGTACATATGTCCCATTCTAAACCTACAAGAGACAAAATGAGCAAAAACGCTGCTGTAACCAAATAGGTAAAAAGCAAAAGTGCATTTAAATAACACAGAGTTCTTAGTAATACTGTTTTTGATAAAAAATAGCATAAAAACTATCCCACCATCAACAAGGTGACTCTGATCGGGACAGACCTACACTGTCTAATATTAAAAACCATACCATGAGTCAGAGTTGACCTGAGTGTGTGAATAAGGGCAGACAAAAGGACAGGGTCCTAACCGGTGAACACCAGTCTGGGCAAGCCTTTAAAAACAATTTCCAGCTCAGGAGAGGGAGGCTACACCCCGGCTTGCACAGAATGAAGAAATACAGAGAAAAAAAAGGCACAAAAAATTGCTTTTATTATACTCACAAACAGCACAGTCCGGTCCAATTGGTGTCTCTGGTCTTGATCCGGCACCTCCTCTGTATTGACACGGGGACAGTGTCACCTGGGTTAAGCGTGGAGGCGCTAACAGGGGACGTGCGCCAATAGAGGCAAGCCAAGGGGTCAGATAACCAGGAGGGACGAATCAGTACTGAGCAGAAAGACAGAGACAATAGTCGTGGCAAACCGGTTCATACACAGCAAACAAACAGACGCAGAGGAACAACAATACAGAGAGTAACCTGAGTCAGCCACCTCAAACCGAGTAGACGGAAGTATCACCGACACTGGACCCAGGAACTACTAACATTAAATAGCCGCCCCAGAACCAAAGAGAGGCAGACGAACTTAACCCTGACCTGACCAGGATGGAGCCAGAACCACCCCATCCTGAGTCATGACAATACCCTCCTCTCAAAGGGGGCCAATGGACCCCCAGGTTACCCAGGAAATCGAGCATGAAAAGACTGCACCAGATGATCAGCGTGAACCGATCGGTCCTCAGGACCATACCCCTTCCAATGTACAAGATACTGATGGGAACGATGGACTATCCGGGAATCTACGATGCGCTCCACCTCATACTCCTGCCCATCTACCAAAACGGGTGACGAAGGATTCACTGATCCCTCCTCAACAGCCCTCAATAGTTTCAACAGGGACCTATGAAACACATTGGGGATCTTAAAAGACGAAGGAAGACGCAACCGAAACGCCACCAGGTTAACCACTTCCATGATCTCATAAGGACCGATAAACTTGGGCCCCAATTTCGCCTTAAGCTTAATGTTCCTAGTTGACAGCCAAACTTTATCCCCAACCCGGAGTGTAGGTCCCACAGCCTGTCTCCTATCCACAAAAACCTTGAACTTCCTCTGAGCCTCCCCAATATTCCTCTGGTCCTCCCGTCACAAGTCCCCCAACCGCTGTACAGCTACATCAGCCTCAGGGCAACCGGAGTCCAAATGGGAGAACTTCCAGAATGTGGATTGAACCCGTAATTACAGAAGAGCGGAGAAGTACCTATGGAGTGATTAAGACGGTTCTTGAAGGCACACTCCGCTAAAGGTAATGCATCACACCAATCATCCTGTCTGGAAGTGGAGAGACAGCGCAAAATTTGCTCCAACGACTAGTTGGTCCGCTCAGTCTGGCCGTTGGTCTCCGGATGATATGCAGATGAAAAGGACAACTCAACTCCCAGCCTTCTGCAACATGCTCTCCAAAACCTGGACACAAACTGCACTCCACGATCAGATACCACATTCAAGGGCACACCATGCAAACAAACCATATGCTGTACAAACAACCTGGACAAGGTTTCCACAGAAGGCAAAGCCACCAAGGGTACGAAGTGTGCTTGTTTAGAAAATCTGTCCACAAATACCCATATGATGGTATTGCCCTTGGAAGGGGAAAGATTGGTGATAAAATCCAAGGACAAATGTGTCCATGGTCTATCAGGAACTGGCAAAAGCACCAATTCCCCGGCCGGTTATGAGAGCTCTTAGCGCAGGCACAGATTTCACAAGCAGACACAAACTTCTTAACATCAGACGAAAGCGAGGACCGCCAAAATACCTTTGTGATGGCCCCTGTGTAACCGAGATCCGAGGATGAACACTTAGAACCGAATCATGGAACTCTCAAAGAACCCTGAGGCGAAACTGAATTGGAACAAACAGTTTATCAACCGATTTGGATGAGGGAACTTGAGACTGAGCTTCTCGAATCTCCTGTTCCAACCCCAATGAGGCATCAGCCACCACCACCCCTGGTTGAAGAATAGAGGATGGAGGTTCAGGAGGAGAAACTGGATCCAGACTCTGGGACAAGGCATTGGCCTTCACATTCTTGGATCCTGGATGAAAAGTGATCAGAAACTGGAAACGGGAAAAAAAAGTGACCATCGGGCCTGCCTCGAGGTCAATCTTTTAGCAGACTCCATGTCTGCCAGGCTCTTGTGATCAGTAATCACTGTAATGGGATGACCAGCCCCCTCCAAAAAATGCCTCCATTACTCAAAAGCCAACTTCACCGCCAGTAGTTCCCGATTGCCTACATCATCATTTTTTTCTCCCGGGGAGAATCTTTTAGAAAAGAAGGTGTAAGGACTCAAGATTGGTCAATGTGGCGGGCCATTGGGGCAGTGCTGTCTCCCACCTCCAAAGCATCTATCTTCACCACAAAGGGTTCAGATGGATCTGGCTGAATGAGAACCAGGGCAGTCATAAAACTATTTTTCAGTGTCAGGAATGCTGCTACCGCTGAGGCAGATCAGTTCTTCACATCAGCCCCCTTTTGTGTCAAGTCAGTGAGGGGCTTGACCACCTGAGAAAACCCTTTAATAAACCTCCGGTTGTAATTGGCAAATCCCAAGAAGCCTTGAAGACCCTTAAAGTCCTGGGGTTGCACCCAGTCCACAACGGCCTGAACCTTTTTGGGATCCATGCGGAAAACGTCAGAGACAATGAACAACAAGAATGACAGTTTTTGAACAAAAAATGAGCATTTCTCTAATTTAGCAAAGAGCTAGATCTCCCTGAGTATCTGGGGAACAGCCCGAAGATGACCAATGTGGGCTTGTTTATTGGATGAATAGATTAAAATATCATCTAAGTATATGGCCACAAACCATCCAATAAAATCAGAACACATAATTGTTGAGGTTTTGGAAGACCACAGGAGCATTGGTCAAACAAAACAGCATAACAAGATTTTCAAACAACCCTTCAGAGGTAAGAAGCGCAGTCTTCCACTCATCCCCCTCCCGTACCCAGATAAGGTTATAAGCCCCCCGCAATTCCAACTTAGAAAACCATTTGGCCATGGACAATTGGTTACACAAATCGTGAATTAGTGGAAGGGGATATGTGTTTCGTGATTTTATTAAGTTCCCAAAAGTCAAGGCATGGTCGAAGACCACCATCTTTTTTTTTTTTTTTTGCAAAAAAGAACCCTGCAGCAACAGGAGACACAGAAGGGCGAAAATATCCTTTGTGGAGGCTCTCATATATATTCCTTTATGGCAACACTCTAAGGACCAGAAAGGTTGAATAATCGAGCCTAAGGCTAATTTCACACTTGCTTTTTTTTTGCAGCGCGTTTTTCCCGCAAAAAAACGCATTGAAAAAACGCATACAAATGCTGCATTTTTTTCAAGCATTTTTATGAGCATGCATGAAAAAAACGCAGCGTTTTTATGCGTTTGTATGCGTTTTTAGTGCGTTTTTACCGCGTTTGCGTTTTTTCCAACATTAGGTGGCCCCTCACACTAACCCAAACCATGACTTTACTAACCCTAACCCTAACTCTGACCCTAACCCTAACCCTGACCCTAACCCTAACCCTAACCCTGACCCTGACCCTAACCCTGACCCTAACCCTAACCCTTAACCAAACCATACTAACCCTAAACCCTAGCTAACCCTAACCCTAGCCCTAAACCCCCTTAACTAACCCTATCTCTAACCCAAACCCCTAAATTCCATTGTCCAACTAATGGTAAAAAAAAAACGCATGCGCAAAAAAACGCATACATAAGCATGCCAATGCGCACATATGCGCACCCATAGACTTGTAATGGGTGTCTTGCTGTAAAAAAACGCATTGCGTGCGCATGCGTTTTTTTGAGGCAAGTCGGACGCCCACAAAATGCAACAGGATGCATTTTGTGCGCCTGAGCGCATACCGCAAAAAAACGCATGCGTGGAAAAACGCATACAAACGCATGTGTATGCGCACATAAGCGCATCCCATGCAAAGTATAGGAAAAAAAAACACATGCGCTTTTTAGCGCTAAAATACCACGAAAAAAAACGCAAGTGTGAAACCAGCCTTAGGCAATTTAGCCCCTGTCACCAGATCAACGGCACAATCAAAAGGACAGTGCGGTGGCAACCCCTCATCCTGACTTTCAGAGAACACATGCTTGAAGTTCTTTAGGTACTCCGGAATACCCTCCAGACCGACGGACGACACAGATGCAGAAATCAAACATTTATTTTCACAATTTGGACCCCATTTAACAATTTTTCGAGCCTCCCAATCAATGACTGAGTTATGACATTGCAACCAAGAGAACCCCAAAACCAACCTGGCAGGGAGGTTGTCCAGAACGAAACAAGCTATATGCTCCAAATGAACAGGGCCCACCATAAGGATGAATTCTTTAGTAACCAAGTGGATCCCATCCTTGGTGAAGGGAGTAGAATCAATGGTCACAACTTTTATGGGTTTACCCAACCTGACTGTCCCTATCTCACAATGGGCCACAAATTTCAAGTCAATCAAGTTTACTGAGGATCCACAATCCACAAAAGCAGAAGAGGGAAAAAACAACTGTTCACACCAACTTCCACTTTTAACAACAATTTGAAATTTTAGGAAACCAGTACCTGAGGGTCTGGGTAACTTCCTCGGCAGCTACCCAGACCTAGGCATTTCCCGAGATCTTGGAATCCGGTGGGCAGGAGGGACAGTACTTTCTCCAATGGCCCATAGCTCCGCAATAGAAGCAGAGTTTGTTTTCCCTTCGATGTCTCCTTTCTCTTCCTTTTGAGGAGACCGCCCCCACCTCCATGGGCTCAACCGGTGAAGGAGCTTCAGGTTTAACTGGCAATAACGAAGCTTCACGTTGCACCACTCCTCTATCACACAGTCTATGGTCCATACGGACGGCCTGTGTCATGGCGTCCTCCAGAGAGTCTGGCGGGGGATGCAGACCCAACACATCCTTTAAATGCTTGGACAGACCCCTTCGGAAAAGCCCTTTGAGCGCAGAGTTATTCCAAAACACTTCTGATGCCCATCGCCTATACTCCGAACAATACCACTCAGCAGAGCTTTTTCCCTGGGTGTGACCCATAATCGTGTCCTCTGCCAAACTCACTCGATTGGGTTCATCGTAAATCAGACCCAAGGCCTCGAAGAACCAATCCACACTATCAGGAGAGGAGGGAGATAGGGAGAAAGCCCAAGCCTGCAGCCCCTCTCGTAACAGAGAAATCACTATTCCCACCCTTTGACTCTCATCACCCGAGGACGCAGGGAAAACAATAATTTGCAACTTTCTCTAAATACCCAGAACTTTTTTTATCCCCAGAAAAAGTACCAGAAGTTTGACAAAGGGTTCAAGAGAAGACAAAGAGACATCTGACACCGCACCACCCACATTGCCCGATAGTTAAGGGGCAACCTGAATAGAGTTAACAGTATCAGCTAACTCCCTTTGCACCTGCTGGTGGGAAGTGACCAACGCTCTTTGCTCAACAGACAGTTCTGCATTATTTTGGTCAGGATATCCACCTGATGTGACAGAGCACTGAGAGAGTCCATAGCATACAGTGAATCCCAAAGCCCCCCCAAAAATGTGCGGTTGGTGATAATGTAGTGACATGGGGACAGTGTCACCGGGGTTAAACCTGGGGGCGCTGACAGATGATGTGCACCATTAGACAGGGTGTGTGGAGACTGAGGAGTGCAGTGCGCACAGGACCTGAGCTTAGCCAGTCATGTGATCACAGGGGCGGAGCTAGCTAGTCACATGACCACAGGGGGTGGAGCTACCCCACTTGAGGACAAAGAGCTGGCCGAGGGCACAGAAAACAAAGGACAAAACCAATAACGTAGTCAGAGAACAAAACCGAGGGTCAGAACCCAGACAGGAACGAGGTAACTAGGGACAAGACAGACTAGTAACTAGAGGCAGGCGTAGGGATCAGATAACCAGGAGGGACGAATCAGTACTGAGCGGAAAGACAGAGAAAATAGGGGGCAATCCGGGTCATACACAGCAAACAAACACATGCAGAGGAACAACGATACAGAGAGTAACCTGGGTCAGTGACCTCAAACCGAGTAGACGGAAGAATCACCTACACTGGACCCAGGAACTACCAACATTAAATTGCCACCCCAGAACCAAAGAGAGGCAGACAGACTTAACCCTGACTTGACCAGGACGGAGCCAGAACCACCCCGTCCTGAGTCATGACATCCTCTCTTCTTATGATCGCTATCCTACTCCCTTGCTTCGTGTGGATGACGGGTCCTACCTACATTATCTACACAGTGACATTTCAGCTCTACCAGTAGAAAAACACTCATAAAACGATATATCGCTAATGTTTGTTTGAGTAACAAGGGTCAAAGCACCGTGCTCAATTAGAACTTTAAGATAAATCCAAACACCCCCCCCCCCCCGTTCTTTTGTGTGGCTTTTTATTCCTTGGCTTTTTATGTGTGTCATTTGTCACCCTCTTAGATGTGTTTTAAGCAAGAGAAAAATAAACAGCCAAGTCTCCCAGTTTTTCAGGTTCAAAGTAACAGTAACAAAATGTGTCCTGAATAATATTTCTTCTTATCTTGCACTTGCAACCCCGTGTGGACTGTAACTAAGAAAGAAAGATCAAAAGGGTTTGTTTTTTTGTATACCATCCAACATAAATATGAATATTACAAGATCAATAGTTCAGCATGTGGAATAATTTCTTCTCGTAGTGAAATAAATAACACTATGAGGGTTACATTTTAGCTTCACAAATTACATTTTGTATACAGGTGAAAATACAGAAAATTCCATAAATAACTCAGTCTCTGTCAAAACATGGCCCTTCTACTGGCTTGAGGGCTTTAATGAGAGCATGTCACCAGGTTTTCCCAATATAAACTATGGCCACCACCACCACCTTTAATGCCTCTTTTGCCGTAGTCTAGCAAGATATCTTAAGTCCCCAACCCCATCTGCATAGCCCCAATATTATCTTTTATAATCCCCCCATACTGCGAGGGCCTCTTCAATGGGCATTGCTGTTCTTCTTTCATCCCCTCTTGACACAGCGAGGCAGAGCAAAGTATACCTGCACAAGAGCATGATTGAGGGCACTGTATGTATTCATCCACATGAAGTAAACAATTGGACAGCGATAGCGGCAAGAGAAGAGGCACCAGCAACGCCTACAGGACCATGCCGTATGGGTGGATCATAAAGTATATTTTCAGGGCTAATCAAGGTGGGCTGGAGATCGATGTATATCTTGCTAGACTACTATAAAAGAGTCATTAACCCCTTCATGACCAATGACGCCACATAAGCATCATGAAAACTGGTTCCAATCTGACCAGTGACGCCTATGTGCCGTCATGACTTTAAAGCCCCCCTGCGGGTCGGGTGACCTAAATCACTGAAAGGTCACCTGACCCGCAGATACAGGGGGCTTTTTCTTCACCCTAGGGGGCGTGGCTTCACCCCCACGTGACTACGATTGCTCTGATTGGCTGTTTCACTTTTAACAGCCAATCAGAGCGATAGTAATATTTAATCAATGAAAATTGATGAAATATTACAATCCAGCCATGTCCGGTGCTGCTGTAGCATCGGACAAGGCTGGTGACAGCGATCCGGCCCCCCACCCGTTAACGGGGGCGATCTGCCTCCCGCCACTGAATGACAGCGGCAATGTGCCGCCGCTGTCATCATCTCCCCCCCGCCTTCCCTCCGCTCCCCCAGCTTCCGATCGCCCCTCCTCCCACCCCCCGGTTCTCACCGAGTGCCATTATGGCTCCCGGTGTCCCACGGTCCCGGACCATGGGCGCCGCCATATTGGAAAATGGCGGGCGCATGCGCAGTGCGCCCGCCGGCTACAATTTCCATTCATTCATTTTGATCACTGTGATAAACTCTCACAGTGATAAAAATAGAATGAAAAGTAAATAAACCCCCCGTTTATCACCCCCCATAGGCAGGATCAACTAATAAAATAAAGAAATTATTTTTATTTTTCCATTAGGGTTAGGGTTGTAAAGAGGGTTAGGGTTAGGGTTGGAAAGAGGGTTAGGGTTGGAAAGAGGGTTAGGGTTGGAATTAGGGTTGGAATTAGGGTTAGGGTTGGAATTGGGGTTAGGGTTGGAATTAGGGTTAGAATTAGGGTTAGTGTTAGAGTTAGGGTTGGAATTAGGGTAAGGCTTGTGGTTAGGGTTATGGTTAGGGTTGGGATTAGGGTTAGGGATGTGTTGGGGGTAGGGCTCGGTTAGGGGTGTGTTGGGGTTAGTTTTGAAGTTAGAATTGTGGGGTTTCCACTGTTTAGGCACATCATGGCGTCTCCAAACGCGACATGGTGCAACCATTGATTCCAGACAATTTTGCTTTCAAAAAGTTAAACAGTGCTCCCTCCCTTCCAAGCCCCGACGTGTGCCCAAACAGTGGTTTACCCCAACATATGGGGTATCAGCGTACTCAGGAAAAATTGCACAACAACTTTGGGGGTCTAATTTCTCCTGGTACCCTTGGGAAAATAAAAAATTGGGGGCGAAAAAATATTTTTGTGGAAATTTTTTTTTTAATTTATTTTCACGTCTGCGTTATAAACTTCTGTGAAGCACTTGGGGGTTCAAAGTGCTCACTAGGCATCTAGATAAGTTCCTTGGGAGGTCTAGTTTCCAAAATGGGGTCACTTGGGGGGTTTCTATTGTTTAGTCACATCAGCGGCTCTGCAAACGTAACGACGACCGCAGACCATTCCATCAAAGTCTGCATTTCAAAACGTCACTACTTCCATTCCGAGCCCTTACGTGTGCACAAACAATGGTTCCCCCCACATATGGGGTACCAGCGTACTCAGGACAAACTGGACAACTACTTTTGGGGTCTAATTTATCCTGGTACCTGTGTGAAAATAAAAAATTGCGCACTAAAAAATAATTTTTTGAGGAAAAAAATATATTTTTTTATTTTCACGGCTCTGCGTTATAAACTTTTGTGAAACACTTGGGGGTTCAAAGTGCTCACTATGCATCTAGATAAGTTCCTTAGGGGGTTTAGTTTCCAAAATGGGGTCATTTGTGGGGGAGCTCCAATGTTTAAGCACACAGGGGCTCTCCAAACATGACATGGTGTCCACTAACGATTAGAAGTCATTTGCATTTCAAAAAGTCAAATGGCGCTCCTTCCCTTCTGAGCCCTGCCGTGTGCCCAAACAGTGGTTCCCCCCACAAATGGGGTACCAGCATACTCAGGACAAACTGGACAACAACTTTTGTGGTCCAATTTCTCCTGTTAGCCTTGTGAAAATTGAAAATAGTGTGCTAAAAATCATTTTTGAGGAAAAAAATTATTTTTTATTTTCACTGCTCTGTGTTATAAACTTTTGTGAAGCACTTGGGGGTTCAAAGTGCTCACTACACATCTAGATAAGTTCCTTAGGGGGTCTAGTTTCCAAAATGGGGTCACTTGTGGGGGAGCTCCAATGTTTAGGTGCACAGGGGCTCTCCAAATGCGACATGGTGTCCGATAATGATTGGAGCTAATTTTCCATTCAAAAAGTCAAATGGTGCTCCTTCTCTTCTGGACCCTGCCGTGCGCTCAAACAGTGGTTTATGACCACATATGAGTTATCGGTATACTCAAGAGAAATTGCTCAACAAATTTTAGGATCCATTTTATCCTGTTGCCCATGTGAAAATTAAAAAAAACTGAGGCTAAAAGAAAATTTTTGTGAAAGAAAAGTACTTTTTTTTCTTTTACAGATCAATTTGTGAAGTACCTGGGGGTTCAAAGTGATCACTATGCATCTAGATAAGTTCCTTTGGTGGTCTAGTTTCCAAAATGTGGAGGAGCTCCAATGTTTATGCACACAGGGGCTCTCCAAACGGGACATGGCAACCGCTAAATATTCCAGCATATTTTCCATTCAAAAAGTCAAATGGCGCTCCTTTGCTTCTGAGCCCTGCCGTGCGCCCAAACAGTGGTTTATGGCCACATATGAGGTATCGGTGTACTCAGGAGAAGTTGCCCAACAAATTTTAGGATCCATTTTATCCAGTTGCCCATGTGAAAATGAAAAAATTGATGCTAAAATAAAATTTTTTGGAAAAATTAAAATGTCCATTTTTTTCTTTCCACGTTGCTTTAGTTCCTGTGAACCTGAAGGGTTAATGTAGTTTTGAGTAGCTTGAGGGGTGCAGTTTTTAGAATGGTGTCACTTTTGGGTATTTTCTGCCATATAGACCCCTCAAAGTGACTTCATATGTGAGGTGGTCCCTAAAAAAAAAAATGGTTTTGTAAATTTTATTGTAAAAATGAGAAATCGCTGGTCAACTTTTAACCCTTATAACTTCCTAACAAAAAAATATTTTGGTTCCAAAATTGTGCTGATGTAAAGTAGACATGTGGGAAATGTTATTTAGTAACTATTTTGTGTCATATAGCTCTCTAGTTTAACAGAATAAAAATTCAAAATTTGAAAATTGCGAAATTTTCTAAATTTTCGCCAAATTTCTGATTTTTTCACAAATAAACGCAAAAATTATCGACCTAAATTTACCACTGACATGAAGCCCAATATGTCACGAAAAAACATTCTCAAAATCTCTAGGATCCGTTGAAACATTCCTGAGTTATTACCTCATAAAGGGACACAGGTCAGAATTGCAAAAAATGGCCTTGTCATTAAGGTCAAAATAGGCTTGGTCATGAAGGGGTTAAATGGTATCGCCATAGTTTATATTGGAAAAACCTGGTGACTGATTCCCTTTAAAGGGAATCTTTCATCAGATTTTTGCTACCCCATCTGAAAGTGTCATTATGTAGGGGCATAGACCCTGATTCCAGTGATTTGTCACTTAGTGGGATACTTTCTGTCACTTTGCTAAAATAAGTTTTATCTGCTGCAGATCTAGCAGTTCTCTAAATGCTGAACCCTGTATATCCCCACTCACATCACTGATTGGCAGCTTTCTGTTTATGTACAGTATACACAGAATTACACACCTGTCTCAGGTGTCCCAGGCTCCATTTATTTCATCTGGGTCCATTGCCCTGCGCGGTGTTCCACATTGGGATTTTCAGGTTGCTCAGAGTGAATCAGTGACATCATCTCCCTACACCTTTTTAAGGCCCATTGAGAAACACCTGTGTCTTGAGAGTGGGGTTCTAGTCCCATGTTTGTGTGCCAAGAAGGGATCTGTTTTATTGTGGCCCCATAGACTTACAGTTGTGGCCAAAAGTATGAACACCCCTGCAATTGTCAGATAAAACTCAGTTGCTTTCTGAAAATGATTGCAAACACAAATTCTTTGGTATTATTATCTTCATTTAATTTGTCTTAAATGAAAAAACACAAAAGAGAATGAAGCAAAAAGCAAAACATTTATCATTTCACACAAAACTCCAAAAATGGGCCAGACAAAAGTATTGGCACCCTCAGCCTAATACTTGGTTGCACAACCTTTAGCCAAAATAACTGCGACCAACCGCTTCCGGTAACCATCAATGAGTTTCTTACATTGCTCGGCTAGAATTTTAGACCATTCTTCTTTGGCAAACTGCTCCAGGTCTCTGATATTTGAAGGGTGCCTTCTCCAAACTGCCATTTTTAGATCTCTCCACAGGTGTTCTATGGGATTCAGGTCTGGATTCATTGCTGGCCACCTTAGAAGTCTCCAGTGCTTTCTCTCAAACCATTTTCTAGTGCTTTTTGAAGTGTGTTTTGGGTCATTGTCCTGCTGGAAGACCCATGACCTCTGAGGGAGACCCAGCTTTCTCACACTGGGCCCTACATCATGCTGCAAAATTTGTTGGTAGTCTTCAGACTTCATAATGCCATGCACACGGTCAAGCAGTCCAGTGCCAGAGGCAGCAAAGCAACCCCAAAACATCAGGGAACCTCCACCATGTTTGACTGTAGGGACCGTGTTCTTTTCTTTAAATGCCTCTTTTTTTCTCTTGTAAACTCTATGTTGATGCCTTTGCCCAAAAAGCTCTACTTTTGTCTCATCTGACCAGAGAACATTCTTCCAAAACGTTTTAGGCTTTTTCAGGTAAGTTTTGGCAAACTCCAGCCTGGCTTTTTTATGTCTCGGGGTAAGAAGTGGGGTCTTCCTGGGTCTCCTACCATACAGTCCCTTTTCATTCAGATGCCGACGGATAGTACGGGTTGACACTGTTATACCCTCGGACTGCAGGTCAGCTTGAACTTGTTTGGATGTTAGTCGAGGTTCTTTATCCAACATCCGCACAATCTTGCGTTGAAATCTCTTGTCAATTTTTCTTTTCCGTCCACATCTACGGAGGTTAGCCACAGTGCCATGGGCTTTAAACTTCTTGGTGACACTGCGCACGGTAGACACAGGAACATTCAGGTCTTTGGAGATGGACTTGTAGCCTTGAGATTGCTCATGCTTCCTCACAATTTGGTTTCTCAAGTCCTCAGACAGTTCTTTGGTCTTCTTTCTTTTCTCCATGCTCAATGTGGTACACACAAGGACACAGGACAGAGGTTGAGTCAACTTTAATCCATGTCAACTGGCTGCAAGTGTGATTTAGTTATTGCCAACACCTGTTAGGTGCCACAGGTAAGTTACAGGTGCAGTTAATTACACAAATTAGAGAAGCATCACATGATTTTTCGAACAGTGCCAATACTTTTGTCCACCGTCTTTTTTATGTTTGGTGTGAAATTATATCCAATTTGGCTTTAGGACAATTCTTTTTGTGTTTTTTTCATTTAAGACAAAATAAATGAAGATAATACCAAAGAATTTGTGTTTGCAATCATTTTCAGGAAGAAACTGAGTATTATCTGACAGAATTGCAGGGGTGTCAATACTTTTGGCCACAACTGTATATAGGCGAGTCTCAGCAGAAATATGGGACTACAGCATGCTGGGATTTTTTTTTTCTTTTTCAAACAGACAGTGAAAACAATTGGGGGTAATTGACAGATTAGATGTTTAAAAATGTATTTTAAAAGGCACAATCCTATGACAGGTTCCCTTTAAACAAATTCAAGCTTAGATTATTCAAGTCAGAAATTGGGTAAACTGCACAAGGCAGCTCTCTCTGTGGCTCTTATGTTCTGGGCAGATGCATTTACTTTCTGCTATCAGGCTTATAAATAAGTAACTGAAGTGCATGTCTGATGTACCTCTGTGAGACAGGACTCTCTAAGCAGGTTTTAAATCCAACATTGATGCCGGAAAAGTCTTCTAATCTTTCCCATAAAATATCAAACAGAAATGCGATCAATATCACTTACTGCACAATGGCAATGTTTTCTTAATTATACTGTGCATTAGGCACTATTCCAGTGCCATGCACCGCTTACCGAAATGTTATTACAGAGTCAGGCCATATACAGTATATGGCATCTCCCTGGCTTATCTAACTATAGTGCATGAAGAGTTATGGAGTCACAGTAAATACTTTGGCTGATCATTACCTGCAGATGAGAACAGGGGAGAAATGCGGTAAATAAGATTGGGTATATACTACGGTATATTGGCTAAAAACTTTTCCCATTACAGATCAATTTGATCTGTGAGAATTCATTACTTGGGATCCATCATAGAGGTCTTGACTCTGTTTATAAAAAGTAGCATAAAAGAGCCTAAGGCTAAGTTCACACTTGCGTGCATATGGCTGGTCTGCGGATGGCTGCGTACGTCCTCCCTTAAGCTCCGCTTACCCTCTTCTTACTTCTGCATGCGTCCTGCATACCTATCTTTAACATTGGGTATGCAGGGACATGCGTTGTATGTGGATGCGTCTGCATGCAGCGGTTTGACGTGCCCGCTGACCGCACGGGAACGCATACAACGCGTGTCCCTGCGTACCTAATGGCTGCGTACCTAAGGGAGGACGTACACAGCCATCCGCAGACCAGCCATATGCAAGTGTGAACTTAGCCTTATTCAGGAGTCCAATGAAGAAAAAATCCTGCTCAACGATGAAGTGAAAAAGCAATACATAAAAAAATCTGTGGACGTCCGGCCCTAAGACCATCCTCATGGAGTCGGTTTCTAACCATTTGTGCAGACACATGCACATTTGTGGCATACTGGAGGTCATCTTGCAGGGCTCTGGCAGTGCTCCTCCTGTTCCTCCTTGCTCAAAGGTGAAGGTAGCGGTCCTGCTGCTGAGTTGTTGCCGTCCTGCGGACCTTTCCACGTCTCCTGGTAGCGTCTCCAGCCTCTGGACCCTACGCTGGCAGACAGCAAACCTTCTTGCCACAGCTCGCATTGATGTGCCATCCTGGATGAGCTGCACTACCTGAGCCACTTGTGTAGGTTGTAGAGTCAGTCTCATGCTAACACAAGTGTGAACACACAACCAACATTCAAAAGTGACCAAAACATCACCCAGAAAGCATTGGTACTGAGATGTGTTCTGTGGTCCCCACCTGCAGAACCACTCCTTTATTGAGTGTGTCTTGATAATTGCCAATAATTTCCATCTGTTGTCTATTCCATTTGCACAACAGCATGTGAAAATGCCATTTGCACAACAGCATGTGAAATTGATTGTTCAACAGTGTTGCTTTCTAAGTGGACAGTTTGATTTCACAGAAGTTTGATTTACTTGGAGTTATATTCTGTTGTTTAAGTGTTCTCTTTATTTTTTCGAGCAGTGTATAATTGTCTTCCTAAACTTCTCTTTCTACATGCATCATCAGTATTTTTTAATACTTTTTTTTTTCTAGGTGGGCTTCCTCCTTACTCCAGAGAGGAGGTGATTGAACAAATTTATTTCATTATGGATATAATATAAGGGTTGTTTTTTTTCTCCTTTTTGTCTGTACCTTCTCATGTCTCCTCCTCCTATCCATTCCTCCCTCCCCCTTTTGGAGCATAGGTTGTTGTTATTCATATCATGTATTCATGTGCCCTTTGTTGCTATAGCTAGGATTGGTTGACTCCTTTGTGGTTTGTGCTGTGCCTTGAAGTTACCTGTATTGTGGTCATATGACCGCTTTCTGGGTGGTGCTGAGGGACACTTTGATGCTCTCTTGGGATTGGAGTGTTGAAGACACACCTCTGGTATGGCTCCTTTCCTTTATTTTATTGGCACATTTTTATAAAAAAAATCCTGTGATTGGATCTGTAGTTAGGATTAGTGTGCATATTGATGACATATTATGTAAGGATTTAATGATTGTGACAATGACAATGATGTTTTTTAGATTGGCTGATCATCACATTTAGGCTGAATAAACGGTATTTGGGTATCTCTGTATGGGGAATTTCTTCACCTATTTGTTCTAGATTTTGACTTTAGTATTTATTACTCTTTGGGGCTTAGTCATTTTTATTGAAATATATATGTATTTGATATATAATGTTGTATTTTATATGAGTGGTCTGGGTCATTCTAGTGATTGGTGTATGTCTGTAAACCACACTATATTAATCCTTCTTGTGTCTTATTATTTGTACTTGATAAAGACCTGTAATAGGTCAAAATGTTGTTCATACCTATGGTGGAATAAACTTCACTTTTGATTGAACACCTTGGTTTGGACACTGTCTACCTATATGTATGCTTCAGTATTGCCAAATGGGCTCCTTGGAGAATTTGACTGCTTGTCCATCTGTGTGATTGCTGCCAGCTACCTGTCTTCTGAGCGTCGGAATTGTGGTGAATATGACAGTTTAAATTTGCTAAGATCCTGCATTTTGTAAAGATTAATACTTTTTTCACTTGATAAAAAAAGAACAATTGCTAAGTCATGTGATGTGCTTTTTGACGTTCTTTTTGCACATTGAGTTTCTGGATTTACCAGTTAAATCAAAATTCTGCAGTTTTGATTTCAGTGCTTTTTTTCAGAAATCATTAATAAATTGCATGTACTCCTGAATAAGAATATAAAACAATCCAGCTCACTGATCAGGACATCATGAGGCTCGGAGCACGGAAGCGCCGTGTCTTGGCATATAGAATTCCAATGAAGAAAAAATCCAGCTCAACGATGTAGTGAAAAAACAATTCTTTATTCACTTAGAGTTTTACAAAAATAGAGGATAAAATTCAGCATAGTACGGACAAAAAGTTGCGTTATCAACGCGTGTCAGGTGTCACAGCACCCTTAGTCATACTGAGGTACCCCACTAGACGCACCCTGATGCGCGTTTCGCAGCTTATTTGCCATGCTTTCTCCCCTTGAGAAGGCAAGACAAATTAGCAGCGAAACACTCGTCGGGGTGCGTCCAGTGAGGTACCTCAGTATTGGATAAGATTGCCTTAAACTGAACTGGCCTATGAAAGGATCATATATGTAATAATTATATGGGATGGATCTTTTATGTTGACCTTGTCCACATGAGTTAAGAGGATTTTATGGAACCTCAGCTCATGTCCTGACAGCTGTGGGCATGTTCATATTGATTAATCTGTGGGGGGGTTCATCTTGCCCTTTAATGTTCGGTGTACTGACAGCGGTTTTGTAACTGCACATTATACTACTGAGTGTGACTTCACTTTTTGGTGTCCTTCCTTGCACATTTTTGAATTTTTATATTTGTCTATTTTATCTTGATTGTGTCAATAAAGATTTTTTGATTTTTTTTATACATAAAAAACTCCTTTTTCTCCTTTTTTGAGTGCAATTATCATGGAGTGGTATTTAAGTGGCTAAGTGAATTTTGCTTTGCATACTTAACAATATGAGTCTGAGTATTTTTGCATATCTTGGATTTTGTAAAGATGAAAACCTTTTTTCACTGAATAAAAAGAAAGATTGATAAATCATTATGATGTGCTTTTTGCCGTTCTTTTTGCTAATTGATGTTTACGGCAGTTTTGAGAAGCAACTGCATTGTGGGATTTATAATCCAGGTGTGGAAGACTGAAAAGTTAAAAATTGGTCATTATACTCAAACTCAAGAAACTCCCCATTCTGTTGAGAAGACTTATGGTATTTTTTTTGGAGCAAATGTTTCACACACATCCATAGGTTAGTATTAGTTAGTGTGACCCCCTGTAAGTAAAGGTACAGTATCCTGGGTGTATTGGACAGTAACAGTGTCTGTCCTATAAATATCATTCATCTTCCCAATGACATTGTAACCCTCATATTTTACTCAGAGGTTTTTTTGTGTCTCCTGTTGTTTGTCCCACTAGTGTGTCCTTATTGTGATACCTTTTTATTATCCATAGTTGTATTATATGCTTGTTTTCATGCAATTGTATCACAAAAACCTGCCAGAGACTTGTTTTCTCTATGGCAAGCTTTCAGATTGATGAATCCCACATCAGCACAGGTCTTGTCTGTGATGTAGGACATTGTTATGAAGTGGCGATTCTGCATGGGGAGGGACGAATGGAAAGGCTTCTTAAAAGGAATCTGTCAACAGGTTTTGCTATGTAATCTGAGGGCAACATGAGGTTGGGACAGAGACACAGATTTCAGGTATGTGTCACTTATTAGGATGTGTGCTGTTGTTTCCATACAATAACTTTTATCACCAGTAGATTATCATTGCCCAGATTAGCTCCCTCTTGCCAAATGGTTCAACCACTCTCCCTCCTCTGATAAGCATCTCACTGTCAATACACAATGTACACAGAAAACAGCAGTGTAGACAGGGTTAGCTTTCTGAGCTCTGCTACATGGTACATCTAAAAACTCTGATCGTGTCACAACTACAGCTCCCAGTATACTAAGTGACACATTGCTGGAATCAGGGTCTCTTTTCCTACATTGTGCTACTCTCAGATGAGGTATCAAAATCCTGGTGGCAGATTCCCTATAAGGGGATGATGGAAATAAGTGAAGTGTAGGATAAAGATTGTGTAGTGCCAGAGGAACCTGCTATGAGTGATGCTAATGAGCAGGCCAGAGTACAGCTACCATCTGAGAGATTTTGGAAGCCATTGCCTGATTATTGTGGGCTGTCAGCCTGTAAATATGACAGGAAGTCTGGCTGCCTTGAGCCTTACTGAAGAGCTTATCCCTCAACGTTTAGCTGAGTGAAGAGACTAATGCAACAAAGAAGTACAAGTTCAAGTCAATATAGTTATTTTGATATTATACAGTATTCAGTGAGGCGCTGCTCAAGACATCTGATCACAGCAGCCATTCACAGGCTGCAGTAGACCGGCATCTGGTGGAACTGCGTTGTGTTTCTGCACAGACCACAGAGCATCCTGCGCTGGATCCAGGTAGATGAGTATCGCTGAGCTTGCAATTTTTTTTGTAACAGCGACAGCCCTTATAAAAGGGTTTCTGTCTCTAAATTCATGCTGCCCGAACAACAGCATGAATCAGAGGCTGGGAGTGAGATTGCAGTCAGGTATGCATTACTCCAAAATGCTGTGGCGTTTCAGAGAAAAAATCTTTTCTATTATTTCTAAACACTGTATTTCGGTGATTCCTTTGTATACCCGTTCATACTGCACCCACCAACACAAATGATACACCATTTGAAAGGTAAACTTGCCCCCTTCAGCAAGAAAACAGCCAAACAAACCACACATTCACGATTTTATCACTAAATACAGATTAAACATTAATTTCCATAAACCTGCAGAAAGACACAATGACCTGCAGGTGGCACCTCAACCAGAAAACACTTTTTGGCCTCTACTTATCAAACCAATTTATTGTACTACCAATCTACATATATAAATACTTGTCTGTGTTCATCAGCTCATGAAATACATTTAAATTTGTCCAGCTTGCTTTCTCTGAAATTGCCTGTGCCCTGACGACCAATGTGCGAAAATTTTGCATGGGCCAAGCTAGTATTTTGAAAAGGCACATGATCACCTGGTGTGGGGCAGGGAGAAGCGGGCCGGGGGCCACACCAGGCTAGTCATGTGTGTGTCTCTCTGCTTCAGTATTCAAAATATGTTTTCTCTGAAATGCAATGATGTTTTGGAGTAGATTATACTTGTCGCCAATCTCACAGGCTCTGATTCATGCTGCCTGTGATTCAGGCATCATAAATCTAGTGATTAGGTTCCCTTTAAAGTTACTATTCTTACAAACTATATTAGGCAATCATGTAAAGACATGCTACCCCTTTCCAAAGGGTTGTGACTGGGACAGTTTGACACTCAGTGGTCTGGCACTCTTGTTGCACAGAGTATTATAGGATGTCTATACTAAGTGAATCAGATGGTCTGAAATCTCTCCATCTCTCCAAATTATGATATGATTCTGTAATACGATAGACAATGTCCCTCTTTAAGGCTAGGGCTACAGAGCAATGACGCACCCCAGGGGCCGTGGAATACTCGGTACCGGGCCCGTTAACTTCAATGGGAAATGTCACAGTGGCAGTGAGCTGGTCCGTGGCCCCAGGCGGTCATGTAAATTTGGTGTGTAATTAAATGAGAATAGTTTATATGTGATTCGTTACGCCACCTGTGGTATTCTGGTCAGAGGCGACCAGCGCTGCAATGCCGTTCCCCTGGGACCGTTGGTATGACGCAGCTGAGGTGAAAATGGCTTCTCCACAGGTAGAGCAGTAGTCCCAGGGCCGTTGAGAGTAGTTTTAGAGGCAGTGATGTAATGTGGAGTGAAAGTTGAAGCGGTGCCGGGTTGATGACGCAGGAAAGAAACAGATGACGCAGTTGAATGCACTTCCAAGACTTTACTCATGGTTCTATTCGCGATACAGATGCCCGCTTTAGTGCTGAGTCCTCCAGGCAAGGGGGTCCAGTCAACTCCCAGGCAAATGAGTCCACCCTTCCAACACTCCCTGTCAGTATGTACCTTCTCAGGCCGTCTCCACAATGGTGCTTTCCACTTTCCTTCCTTTCAGCATCTCACAGTCAGCGTCCCATTCACTGTGGCCCATAAAGTAGAGACAGCTGTCAGCTTGCTAGTTAAGTCACGATGTACACTCCACTAGGCTAGGGGCTGAGACCCTTCTGCGACCTGGATTAGAAGAACCACTCTTTCCTTCAGGGAGCTTTCCTTCAAAGCTAATCCGTCCAGCAGCTCCTCCTGACAGGAGTTGCTCCAAAACACGTCCTTTCACTTCCCCTCCATCTGAGGGAACTCACCAACTGACTACAAATCTCCCGCTCTTTTCCTAAGCGCCGCCCACCTCCCAACACTCTTTATGAACCAAGCAGGGGCCATAGAGGGTGTTCTGCTGTTCAAAGTGTGTGTGGGATGCGGGTGTGGAATGTGGTCAGGTGTCCTCATCTTACCTGGTCGTGGGACACCACACCTCTGGGTGAGTTGTAGTACCTCTGTGGCTACTGGACCCGCAGGGGTGCCACAGCAACATGTTTTTGCGCAACACTGAAAATGACACATTGCAACATTGGATATAATTTTTATGCTGCGTTGAACCTGCGACATCGAGTTGATATATGTCCAATGCATTTCCAAATGTGTTATATTTTCTGTCACTGTTTGCAAATTGTTCAAGAAATACTTGCCCTAGACTTCAATGCGAGTCACTCGCAACATGCAACTTGAATTCAACTTGGCCGTTTTTTTTTTTAAACAAAATCAGTGATCTAAAATAGTCATGTGACAGCAAGCAATTTGTGCAAATGTTTTTAGTCGCATGACTAGTTAAAAAACTGTTGTCACTTATCACATGTCACAGTGTATCCCCAACCTAAATTCTGCTCATTCTACAGGGTAGTCATTCATTTTACAGTGAATGTTCCTATCAACATAAAACTGGAAAACCACCATTAACCCCTTAAGCCCCAAGGGTGGTTTGCACTTTAATGACCAGGCCAATTTTTACAATTCTGACCACTGTCCCTTTATGAGGTAATAACTCTGAAACGCTTCCATGGATCCCGGTAATTCTGACATTGTATTCTCGTGACATATTGTACTTCATGTTAGTGGTAAAATTTCATTCAAATAACTTGCGTTTATTTGTGAAAAAAACGGAAATTTGGCGAAAATTTTGAAAATTTAGCAATTTTCCAAATTTTAATTTTTATGCCCTTAAATCACAGAGATATAGCACACAAAAAACTGAATAAGTAACATTTCCCACATGTTTACTTTACATCAGCACAATTTTGAAACCAAAATTTTTTTTTGTTAGGAAGTTATAAGGGTTAAAAGTTGACCAGCGATTTCTCATTTTTGCAACACCATTTTATTTTTACGGACCACATCACATTTGAAGCCACTTTGAGGGGTCTATATGATAGAAAATACCCAAAAGTGACACCATTCTAAAAACTGCACCACTTAAGGTGCTCAAAACCACATTCAAGAAGTTTATTAACCCTTTAGGTGCGTCACAGGAATTTTTTTGAATATTTAAAAAAAATGAACATCTAACTTTTTTTCACAAAAAAGATACTTCAGGTTCAATTTTTTTTAATTTACCAAGGGTAACAGGAGAAATTGGACTGCAAAAGTTATTGTGCAATTTGTCCTGAGTACGCCGATACCTGATATGTGGGGGGAACCACTGTTTCGGCGCATGGCAGACCTCAGCAGGGAAAGAGCGCCATTTGAGATTTTCAATGCAAAATTGGCTGGAATTCAGATCGGACGCCATGTCGTGTTTGGAGAGCCCCTGATGTACCTAAACAGTGGAAACCCCCCCAAGTGACCCCATTTTGGAAACTAGACCCCCCAAGGAACTTATCTAGATATGTGGTGAGAACTTTGAACCCACAAGGGCTTCACAGAAGTTTATAACGTACAGCGGTACAATTAAAAAATCATTTTTTTTTCCACAAAAATGATCTTTTCACCCCCAATTTTTATTTTTCCAAGAGTAATAGCTCCCTAAAAGTTATTGTGCAATTTGTCCTGAGTACACTGATACCCCATATGTGGGTGTAAATGACTATTTGGGCGCATGGCAGAGCTCGGAAGGGAAGCAGCGCCATTTGACGTTTTTGGCTGGAATTGAGATTGGACACCATGTCGCGTTTGGAAAGCCCCTGATGTACCAAAACAGTAGAAACCCGCCATAAATGACACCATTTTGGAAACTAGACCCCCCAAGGAACTTATCTAGATGTGTGGTGAGAACTTTGAACCCACAAGGGCTTCACAGAAGTTTATAACATACAGCGGTACAATTAAAAAATCATATTTTTTCCACAAAAATGATCTTTTCACCCTCAATTCTTATTTTTCCAAGGGTAACAGGACCCTAAAAGATATTGTGCAATTTGCCCTGAGTGCGCTGAAACCCCACATGTGGGGGTAAACCACTATTTGGGCGCATGGCAGAGCTCGGAAGGGAAGCAGCGCCATTTGACGTTTTTGGCTGGAATTGAGATCGGACACCATGTCGCGTTTGGAAAGCCCCTGATGTACCAAAACAGTAGAAACCCCCCATAAATGACACCATTTTGGAAACTAGACCCCCCAAGGAACTTATCTAGATGTGTGGTGAGCACTTTGAACCCCCCAGTGCTTCACAGAAGTTTATAACGCCCGTGCATGAAAATACAAAAATCTTATTTTTTCCACAAACATGATCTTTTAGTCACCAATTTTTTCATTTTCCCAAGGGTACAAGCAGAAATTGGACCCCAAAAGTTGTTGTCCAATTTGTCCTGAGTACGCTGATACCTCATATGTGGGAGAAAACTACTGTATGGACACACGTCGGGGCTCGGAAGGGAAGTAGTGACGTTTTGGAATGCAGACTTTGATGGAATAGTCTGCGGGTGTCATGTTGCTTTTGGAGAGCCACTGATGTACCTAAACAGTGGAAACCCCCCACAAGTGACCCCATTTTGGAAACTAGACCCCCCAAGGAACTTATCTAGATGTGTGGTGAGCACTTTGAACCCCCAGTGCTTCACAGAAGTTTATAACGACCGGGCGTGAAAATAAAAATATCGTATTTTTTCAACAAACATCATCTTTTAGTACCCATTTTTTTTATTTTCCCAAGGGTAACAGGATAAATTGGACCCCAAAAGTTGTTGTCCAATTTGTCCTGAGTACGCTGACACCCCATATGTGGGAGAAAACTACTGTATGGGCACACGTCGGGGCTCGGAAGGGAAGTATTGACGTTTTGGAATGCAGACTTTGATGGAATGGTCTGCGGGTGTCATGTTGCCTTTGGAGAGCCCCTAATGTACCTAAACAGTGGAAACCCCCCACAAATGACCCCATTGTGGAAACGAGACCCCCTAAGGAACTTATCTAGATGTGTGGTGAGAACTTTGAACCCCCAAGGGCTTCACAGAAGTATATAATGCCCAGGCATGAAAATAAAAAAATCGTATTTTTTCCACAAACATGATCAATTAGTCTCCAATTTTTTTTATTTTCCCAAGGGTAACAGGAGAAATTGGACTCCAAGAGTTGTTGTCCAATTTGTCCTGAGTACGCTGATACCTCATATGTGGGAGAAAACTACTGTATGGGCACATGTCGGGGCTCAGAAGGGAAGTAGTGACGTTTTGGAATGCAGACTTTGATGGATTGGTCTGCGGGTGTCATGTGCGTTTGGAGAGCCCCTGATGTACCTAAACTATTGAAACTCCCCATAAGTGACCCCATTTTGGAAACTAGACCCCCCATGGAACTTATCTAGATGTGTGGTGAGCACTTTGAACCCCCAAGTACTTCACAGAAGTTTATAACGCCCGGGCGTGAAAATAAAAAAATCATTTTTTTCCACAGAAATGATATTTTTGCCCCCAATTTTTTATTTTCCTAAGGGTAACAGGAGAAATTGGACCCCAAAAGTTGTTTTGCAATTTGTCCTGAGTATGCTGATACCCTATATAAAGGGGGTAAAACACTGTTTGGGTGCATGGCAGAGCTTGGAAGGGAAGGAGCACCATTTGACTTTTTCAACGCAGAATTGGCTGGAATTGAGATCAGACACCATGTTGCATTTGGAGAGCACCTGATGTGCCCAAACAGTGGAAACCCCCCAATTATAACTCCAACCCTAACCCCAACACACCCCTAACCCTAATCTGAGCCCTAACCCTAGCCCTAACCCTAATCCTAGCCCTAACCCTAACCCTAACCCTAATGGGAAAATGGAAATAAATACTTTTTTTTAATTTTATTATTTTTCCCTAACTAAGGGGGTGATAACGGGGGGTTTGATTTACTATTTATGGTGGTTTTTATGTTTGGCGGCTGTCGCACGCTAAAAGACGCTTTTTATTGTAAAAATAGTTTTTGCATCACCACATATTGAGAGCTATAATTTTTCCGTATTTTGACCCACCGAGTCATGTGAGGTCTTATTCTTTGCGGGACGAGTTGACATTTTTATTGGCACCATTTTTGGGCACATGACATTTTTTGATCGCTTTTTATTCCGATTTTTGGGACGCAGAATGAACAAAAACCAGCGTTTCATGAATTTCTTTTGGGGGGGTGCGTTTACACCATTCCGCGTGCGGTAAAATTGATAAAGCGGTTTTATTCTTCGCGTCGGTACGGTTACAGCGATACCTCATTTAGGTCGTTTTTTTATGTTTTGTCGGTTATTTGCAATGAAAACAATTTTATATAAAAAATAATTATTTTTGCATCGCTTTATTCTGCAAGCTATAACTTTTTTAATTTTTGTGGATGATGCTGTATGGCAGCTTGTTTTTTGCGGGACAAGATGATGTTTTCAGCGGTACCATGGATATTTATATGCGTCTTTTTGATTGCGTGTTATTGCACTTTTTGTTCGGTGGTATGGTAATAAATCATTATTTTTTGCTTCGTTTTTTATTTTTATTTTTTAAGTGGTTCGCTAAAGGGGTTAACTAATGGGACAGATTTATAGGGCGGGTCGCTACGGACGCGGCGATACCAAATATGTGTACTTTTATTGGTTTTTTTTTTTATTTTCAAAAAATGAATTTATTGGGGAATATTTTTTTTTTTTTTACTAATTTTTTTAAAATTATTTTTACACTTTTTTTTTTTTTTTTTTTACTTTATTACATAGTCCCAGGTGGGACATCACTGTCCTGTGACAGATCACTGATCTGTCACATCACAGATCACTGTGACAGATCAGCAATCTGTCACAGGCAGTTCTGCAGACTTCCTCATGCCTGCGCTTTGCAGGCAGTGAGGAAGTCAGCTCCCTACAGGCCCCCGAAGGCCCCCATCGCCATCTTGGATCCGGGGGCCTGTAGGAAAAGAGCCCCCGGCAGCAGCGCTGCACATTGCGCTGCCGTGGGGGGCTCAGGAAGCATGGAGGGAGCCCCTCCCTGCCGATGCTTCCCTTTAACTCCCGGTACACCGCGATCGTGTTTGATCGCGGTGTACAAGGGGTTAACGTGTCGGGGGCGGTCCGTGACCGCCCCTGACACATTGTGCCGGGTGTCAGCTGTGATAATCAGCTGGCACCCGGCCGCGATCAGCGGCGCTCACCACGTGGGCGCCGCTGATCGCATTAGACGTACTATCCCATCCCTGGGAATTAAGTCCCAGGGCACATGGACGGGATAGTACGTCTAATGGCAGAAAGTGGTTAACTGCAGATTGAAATGAGATTTATTTGTCCAAATATTTCTAATAGGCATGAGAAACCCTTTTTTTCATTTTGGAGGTAGGTTGTACATTGGCTTCTGTTTTGACACAACATATAGAATACATTGTACCACACGAAAGAGTACACCCAAAGGGATAAAATTGCTTGATGGATATGCCCTCTAAGTGCAATGGTGAAATTAATTCAACAGGGTTTTGCGTTACATGTATTATTACTTCTTACCACAAGGTGGAGCTGTTTACATAATGTTATCAATAATACAGACTATGACCAATGAAACTATGAAATTAGTAGGGTAATTTATTTTCTTCCCTAGGTATTCTAACAGCCCCCACTACTCTCGCATTGTTCTGAACTTTGATGTTGGCTGATACAGTTTATTACAGAAACATTTACTGGGGTTTGGGTCAGAGTTTAAAATCTGGCGAACCCTGATACTGTTCAGTGCAACCTCCAACCACTAAAACCCATAAAGGTTTATTTTTCTTTCTATGGTTAAATGGTTAAAGGGGTTGTCTGGTCTAAAATGAAAAGTCTGCATTTACTCTGTGTCACTGCAGACTTGTGAATCCTTCTAGGGCACACACTGTGCTCTGTGAGGATTCGCTGTTGTCTAGTGGGAGTGACCTTGCTTAATACACTTGTATTGGAGGGAGACCACACCCAATAGATGGGTTTTACCCAGGAGTATGCATATTTCATACTTGGCCGCCATTCCCGGTGCAGACAACAATGAATCTTCGCACCACACAGTGGGTGCGCTGGGAGGATTCACAAGTCTGCGACTGAATACAAACTTTTCATTTTAGACCGACCAACCCCTTTAAATGAGACTAACATATTAACAACCTATCCCTTGAATAGATCTTCAAAATCAGATTGGTGAGGTTCTGATACCCGGCAGTCCCTCCGATGAGCAGTTATTTGCTTCAGAATTGACCAGATGTAAACAATAGAGCTGGAACAACACAACTCCGTACAATATTTAGTGGTTCCATCTGGGTACTTCATCTTATTTCATTCACTTGAATATGGGTAAGATACAGGATGAGTAAATTAGATATTTGCCCACTTAAATTGACCTACAGTATAGAGTACACACAGCATGTCAATTGTTTCTGCTTTTTTTCTGCGTTTGTCAAGCGATTTACCTGCATTGATGTCTGTATGAACTTAAGTTGTATCACATTGCTACTTAGTGATGTGTCTTTCTATAGGAATGGGATATGATGTCCCAGGAGCAGGAAGGACCACCAAAAAATGCTAGTATTACATGGCAGAAAAAATACGCAACAAAATGCAAGAAAACACAAATCCACAAAAAAGCATTAAAATCCATAATAGCTGATGTAGAATTCATATTTGTGCATTTTTATACAGGAAAAATGCATCATGTGCATTGAGCCTAGGGTTATTTTCACATGTGAGTAGGTTGCAGGATGCAGTGATGGACAGGAGGCAGAACAAGAGTTAACAGGTATATTACAGGGAATACTCCACGCAGGGATATAATGGATAAGCAGGGAGTATGGGGAGTGAGATAAAGAAAAGAACAACTGTTCATGAAGCAAGTAAATTTATCAGTCCACTGGCTTCCTGGCTGAAGAGTCTTGAAATCCCACAATGACACCCTTGGGAGTGGCGCATGAAGTCTCTGGCGTGGTCCTGAAGAAGTTGAGGATCTGGTTCCCGATGAAGGCGGCGTATCCTGGCTATCCTAAACGAGGTCCTATGTTCATGGCTTGTCGTGCGGAATGCGGCACAGCATGAAACACCGCTGGAACGTGACTCACTTTGGCGGTGGAGGCGGGGGAGGAATTATCCAATTCGATGTGAGTCACCAGGTCAATCTTAGGCGGCACGCTCGCAGCAATCACCGGGACGGTACAAGTCGGCTTCTCAGTCACAGGAGCAAACAGGCACACAGCAGCTTGCTGCTCACAGTCAGTGTTCTCGTGTCTCGGGTATCCTACAGTGCAGGCCTGCGCTATCACGCTATCACGCTCTAAGGAGGGAGCACAAACTTTCCCCTGCTGCGTGCTCTATCTTCCCGCCAGACTCTCGCTTTCTCATGCACGGCCCCTTTTATCCCTGACATGCCCCCTGCTGTCGAGTTCAGATGTCCGTCCGGGTCAGAAAGCTTTCTCCCCAGCATCCATGGTGACAACCGGGACCAGCACAAGAATGGTACCCCCGGTCCATCTTCCTACACTCCCTCTCTACTTTTGCTCACCATTCCATGGGCGAGAGCTCTTGTAACACGCGTTGACATTCTTCTATTCCTTGAATGAGTCATTGCCAAATAAACTGATCCTGATTGCATCGGTTGGGGGGTATTACGGCTTTTGTTCGTTCGGAGCGCCGTAAATCAGAAGGAATAGCTGAGTCACATTGGGTGGTCGAGTCAGGCTGTATAGGTGAGGGCGGTGACGTGCCCGTTTCCACTAGGACAGGCACTTCAGAAACCTCAGGCCCTTTCCCCTCCCTCACATCTTCAGGCAGCTGTTCAGGGTGTTCTTCCTCTTCACAATCTACTATAACTGGCGGGGGCGGGGATGCCTCAGGAGTATCTTTCATCTCCTCCACTTCATCAGGATCTCTTGACAGACAGGGTTGTAACATATTCTGGTGAACTATTTGAGTGGAAGCGTTCTTTCTCCTTCAGGTTGAATTTCGTAGATGGGCCCCTTCGGAGTTGATTCTCCGTTTCACCCGATATGGGTTCTTCTACCACCGGTTCTCCAATTTATCTCGAGGACATTTATCCCGAACTAGTATATGGTCCCCAGCTTGGAGAGCTGTCCCTTGCAGAGGAGTTATTTCTGAATGCTCTAATTCCTGAAATCTGGTCCGCACCAGGCAATGTAGAGTCTGGAGATGATGACGATGTTCTTGGACCTAGGTTGACACCCCCGTCCATGGGTAGTCCTCCTCTTGATCCAGTTCCAGCTCAGTAATCTCTTTCCCTGGATGGCCAAACAGCAGGGTATACGGAGTATAACAGGTGGTTCGATGTACTCGGTTGTTGTACACCCACACTAGCTCAGCTACGAACTCGGGCCATCGGGCCTTTTGGTCTTTTTCCAGCATTCTTAACATCTGGATTAGGGTGCGATTGAATTGTTCACAGGCTCCATTTCCCTGAGGGTTGTAAGGCGTTGTGCGAGATTTCTCGATCTAGTACATGGTGTAGCTCTTCCATCACTTTTCCTAGAAATTAGGCACCCTAATCGGAGTGGATTCGCTTCGGACAGCCGTACGCTTGAATGAAATTCTTACAAATTGCATGTGCAGCGAATTCAGCAGTCTGATCACGTGTCAGGGTCACGACAGCGAACTTTGTAAAGTGGTCCATCACCAGGAAATGTTCATATCCTTGATGAGCCGGCCCAATAGTCAGATAGTCTATCATCAGCACTTCCAGAGGGGCAGAAGTCACGATGGTTTGTTTGGGAGCTCTGGTGGTTTCGCTAATTCACAACTTCTGCATATCCTGAAGGTCTCTTTCACTATGGCCTTAATCTTTGTAGCCAACACTTGCCAGGTGACACCCAGTTCCTGCTGAAGTTGGATCTTCTGGTACAGTAATCCATTTCTCATTTGGAGCCTTTCCCACTGCTGAAAGATCCGCAGAGTTCCCGGGGACAGAGCATCCCTCTCTCTCTGACTGGGAAGATGCTTTAATGTTACCCACTGTCTCATTTGTGCAAGTTCCTCATCCTCTTGTTGTAGCCGAACCCACTCATCACGGGATCGTCCCAAGACACACACTCGGGCCACAGTCCTGGCAGAATCTCGGAACTCGGGAACCTATTCAGCTTCTAATTCTTCATTTCGGTTACTCCCAGGTTTCCTATGTGTTATTCCGGATAAAGAGTCAGCATGAGTATTTTCAGCTCCTCTCTTGTAGGCGATTTTATATGGAAACTTTGCCAACCTAGCCACCCAACGTTGCTCCAGAGCTCCCAGTTTTGCATTTTCCAGGTAGGCCAAAGGGTTATTATCAGTGTGCACCAATACTTTGGACCCGGATAGGTACTCTGAGAACTTCTCAGTCATAGCCCACACCAACTCCAGCAGCTCTAGATTGAAGAAACTGTAATTGTCGGAATCATGAAGGGACCGACTCGCGTAAGTGATCACCCTCTCTCTTCCATCCTGTATCTGCGACAGCACAGCCCCAAGTCCATTCAAGCTTCTGTCGGTGTGGAGAAGGAATGGTTGTGAGAAGTCCACATAAGCCAGCCCGGGTGCTTCAGTTAATGCCACCTTCAGCGCTCTAAATGCATCTTCCTGATAGTCTCCCCACTGTATAGGCCAGTTCTTTGCACCTGAGGGCACCCCCTTTAAAAGTTCTAACAGCAGGTTCACTATGCGGGTAAAGTTCTTCATGAAGCGCCGATAATACCTGGTCAGCCCTAAGAATGCTCAGACATCTTTCACGGTCTTTGGGGTAGGCCAATCTTGCACCGCAGCAATTTTCTCTCGAGACCGTTTTACCCCTTCAGCAGAGACGACATGTCCCAGATACTCAATTTGAGTGCGACACAGATAACATTTCTGAGGCTTCACTTTCAAACCGTGCCTTTGAAGATGGCTCAACACCTGTTCCAGTCTCTGCAGACGTTCCTCAAATGAAGCAGCATATATGATGATATCATCTAGATAGATGAGCATGGCCTCAAAATTCAAGTTGCCTAAACACCTCTCCATCAACCATAATACCTGGTCAGCCCTAAGAATGCTCAGACATCTTTCACGGTCTTTGGGGTAGGCCAATCTTGCACCGCAGCAATTTTCTCTCGAGACAGTTTTACCCCTTCAGCAGAGACGACATGTCCCAGATACTCAATTTGAGTGCGACACAGATAACATTTCTGAGGCTTCACTTTCAAACCGTGCCTTTGAAGATGGCTCAACACCTGTTCCAGTCTCTGCAGACGTTCCTCAAATGAAGCAGCATATATATGATGATATCATCTAGATAGATGAGCATGGCCTCAAAATTCAAGTTGCCTAAACACCTCTCCATCAACCATTGAAAAGTACCAGGGTCGTTAGCCAGACCGAACGACATCCGGTTGAATTCGTATAATCCCATGAGGAGTATGAAGGCCGTCTTTGCTCAATCCTGCTCGAACATTGGTACTTGCTAATAGCCGCTGGCTAGATCAACGATGAGAAGAATTTTGCACTTCCTAGTGCAGACAAAGATTCTTCAATCCTGGGTAATAGGATAGGAATCTCGCACAGTGCAGGCATTGAGTCAGCGATAGTCTACACAAAAACGCAACGTACCATCTTTCTTTCGCACTAGCACGATGGGGCAACCCACGGACTATGACTCTCGTATAATGCCATAATGTAGCATTTGGGACAGTGTACCTTTCACTTCTTGATACAATTATGGTGGGATTTGCCTGTACCGTTCTCTTATAGGTGCAGTATTTCCAGTCGTAATCTCATGCATTATTGCTATAGTGCAGCCAAAATCGTCTTTGTGGCATGCGAACACATCCTGATATCGCCCTAATAGGGCTTCCAGCTGCTGGACCTGTAGCGGGGTAAGGTCTGTCAATTTGGCCCACATTTGCTCTATTATACGGCTCCCCTCTCGTATATGCTGAGGTTCTGGTGTCAGATATTTCTACAGCCATGGTCCAAGGGTCTCTCTGTTTCACCGTCAGTTGCATGGCCTGTGGTGATATCAATTCTTACAGCATGCCCAGAATCTGCGCTACTTCACTTCTGGGGGAAAGCGTGATATTACCTTCTCCCAAATTGTCCCATCGTACTGGGACTGCCCCGTCGTGTACAATGGCGAGTGTCCGCGCCACAAGGAGCCCTGGAGGTAGTTGCTCCATAGCAGCCGGCTTGATCTGTATCTCAACTCCTTCCAGAGGGGTACAAGCCCGAACGGGCAGGGTAAGCACAGTCTGTCCTGGTGGCAAAACAAGACTGGCAGAAGCTGGAATGATCACTCTTCCCAATGTCTTTCCGTCACTGGAGGTCTCGAGCTTGCGCCACGCGGATTAGCTGTTGGAATACTCTCCTTTGGGGAGTGTGTGAGCGCCACTGTTTCAGGACCACATTTGGGGACTCATTGATAAGCAGACTCTGAATTCCTTCAGCACGTTCATCCCCAGGGTGACAGCATGTCCGTTACCTGCTTCCCCAACAGTCAGCACCACTCCCGACCCAGGTCCTTGCCGCAGATGGTTATTTGCATCCAGACCACCCCTGCGACCGGGATGGACAAGTGGTTGGCAGCTGTTAACTTTATCACTGGGCCCCATTCAGTCCGCATTACCTCAGGAAAGTGTCGCCGGAATTAGGTTTCAGGCATCGTGGTCACCTGCGAACAGTGTCTACCAAACAACGTACAGCCCAACCATCTATTTTGGCCCAGACAAGAGGGCACATAGAGACTAGATTCATGGGACTTCGGGTACTCCTTCTTGACTGTTCAGTCTCCTGGCGTCGTCCCCCAAGCTCAGAGCCCTCTAGTTTAACGGATGGCGTTGGAGTGGCCTGCTCAGCCGTGTGCATGCCCGGGCCAAATGTCCGGTCTCTTCGCAGTTATAACAGGTGAGGGGTCTTTCTTGGAGGAACATTTTTGTCCCGCGATGAGGTTCAGGGTCATCTCTGTCCCCAGACGGAGTTGGGGTAATTACTGATTTATTTTTTGTATCAGCCAACTCTTCTCGTATATCCTGGATTTCTTTCCACAAGTCTTTCACCCATCGTCGTTCGGTGGTCATTGTCACAGATACCTCTCCGCTCTGGACCTTCCCCGCCGGGACTGCCACCCCCCAGCTCTTGCTTGCGCATGCGCGCTTTGCTCCCTACCTCAGAATAGGTCATACGCAGATTTACCCACAAGCGCTCCCGCAAAGCCTGTTTCAGCAGCATGTCTCGCAAGCCTGTCACCAATTGGTCCTGTAGCACTACATCAGTAGGCCCTATGCCTTCTTTTCTAATAATAGCAGTATGAATCTCCTGGAGTGTGTTCATGTACTGGGTCAGCGTCTCCCCCTCGCTTTGATCCTGATGAAATGGACGCATCCGTAACTACCCTACATCTGTGGGGTCCCCATGGGTCTCCTCCAGTATTTGTAGCACCTTATTAAAGGTGTATTGTTCCCTGGGGGGTTGTAATAACTAAATCTCTCACTTCACCTTCTAGTGCCATCATGGCAACCTCTGCTTCTAATGCAGGGGTCAAGGGATGCATTCTCATCATTCCCCTGATGCTCTCAGTCCAGCTTCATAGCATGGTATTGTGCCCAGTAAACTTTAGGAGGTTGCTCAACATCACCCCTAGGGAGATACTGGTCCTAGGGCCCACCCCAACTGCTTGATCTGCCGCCTCCGTGCTGCTGGACTGCGTCCTGCTGACTACGCCAAGTGTGAGCAGGATGCAGTGACGGACAGGAGACAGAACAAGAGTTAATAGGTTTATTACAGGGAATACTCCACGCAGAGAGATAATGGGATATGCAGGGAGTATGGGGAGTGAGCTAAAGAAAAGAACAACTGTTCATGAAACAAGTAAACTTAGCAGTCCACTGGCTTCCTGGCTCAAGAGGCTTGAAATCCCACGATGGCACCCACGGGAGTGGCACGTGAAATCTCTGGTGTGGTCCTGAAGAAGTTGAGGATCTGGTTCCTGATGAAGGCGGCGTATCCTGGCTGTCCTAAATGAGGTCCTGTGTTCATGGCTCATCGTGCGGAATGCAGCATGGTCTGAAACACCACCGGAACTTGACCAAATTTGGTGGTGGAGGCGGGGGAGGAATTACCCGGTTCCGTGTGAGTCACAGGTCAGTCTTAGGCGGCACGCTCGCAGCAATCACTGGGACAGTACGAGTCGGCTTCTCAGTCACAGGAGCGAGCGGGCACTCAGCAGCTTGCTGCTCACAGTCAGTGTGCTCGTGTCTCAGGTATCTACAGTGCAGGCCTGCGCTATCATGTTGCTCTAAGGACGGAGCACAAACATTCCCCTGCTGCTCGCTCTATCTTCCCGACAAGGCTCTCGCTTTCCCGCGCACGGCCCCTTTTATCCCTGACACGCACTCTGCTGTCGAGTTCAGAGGTCAGTCCGGGTCAGAAAGCTTTCTCCCTGGCATCAATGGTGGCAGCCCCGACAGTTCTGGGACTGGCGCAAGAGAGGTACCCCCGGTCCGGTCCATCTTCCTACACACACACCCACACACAACATTTTATTAGAAAAACTTTGCTGTAGTTCTTCTGAGCCAGATCCAAAAGTTTATCCAGTAAGAAAAAGTACTTACTAACCCCTTTGTCCGCCCCGAGAAAAGTGTCCAAAACGCGCGTCGGGGTGGACGTGCAGGCCCAGGAGGTGACAGCACTCTGCATCCCCATACTTTGAAGGTAATTTTACCAATATAGTATATTAGATGGGGAATAAATAGGGGAAAAATGGGTTAAAGTGAGGTGTGCAGGGTGGGTAATTTTACCCCTTTTATTTATTAAGTGGGGCAGCAACTGAGCTGTGAATATAGCTCTCTTAGTGGACAAATGTTTGGTCCATATAGTATCATTTGGCTGTCCTGTAAGGAACGCATATATGGTATGGTCCCTGCAATATTATAGGTAACAATCTTGTGTAGCACTATCCACTTGTTATGCCGGTGATGTATTAGATTTATAAGACAATACTTATTGTTTGTGTTATTATTGTGAATATTCCATCGGCACCCCATGGATTGATTGTTTACCAAGCATACAGCTGTCTTTTCTGGCCCTGGTGCGTCTTGTGAGTATTGTGAGTGACAAGTGTTTTTGTGCAATCCCACCTGTTGGATATTTGGCTATATGAATTTTAATAATATTCAAATAAAAATATATTTTTTTACGAGATTATTGCCTTCTGATCATCGTTTTTCTATGATTCTATGTGGTAATTGATGATAGGCGTATTAATCCAGCCATATACTGTACATGGTTATTCAACCATGTGTGGCCGTCAGACTTTGTTGTATATAGATTTAATGCTATAGAAAAAGTTCACAGACCTTTGAGAGGAGGCAATCACAAACGCAAGCTGTTTAATAGAGAATCCTTTTGGATTTTCACACTGAACACCAGGACACCATCAGGTTTGAATTATAGACAGGATTTGATACAATGTTACAATTGATTAAAATTGCCTGATAATTTTTTCATGTATATATACTGTTTTCCTTTAAGTGGTTTTTTTTTAAAAAAAATTCTGTTTTTTTTTCCCCTTTGATTTAATTACCATGGTACACTCATAATTCATTATTTAAATGATGTTAATTGTCTGACCAATTATGTCTGACTTCCTAGTATATGTTCACATGCTTTGTAACCAGAACACAGATCTTGATGAAGACTGTTATGTCGAAACGCGTCATCTGTTTCTGAAGTGTTTTTCTACATGCCCAGCAATCCTGTACCATTTGTGTTTTAACCTAATGGATCAAAGGTTATATTTTAGTCTGCAATCTACTCGCTGGTTTTTTCTTTCTATCTTCCCAAGTACGTTTGCTCTATGGAACCGTGCTGAGTGCCAGCTGCTTAATGAAGACTTCACAGAAGGGTGAGCTGACTATAGTTCGATTTTTTTTTTCTCATTCTAAAAACTAAACCCCTGAAAGTGCTCAAAACCACATTCAAGATTTTTATTAACCCTTCAGGTGCTTCACAGGAATTTTTGGAATGTTTAAAAAAAATGAACATTTAACTTTTTTCACAAAAATATTACTTCAAATCAAATTTGTTGCATTTTACTAAGGGTAACAAGAGAAATTGGACTGCAAACGTTGTTGTGCAGTTTGTCATGAGTACGCTGATATCCCATTTGTGGGGGTAAACCACTGTTTGGGCGCATGGCAAAGCTCGGAAGGGAAGGAGCGTCGTTTAACTTTTCAATGCAAAATTGGCTGGAATTGAGATTGGACGCCGTGTCGCTTTGGAGAGCCCCTGATGTGCCTAAACAGTGTAAACCCCCCAATTCTAACTCCAACCCTAACTTCAACACACCCCTCACCCTAATCCCAGCCCTAACCATAACCCTAGCCACAAACTTAACCCTAACACACCCCTAACCCTAATCCCAACTCTAACCCTAATCCAAACCGAACCATAATCCAAACCCTAACATTAGCCCCAACCCTAACTTTATCCCCAACCCTAATCCTAACTTTATTCCCCACCCTAACCCTAACTTTAGCCCCAAACCTAACCCCAACCCTAACCCTAATGGGAAAATGGAAATATGTTTTTATTTTATTATTTTTCACTAACTAAGGGGGTGTTAAAGGGGGGTTTGATTTACTATTTATAGCAGGTTTTTATAGTGAGTCTTTATGCTTGGCAGCTGTTACATGTTAAAAGACACTTTTTATTGCAAAAAATAGTTTTTGCATCACATTTTGAGAGCTATAATTTTTCTATATTTTGGCCCGCAGAGTCATGTGAGGTTCTGTTTTTTGCGGGACGAGTTGACATTTTTATTGGCACCATTTTCGGGCACATGACATTTTTTGATCGCTTTTTATTACGATTTTTGGGAGGCAGAATGAACAAAAACCAGCAATTCATGAATTTCTTTTTGGGGTTGGCGTTTATACCGTTCCTCGTGTGGTAAAATTGATAAAGCGGTTTTATTCTTTGGGTCAGTCCGATTACAGTGATACCTGATTTATATTATTTTTTTATGTTTTGGCGTTTTTATACAATAAAAACTATTTTATATAAAAAATAATTATTTTAGCATCGCTTTATTCATTTTTTGTGGGACAAGATAATGTTTTCAGTGGTACCACGTTTATTTATATCCACCTTTTGATTGTGTGTTATTCCACTTTCTGTTTGGCGGTATGATGATAAAGCATTGTTTTTTTGCCTTGTTTTTTTATTTTTTTTATGGGGTTCACTAAAGGGATTAACTAGTGGGACAGTTTTATAGGTCGGATCGTTACAGACACGGCGATACTAAATATGTGTACTTGTTTTAATTTACATAAAGAAATGTATTTATTGTGGAAAGATTTATTTATTTATTTTCCTTTATTTAGGAATTTCTAAAAATATTTTTCCACGTTATTTTTTTTACTTTATTACATTGTCCCATTATATCATGTCAGATCGCTGATCTGATAGTTTAAACAGCACTCTGTCAGACCAGCGATCTGACAGGCAGTGAAGGAGGCTTGCCGGTGCCTGCTCTCAACAGGCACTGAGAAGCCACCTCACTGCAGGACCCGGAAGGACCTCGCGGCCATCTTGGAGCCAAAGTCTCCATAGAGACACTCAGAACAACGCGATCACATCGCGTTGTTCTGAGGGAAGTACGCAGGGAGCCCCCTCCCTGCTCGATGCTTCTGTATGCCACCGGAATGCTGTGATCATGTTTAATCGCAGTGTGCCGGGGGTTAACGTGCGGATCGCTCCTGGCACTTAGTACCGGGTGTCAGCTGTGAGAATCAGCTGATACCCGGCTGTGATCCCCCCATGATGCGGTCGATTGCTATGACATACAATCCCGTCCAGGGTCAGACAGGCCCAGGACACCTGGATGGGATAGTACGTCATAGATCAGGGAGGGGTTAAATTGTCTGTTGTCCGGCGTAAGGGATGTGTGTGTTTTCTTCGTGGTAAAAAGGGCCACTTCATGGGCACGTGTCCTTCCCAACGACGTATTGAATAAACCGCCAGAAAACTGGAGGGCCCGGGTCATGTGGAGGCTAGCAACCCGGGTGTACATATCACCTATGTGGGTAGGACACAGTTTCTTCCACCAGTCGTAATACATGTGGGTAGAATTAAGGTGGACATGACTGCATTTCTGGACAGTGGGGAGGGGTTTCGTTTGATCAATGCTAGGTTTGTCCAGGTCCAAGGCCTCATATCACATACTCTGTCCAGACCCATACCCACTATTGCCATTGACTCTACCCCCTTAAGACAGGGGTACTTTACTCCAGTCTCAAATGCCTAGCATCATCATGGCATTTGGCATCTGTATCATCCATTCCTCCTGATGAACCGTGTGAACGGGGAAACGCGTCGGGATGGCCTTGACATACGCTAAAGGGGGTTTTACACATAGCGATATCGCTAACAATATCTCTAAAGCATCACCGATTTGGTGACGCAGCAGCGATATTGCTAGCGATATCGCTATGTGTGATACTTACCTCTGACCGGCTCCCCCGCTGTCCATCGCTGATCGCGCAGCTCCATTTCTCGTCGTCTGCTTCCTGTTGGGCTTCCTGCTGGCGCCGACGAGCAACGCATGGAAGCGGGCGGGAGGACGTCAGGATCGCTGCGTGTGAAAGGTAAGTAACGACCGCTAGATCACTGCTGCATCGCTGTGAGATCTTCCTGTGTGGAAGCTCACTTGAGATCATTTAACGATGCACCAGCGATCCTGACCGGGTTGTATCGCTGGTCGGATCGCTGGTGCATCGCTAAATGTAAAGGGGCCTTTAGTCCCGATTATCTATACTTATGTATTTTGCTCTATTTAAAAGCTTTGGTGTTTCTATGGCTGAGGACTTACCTGCTTGATACCCTCAAACGTGATGAAAGTTTATTGATTATTGGGCGATACTGTTACCCATGGATATGAGTATGTTGCTGTGTCTTTAAGACTATTTTATCAGATATTTGCCATTGATGCAATTGGTGGCTTTTTTGTGTGTTTTTTGCTTTTGTCTTTTGTTTTTGTCTTCCAGTCCTAGGTAGTGAGCCTACTTTCTGAAATGTTGTATATTATATAAGGATCTATTCCTTTCATTTCTTTTCTTTGCTATATTGTTTTCCCACCTATATTTATAGGGTTATATCAGGGGAGAGAGGGACAGTCCACGTTGAGTGGGGGGCGCCAAAAAAATCGTTTTTTAGGGTGCCAACCTCGACGGCAAGGAAGGAGTCAGTTGAGTCATATTGTAGGGTTTTGGCAGGCAGGTTTCTAATATATTTTTTGCATTTTTGGGGGGTTTTTCATTACCCTCCACATTGCGTTAGGTGCTTTTTATAAAGAAAAATTAAAAAATTGTTTTTAAGGGAAATATATGTTCACTGCACTTTACTCAAGTTGTCTGAGACTTGTGGCTTCTGGTGGGGGCCATACACACTGAGGTGTTGGACTGTAATGTGCTAGAGGGTCTGCCTTCACCTGTGGTACGTGGACTTCCTTGGCTCGCCCTACACAATCCTGTTATAGATTGGCAGACTCAGGAAGTAGCTAAATGGAGTGTGTACTGTTAAGGACACTGCTTAGGTACCCGGTTGGCTGGGGTGGATACCCAGTCTGTGCCTAGTTACCTGTCGGATTTTGGAGATGTGTTCTCTGAGCAGGGGAGCCTCCATTGTCCTTACGATTCCGCCATTAATCTTGTTCCTGGTGCCAAGCTGCCCAAGAGCATACTCTATAATATCTCTGGTCCAAAGAGACAGGCCATGAAGGACTACATAACAGAAAGCCTGGCTAAGTGTAATATCAGACCATCCTCATCCCCCATTGCCATGGGGTAATTTTTTGCAAAGAAAAAAGATGGGGGTTACACCTTGCCTGGGTTTCTGCGAACTCAATGCGATCACTGTCCATGATCCGTATTTGCTCCCTCTCATCCCTAACCTCTGTAATCAAATTGTAGGAGCAAAATGGTTATCTAAGATGGACCTCATGAGGGTGTATAATCTCATCCACATTAAAGAGGTGGATGAGTGGAAGACAGCGCTCAATACGCCTGAGGGACACTATGAAAATCTGGTGATGCCTTTTGGGTTGATGAACGCGCCCGCCATCTCTTTATAAATGACATCTTTTGTCACTTGGTAGGCAGATTCATTGTGATCTATCTGGAAAACATACTAATTTATTCACCTGACCTTGAGTCACACCAGGTACATGCCAGGCAGGTCTTGCATATACTCCGTGACAGTAAATTGTATGTCAAACCTGAGAAATGTATGTTCTCAGTTGAGGAAATCCCTTTCCTAGGATATGTGCTGTTCTCCACCAGTTTTCGCATAGATCCAGCGAAAGTCTGGGAGGTATTGAATTGGGATCGTCCAGAGGATTTGAAGGCGTTATGTTCATAAAAAACTTTTCGGTAGTAGCCTAACCTCTTACAGATATGATCAGGAAGGGGACGTTTGCTGTTCCATTCGGCCGGTTTCAAGGGCATTTACGTTATGCTCTGTTGTGAGCTCATCTGTTCATTCATCTTTTGTGTCCGAGGATCTCCCTCTTCTGGTGAAGGAAGGTAGTGAGGCTGATTTGGATGAAAGAAACCAAACACCTGAGCAGGTGGATTGTGACTGGGTAATGGGAACTACAGACTGGATATAAGGCAGCCGACGCCCATCTGAGTCGCTGGTGATTTCTCTGCTGGATTCTTGGAGACCAGTCTGATTCCTGCTTCCCAAAGATAAGTTTTTGCTCTGCTATTGAACTTATTAGTTTTGGTTTTGTTTACCTTGTTTTTTGAGTTCAGCCATCCCCGGCCGGGGGTCTGCTGGATTCTTTTTCCTTGCTCAGAGTTCTCTGTTGCTCTGCTTCCAGAATATTCTGAGTGCTGATATAGGGTTTGAAGTCTAGTGATTTCAGGGTCCTTTTTGCTTATCAGTTGTGTTGGTAATACTTTTAGCAAGGTTTTCTCGGATTGCAGACAGCAGCTTTTCTGTCCTGTCCTTTTTAGTTAGCTTGGGCCCCATCGTTTGCTCAACCTATCTTTCTATATGTGTTAGTGTTTTCATCTTGTTTCACAGTCATTATATGTTGGGGGCTGCCTGTTGCTTTGAGGTCTGCTCTGGGGCAGTCAGTTTTTCCCTTTTCTCTCTTTAGGCTTATTTAGATCTCCGGCTGTGACGAGGTGTCTAGGATCACCGTAGGAACACTCCAAGGCTACTGCTAGTTGTGTGATAGGATTAGGGGTCTGCAACCTGCTAGTTTCCAACCTCTCTGATTTTCTGGGCTGAGCTTGTGTTTTGTTTTTTCCTCCTCGGTGACTCAATCATAACAGAATCACCAGCCATACCGCATATTCTAGGGTACTCAAAAGCAAGATGGAATTGTTTAAAAAGAAAGGAAAAAGGGAAAAAAAAAGGTGTCAGAATTTTTTTTTTTGTGTATATTTTCTCCTCTTTTTCTCTGAGGCCGTAGGAGGAATATTTTTTTTTTCTGATGAAGTTTAAGCAATTGCCTGATTGTGTGGAGCAGCTTGCTGCTGAAGTGCGAGGAATTTCCGCCTATCTTGCTCATTCACACGCTGCTGAACCAAAAATCCCCACTCCTGATGTGTTTTTTGGGGATCGGTCTAAATTTTTGAAATTTAAGAATAATTGTAAATTATTTCTTGCATTGAAGCCTACCTCATCGGGGAGCTCTGCGCAGCAGGATAAAATTGTCATCTCCTTGCTGCGCAGCGATCCCCAGGATTGGGCGTTTTCTTTAGTACCAGATGATCCTATTCTACCTAATGTGGATGCATTTTTTCAGGCCTTGGGGTTGTTGTATGATGAACCTAATGCTATTGATCAAGCTGAAAAGACCCTGTTGGCATTGAGCCAGGGTCAAGATTCTGCAGAACTGTACTGTCAAAAATTCCAAAAGTGGGCGGTCCTCACCACTTGGAATGATGGTGCCTTGGCAGCTCTCTTTCGGAAGGGTTTGTCAGAAACCGTAAAAGATACTATGGTGGGATTTCCTGTTCCCTCTGGTCTTGACGATTCTATGTCATTAGCCATTCAGGTTGATCGGCGTTTACGTGAACGTAAAATTATACGGGAAACGCTGCCACCTGTTGAACAAATGTCTGAACCTATGCAATGTGATAGAGTTTTGTCTAGGGCGCAACGTCAGGAGTTTAGAAGACGTAATAAGCTATGTTTTTTTCTGTGGAGATGCCTCTCACATTATTTCTGTCTGCCCTAAATGAGAGAAACGTTTTGCACACACATTTGCTGTAGGTGGTGTACAACCTAAGTTTCTTCTGGCAATTACTCTGATCTGCTCCCTGTCCACATTTTCTGCTAAAGCCTTTGTGGATTCAGGAGCGGCCTTGAACCTAATGGATTTAGATTTTGCTAAACATTGTGGTTTCCCTATGACACCCCTGTGGGAGCCTATTCCTTTGAGGGGTATTGATGCTACTCCTTTGGCGAAGAATAAACCTCAGTTTTGGACCAGGTGGTAATGCGGGTCACCCCAGACCATCAAGAAAATTGCAGATTTTTGGTGTTGCATAATTTGCATGATACCATCTTGCTGGGGTTCCCCTGGTTGCAAATCCATAACCCAGTTTTGGATTGGAAATCTGTGTCTGTGGTGAGTTGGGGTTGTCGGTTTGCTCTTAGTGACACTCCTGTTTTCTCCACCTCTCCCCAGTCGCATGAGGTTCCTGACTATTTGGCTGATTTTTATGATGTGTTTAGTGAGAGTAAGTCTGCGTCTTTGCCTCCTTATAGGAGTTATGACTGTGCAATTGAGCTGAGTCCGGGGTGTAAATTTCCCCAGGGTCGACTTTTTAATTTATCTGTACCCGAACATGAGGCTATGCGTTCTTATATTAAGGAGTCGTTGGAGAAGGGTCATATTAGACCATCCTCTTCACCCTTGGGTGCTGGTTTTTTTTGTGGCCAAGAAGGATGGTTCATTAAGGCCCTGTATTGACTATCGCTCCCTTAACAAAATTACTGTTAAATATCAGTATCCGTTACCCCTGATTTCTGACCTATTTTCTAGAGTTGAAGGTGCTTGCTGGTTTACCAAGCTTGACCTCAGGGGGGCGTATAATCTTATTCGCATTAAGCATGGGGATGAATGGAAGACAGCGTTTAATACTCCGGAGGGACATTCATTTTGATTACCTGGTGATGCCTTTTGGGCTCACTAACGCCCCTTCTGTCTTCCAGTGCTTCATGAATGATATTTTCCGGGACTTTGTGGATAAGTTTCTGATCATCTATTTGGATGATATTTTGATCTTTTCCAGGGATTGGGACTCTCATGTGGAACATGTTCGGACTGTGTTCCGGATTTTGAGGGAAAACTCCCTGTATGTTAAGGGATCGAAATGTCTTTTTGGTGTACAGAGGATTTCATTTTTGGGATTTATTTTGTCTCCGTCAACTATTGAAATGGACCCGGCCAAGGTACAGGCCATTTATGATTGGGTGCAGCCCACTTCTTTGAAGACTCTCCAGAAGTTTTTGGGTTTTGCTAATTTTTATCGTAAGTTTATAGCCAATTTTTCTGTTATTGCCAAACCATTGACTGATTTGACTAAGAAGGGCGCTGATTTGCTGAATTGGTCTCCAGAGGCTGTTTCTTCTTTTCAGGAGCTGAAGCGGAGGTTCACTTCTTCTCCAGTTTTGCGACAACCCGATGTCTCACTTCCATTTCAGGTGGAGGTGGATGCTTCAGAGACTGGTGCAGGAGCTGTTTTGTCCCAAAAAGATCCTGTAACATCTAAAATGAACCCCTGTGCCTTCTTTTCCCGAAAGTTCTCTCCTTCGGAACGCAACTATGATGTGGGGAATTGAGACCTGTTGGCCATGAAGTGGGCATTTGAGGAGTGGAGACATTGGTTGGAGGGAGCTAGACATCAAGTTGTGGTCCTCACTGACCACAAGAATTTGATCTACCTTGAGTCGGCTAAATGCTTGAATCCGAAACAGGCCAGGCGGGCCTTGTTTTTCACACGTTTTGATTTTGTTGTCTCCTTTCTTCCGGGCACTAAGAACGTTAAGGCTGATGCCCTCTCTAGGAGTTTTTTGGCTGATTCTCCTATTGTGACCAAGCCTGCTACCATCTTAGGTGAGGGGGTGGTTCTTTCTGCCATCTCGCCTGATTTGAGACGTGCTCTGGAGAAGTTTCAGGAGGATAAGCCTGAGCGTTGTCCCAGTGGTAGGTTATATGTTCCTGACCAGTGGAGGAGGAAAGTGATGTCTGAGGTTCATTGCTCCGCGTTGGCTGGTCATCCAGGTATTTTTGATACTAGAGATTTGGTGAGTCGGTCTTTTTGGTGGCCTGCCTTGTCTCGTGATGTCAAAAATGTTGTGCAGTCCTGTGGGACTTGCTCCCGATCTAAGCCTTGTTCTCGTTCTAGTGGGTTGTTGATGCCTTTGCCGGTGCCCAGGAGGCCATGGACCCATATTTCAATGGATTTTATTTCTGATTTGCCTGTCTCTCAGAGGATGACTGTTATCTGGGTGATTTGTGATAGATTCTCTAAGATGGTCCATCTTGTACCACTCCCTAAGTTGCCATCTTCCTCAGAGTTGGTGCCCTTGTTTTTGCAACAGGTGGTTCGCTTGCACGGGATTCCTGAGAACATTGTATCGGACAGAGGAGTTCAGTTTGTCTCTAGATTCTGGAGGACCTTTTGTTCCAAGTTGGGAATTCAGTTGTCCTTCTCCTCTGCATTTCACCCTCAGACCAATGGGCAGACGGAGAGAACAAACCAGACTTTGGAGGCTTATTTGAGATGTTTTATATCTGCTGATCAGGATGATTGGGTCTCATTTTTACCCTTGGCCGAATTTGCTTTAAATAATAGAGCTAGTTCTGCCACTTGATGTCACCCTTTTTCTGTAACTTTGGGTCTCATCCTTGATTTTCTTCAGGGCAGGTGGAGTCTTCTGCCTGTCCAGGGGTTGACACTGTGGTGGAAAGAATGCAGCAGATTTGGGACCAAGTGGTGGATAAGTTGTCTCTTTCCCAGGAAAAGGCCCAGCGGTTTTCTAACCGGCATAGGACCATTGGTCCCCGGTTTAAGGTGGGTGATATGGTCTGGTTGTCATCAAAGAATATATCTATGAAAGTGGCTTCTCCAAAGTTTAAACCTAGATTTATTGGACCTTACAAGATTTTGGAGATTATTAATCTGGTCTCTTTTCGGTTGGCTCTTCCTGTCACATTTAAGATTTATAATGTGTTTCATAAGTCCTTGTTGAAGAGGTTTGTTGAACCAGTGGTTCCTATGGTGGCACCTCCTGACCCTGTGTTGGTTGAAGGTAACATGGAATATGCGGTAGAGAAGATACTGGATTCCCATCTGGCTAGACAGAGACTCCAGTATTTGGTTAAGTGGAAGGGTTATGGTCAGGAGGATAATTCCTGGGTCTCTGCCTCTGATATTCATGCCGAAAGATTGGTGTGGGCTTTTCATCGGGCTCATCCTGATCGGAATGGTGTCTTGGATGAGGGTTCGGTGACCCCTCCTCAAGGGGGAGGTACTGTTGTGAGCTCATCTGTTCATTCATCTTTTGTGTCCGAGGATCTCCCTCTTCTGGTGAAGGAAGGTAGTGAGGCTGATTTGGATGAAAGAAACCAAACACCTGATCAGGTGGATTGTGACTGGGTAACGGGAACTACAGACTGGATATAAGGCAGCCGACTCCCTTCTGAGTCGCTGGTGATTTCTCTGCTGAATTCTTGGAGACCAGTCTGATTCCTGCTTCCCAAAGATAAGTTTTGCTCTGCTATTGAACTTATTAGTTTTGGTTTTGTTTACCTTGTTTTTTGAGTTCAGCCATCCCCTGCTGGGGGTGTGCTGGATTCTTTTTCCTTGCTCAGAGTTCTCTTTTGCTCTGCTTCCAGAATATTCTGAGTGCTGATATAGGGTTTGAAGTTTAGTGACTTCAGGGTCCTTTTTGCTTATCAGTTGTGTTGGTAATATTTTTAGCAGGGTTTTCTCGGATTGCAGACAGCAGCTTTTCTGTCCTGTCCTTTTTAGTTAGCTTGGGCCTCATTGTTTGCTCAACCTATCTTTCTATCTGTGTTAGTGTTTTCATCTTGTTTCACCGTCATTATATGTTGGGGGCTGCCTGTTGCTTTGGGGTCTGCTCTGGGGCAGTCAGTTTTTCCCTTTTCTCTCTTTAGGCTTATTTAGATCTCCGGCTGTGACGAGGTGTCTAGGATCACCGTAGGAACACTCCAAGGCTACTGCTAGTTGTGTGATAGGATTAGGGGTCTGCAATCCGCTAGTTTCCAACCTATCTGATTTTCTGGGCTGAGCTTGTGTTTTGTTTTTTCCTCCTCGGTGACTCAATCATAACAATGCTCTGTAATTTCTTTGATTTGTATTTTCATGTTATTTATGTTCTTACATTTTGCTCTGCTGCCACCTACTGGCCTTGTGTGTATGGCAGTCTGCAATTATATTAATTCTTATGGGCATGCCATCCACTTCCGGTTCAGGGATCACGTCTTCTTCTTCCTCCTGGCAGCCATTTCAGTTTAGTTTCGCTTGCTGTTGTGAGAGGACACCCTTGAACCAGACTCAGGAAGTCATCAGTTTTTCAACCTCTTGCTGCTCACACTTGCAGCCATACTTGGTGCTACATGTTGCTGTACTTTATCTACACCTGCATTTCCGGAGAAAGTACTGTATCACCTATCATACGCTGTATGTCCAGGCTTCCCAAAATAAACAAGTCTGAATTGCACAATCCCTGGTATGCACCATCTCTCCGGATGCTGAACAGCATTGGTCCTGTCTGCTCTGCATGGATGAAACGGAAGGTAGGTATCTCTCACAGCCCCTATTAATCATTCACACCCCCATTCACCTCATGTGGGGACAGAAAAGGACGGACTTCTCCAAGTGTCCAGTCCTGCCAGGGAGGCATTTGATAAGTTGAAAAAGTGTTTTGCTTCTGCGACGATTCTTATTCAGCCTGACGTCTCTCGACCCTTTATCGTTGAGGTCGATGTGTTTGAGGTGGGACTGAGGGCGGTAATTTCACAAGGTGCGTCTCCTGCTAAATAGCAACCATGTGCATATTTTTCTAAAAAGCTGTCACCGGCTGAGAAATTATGGCATTGGTAATAGGGAACTTTTAGCAATCAAATGGGCTTTTGAGGAGTGGCATCATTTTTTGGAAGGAACAGTTCACCCAGAGATGCTAATCACGGATCATAAGAATCTGGTATACTTGCAATCGGCGAAACGTTTAACACCTAAACAGGCAAGATGGGCATCGTTCTTTACCAGGTTTAACTTTTTGTTACTTATAGGCCGAGGAGCAAAAACATTAAGGCAGGTGCCTTATCCCGTTGATTTCCTGGGAGAGGAGATAAATGTGAACCTATTCTTCAAAAAGGGGTGGTGAGGGCATTTATATGCTCCAATCTGGAAAGAGAGGTTGTTGACTCTCAGGGGGACGCCCCTGCTGCCTGTCCACTTGGTAAACTGTTCATTCCGGTCAATATCTATCTTAGAGTCCTCAGTGAACATCACGATTCAGTTTTGGCCGAACATCCTGGGAATAAAGCCACCGCGGATCTGCTTACTCAGCATTTTGGTGGCCTGGTGCTTATAAGGATGTCCGGGAGTATGTAATCACCTGCAGTATCTGCGCGCGTTCTAAAGGCCCCGTTACACATAATGATGTCCCAGCGATCCCACCAATGATCCGACATGGATGGGATCGCTGGGACATCGTTAGGCTGATCGCTGTTGAGCTGTCACATAGACAGCCCCTCCAGCGATCAGGACCAGCGAGCAAGCTGGTTTCTAATGTAAACATCAGGTATCCAGGAACCGCGGCTCCTGGATACCCGATGTTTACTTTGGAAACCGGCGTATACGCTGGTTTCCAAGGTAAACATTGGGTATCAAAGAGCCGCGCGGCTCCTGGATACCCGATGTTTACATTAGAAACCAGCGTCGCTGATCGCTGGTCTCTCGCTGCCACATGCAGCGATGCGTGCTGGCCAGTGAGAGACCAGCAATCAAAAAATGGCCCAGGCCGATCGAGAACGATCAGCGATACCCGGCAGGGGGGCCGGTCGCTGATCCCCATCACATAGAGTGATCTCGCTGGCGAGATCGCTGTGGCGTCACAAAATCAGCGATCTCGCTAGCGAGATCGCTTTGTGTGATGGGGCCTTAAGACCTCTCATACTCGTCCTTCTGGGGCTCTCCAACCATTAGAGATCCCCAGCAGACCTTGGACTCACTTGTCGGATGATTTTATTACGGATCTACCGGTGTCATCAGGGAATACTGTAATTCTTGTGGTGGATATGTTCAGTGAAACGTCTCATTTTATCGCTTTACCAGCGTCGCCAAATGCCAAATCCTTAGTGCAAGTTCTCATCAGGGAGATAATTAGATTACATGGGATCCCAACCGATATTGTTTATGATTGGGGGGTGCAATTTGCCTCCAAATTTTGGAGGGCATTTTGCACCCGTCTGGGGATCCATTTGTCTTTTTCTTCCGCTTTTCACCCACAGTCTAACAGGCAGACTGAACAGGTTAACCAGAATCTAGAGACATATCTCAGGTGTTTTGTGTCTGAAAATTAGGAGAACTAGGTTACATACTTACTGTTGGCCAAATTTGTGGTTAATAATCATTGTCTGTGAGCCTATACCCTATAGACTGTGAGCCCTCGCGGGTAGGGTCCTCTCTCCTTCTGTACTTCTGTGTCCCTTGTCTTACACGTTTATTGTACTTGTCTATATTTCCCCTTTTCACATGTAAAGCGCCATGGAATAAATGGCGCTATATAAATGTATAATAATAATAATTGTCAGGAATCAACCGGTAAGTCCCTGTTTTTCGGGGCATATGGGTTCCATCCTCAGTTTAGCTCTTTTAATGGTAATCGCTCTTCTGGATTACCGGAAGCGGAACAGTTTTCATCTTCTATTACTACCATATGAAAAGGGGTTACGAATAATTTGAGGAACATGGGATCCGAATACAGGAGTGTGGCTGATTAGAGACATTTGGTGACTCCGAAAAATAAAATGCAAAGAGAGGCGCAATGAGTGTACCTGTCTTTAAATTAATTCCCTAACTGAATCGACAGGGTGCTCACCTTACATGGTTGTGCCACCCTTGCACAACCACGGTGTGAACGTGAATGGTAGTTGGGGAGCGTGTCCTTGCAACCCAGAAGAGCACTGTACATGGCTGTCAGCAACCTCCGCTCTCCTGGTCAGTCCATCTCTCACTGGCTTCCGGATGTGAAGTTGAGACCGATCCCAGCTGTAAGTGAACACCAAGGATCCTGGAGCTTCCCAGCACCGCCCAGCAAATGCAGGTTCTCCCACAAGCAACTGCCCTCCAAGATGCTCCTGCCACTGATCCTCAGACAGTAAAATTCAATGTGAAGCACCAAAAAAAGCGGTCTTTAGGAGCGCTAAAGGAGAGGCAGAAACCAGAAAAAGGGTAAAAAAACTCAGCTTTTATTCTTCTTCCAATAAAAGAAGAATTCTTCCAATTCTACCCTTTACCTTCATGTGGAGGGGCATGAATTCCGTAACTGGGAAGCGTGTAGAATAAGTCTAGGTTCCCACAACGCATTTCTACGGTCACAGCCGTCTTCCTCTACCTCTCATCTCGTTCATCGATCGCTTCAGTATCTGGTACATTGGAAGGGGTACGGTTCTGATTATAGGATGTGGGTACCAGAATCTGATGTTCATGTGGCCAGACTGGTCCGGGATTTTCACGTGGCACGCCCTAATAAACCTGGTCCTGAGGTTCTGGAGGTCCCTCATAGAAGAGGGGGTACTGTCACGGGATTACCGCAACTGAGTGGAGCCAGAGGACCGCAGCATATGATTGCTCCTACTCCGGTGCTGAGAAGAAGCACTTCATCATATTAAATGTGTTTTTTTCTTGCAGAACAGGGGTTAATCGGCCATGTTGGGAATCCCTGTGCTCAGCAGTACTCGGTTAGCCACTTCTTTTGCTTATATAATCAGGGCTCTGCTGCTAATCCTAGTCAGAGCTAGCTTTATTGCTGCATGGCTAATGAAGGGAAAGGAGTTGCTATGAGAAGTAAAGCTGGAGGCGTTATTATCGACTGTTTAATTTATACGCATGGTAATTCCTTATCTATTTTGTTTTTTTCTCCTTCCTGCACACCCCGATGGATTCCTCTGTAAAATGTGAGTGAATATTTTGTGTGTCTGGAGTTTTCTAGTAACCCTTGCCTGTGTTGCCCTGTTTGTCGGGTTGGTTTACTGCGGTGCACAGTAGCACTCCCTCTTCTCTGGGTGGGTGAAAGGAACAGACAGAGGGCTAACTTAGGAGATCAGGGTGGAGGCCCCGGCATCTTTACCATCTGAAGTATCCCAGGAAGCAGGGCGACCTAGGGCGCCTCCTAGCGTTAGGGCCAGGAAAGGAGCCCCTGGCCCCGAGACACCCGACAGCTGTGTCGCGACAAAGACAAATTATCAGCAGAAAAAGACACATGGTGAAGACTAAACAAACTCATAAACATCCCTTGTAATGTTATAAACAGTAAAGTGATTGTAGCCCACACCTAACAGTTTTTCTGCTGATTTGCCAATTATCTCATCAGTATGACCCATTCTATAGCTATTGTGCAAGTTGCCTGATTTTCATAGAATTTGGAGGCTCAAGTATATTCATAAGATGCCTGGAGCCCACATCATGCCTGTAAAAGAACTTGACTATCCTTATTAAATTAAAGTATAGTCATTCAGCGTGCATTTCTCCAACAAATCTGAAGTATAAATTGCAAGATGCTTACAACACTTCAGAAATTGGCTTTGAAGGATTTCCTAGTAAAGAGATGTAAAAAGTTCATACCAATGTATCCAGTCACCGTGTGCTTCCCATGACTTCCAGATGTTATGAGGAGGAGTGAATGTATTCTGCAATTTTAGAACATCGTATTGCTGCAATGAAATTAAACTCTCCTACACAATCTGATTGTATGGTCATTGTAATGCTTATATGATTCACACTGCAAAGTATGGTGATAATAGAGTGCTACCCTTTACCTTCATGTGGAGGGGCATGAATTCCGTAACTGGGAAGCGTGTAGAATAAGTCTAGGTTCCCACAATGAGTTTTTGGTGAGCTTTATGATCTGTGGATGCAAGTAACCTTTTTTACTTAATGGGCACAGAAGTGGCGCAGAAAATCTAACATGAAAAACTCAGCAAAAGCTGATCTTGGGACCGTAGCCTAATAGGAGTTCTTGCAAGTAGAAGAACATGGGTGAAGTTTTGTAAATTAGTGTAAGGGTTTGATCTTAATTACATTTTTTATTAACTAAATGGAAGCAGTTGGGGAGAATGGAAAATTAAAGAGGTTCTTTCAGTATCATAAATTGGTAAAATTGCAAAGTGCTTATCAAAACAAGGAACTTTGCATTTTACCTCTTATTTAAAAAATCTTCTGTTCTCAAGAAACGGAGCATTTTTAAATCTATAGTTTAATGCGCTTTGCCCATATTATTAGCCACCTCTGCAGTTTGTCAAAAGTGTCAGGTCTTCTAAGCAAGGAGCATGCTTGTGCTAATTTGGAAGGAAATTGTAAGTGATTGTTTGGTCATTAATGTGTTTGAACCTGCTTCTAGTTGTGTGATTGATTTGTATAGCAAATTGTGGATCAATAAAGGAGGTAGCTGATTGTATGGCTGATAAAATAGGTTAGAGGCCTATCACACCTGGGCCTTCTTACTTTAGTCAGCGTTTTTTTTGTTGTGGGTGAGAGGCGAGGGCAAGGAGCCTTCTGGATACACCTTGGCAGGCTCACTCTGACTTGCTATTTGTGGCCTGTAAGACAAAGGTCCAGGCACACTGAAGGGCATTTCAGAACAGAGGTGAGCTGTCTAAGTTGAAGCAGCCTTCCCACGTTCCATGGAGCTGGGCTGGAAGGAAAAAGGCCTATTCCAGCCAGCTGATCTAATGGGTGAGAGGCAGAGAGCCTTCTCGTTACATCCTGTAGGTCTACCAGGTGAGAGGCAAGGAGCCTTCCCGCTACACCTTGGCAGGCTCTTTCTGACTTGCTATGTGTGGCCTGTAAGACAAAGGTCCAGGCACACAGAGGGGCATTTCAGAAGAAAGGTGAGCTGTCGGGAGAAAAGGTTGAAGCCATGGGCAACTTTTTCTGTGTACAGTCGGTGCCCCAATGGGATCCAAGACAGCTATGCAAATTGTAAAGGACAGAGAAGAAAGGAAGCAGTAAAACAAGTGGGACCAATATTGGAAGAGGCAAAAATACCAGAGTGTGAATGTTTGGATGTACAAAAAGGCACAAACAAGGGAAGAAAATAGCAAGTGAATAAATGATGTTTGAGAATGTGCAGCAGTATGGAAGATGTATTATGAATATTTTGATTGACAAAGATTAACCAGAGACCCAGACAAAACAGATGGACTTGTAAACACTGTGGTCAGACTCAGACAAACCCAGACTGAATAGCTACTTGTGTGACCTGTGCTACTGACCTAAGCGAGTTGCGCTAAATCCTGTCCAGACAAGATCATATGTAGTGACATAAGAAGCTGACATAATAGTGTGGTTAGTGGGTAGTGGGTACATTGACCTTTGTAGAGTAAGCTGACAGTAGACATCAGACGACCAACCACATCAGGACCTAGAAGGGCGACTAGAATAAGAAAGATGCAGGTGTATTATCCCTGGAGCCCCCCTGACCAGCTAGCTTTGCTGAAGCAGCTGCCTGACCCTGAAAACCAACCATTCCCATTTTACAGACACATAAAGGAAATGCAGGAGACATATAAGTGTACCTGGGCAGACCTAGAGAGGTTGGTGAGTTTAAAGTCAGGTGACGCACTAGGACATATAACTAAGACACACACAGATGTGGCAAAGAATCAGGCTTGGGGTATGGATGATAAATCTGCACGGTCTGGGGAGACATACTGTGAGTTACTAAAACAGTGGGCTACAGTGGAACAAACAGAGCAGTCTGTACTCCTGACTAACTTGACACAGCTACCAAGGTAGGAGTGTATGCAAATGTCCTAGTATGTGTAGATCTCTGGTTGGCCGGAAGCCTATACGGTAAAATGTGAAAATGCTAAAACGACTGCCGACAAACTGATGAAAGAACTGATCTGCAGGTATGGTGTCCCAGAAACCATAGAAACCGATAGGGGTACACACTTCATAGGAGAAATAATGAGGGAAGTCATGCAGGCCCTGGGTGAACAGCAAGCATTTCATACACCATATAGACCACAAAGTAGTGGGAAAGTGGAAAGACTAAATGGGACACTTAAACTGAAAATTCAAAAAGCCATGGCAGACACAGGAAAGAGCTGGGTAGAGTGCTTGCCTCTTGCACTCTTTTCAGTCAGACACACTCCAAATAGAAGCACAGGTTTGCCTCCTTTTGAAGTCCTGTTTGGTAGTGCACCAAACACTGGTCTGTACTTCCCACAGGTACTACAAATGCAACACGGTGCTATGACTGCCTATGTCCAGGCCTTGCAGAAAAGACTTAATGTGGTGCATAAACATGTGTTATCATCCATTCCAGATCCTAATACCAGTGCAGATGTGCATCAGCTGAATCCAGGTGATTGGGTGGTTATACGCAGACACATGAGAAGGAGCCTGGACCCACGATTTGACAACGGCTTCCAAGTCTAGCTGACCACATCCACCTCAGTAAAACTTGAGGGAAAGCCCACCTGGATCCACACCGGCCACTGCAAGAAGGTCCTTTCACCAGCAGAATGCCTGTTCTCCTAATCACCTTGCTGGCAGTGACAGGGTTATTGCACTCTACAGAGACACAGGATAAACTCTTAAGTGCTGACTTGGACAACAAACTTATTCAGCATCGTGCTCTTCTCATAAAGGACATGGAAGGACAGAAACCGAAAGACTGTTGGGTCTGTACACACAGCCCAGTATCTGCAAAGACTATGCCATACTTAGCCTTACCTCTGGAGTCACGGGAGGTATTAACCCCACACTGCATACACAATGAGACTTGGACTCAATCTAGGATTTGGGGAAAAGATGTGCCCCGTGATATATCTGCCTCATTGGCTATAATCGGATGGGCCGCTAATCCCTGGTTTCAGTTTAATATAACGTGGCCTAAGGTACAAATGTGAAGGAGCAATGTGTCAAATAATTGGTCCCACCTGTTGTAATTATATCGACCCTGCTGGCAATCTCCAGATCAGGGCCAGTATAGACAAAATAGGTGAACTTAGAGACCAATGGTTAAAACAACACAGTGCAAACAGAGACTCCTGGTGAGGCAACACATTCTTTTTTTAAATCCAGCAAATTGGTTTAATGGCGTAGCAGGATGGATTTTTGGCATTGTACAGACTTGTATGCAAATTTTGTTTTGCTTATTGTTTTATGCAGCCATAAAAGCGCTAATATATGTATTATTTAACCCCCTAATGTCCAATGACAGACACAGTCCGTCATCAGACATCTCCCCTGCTTTGATGAGGGCTCCGGCGCTGAGCCTGCATCAAAGCCGGGACATGTCAGCTGTTATGAACAGCTGATATGTGCCTGCAATAGGCGCGAGCGGAATCGAGCTGTCCTAGATCACCCTCTTAGTCAGCTCTCCCCTTGTTAGCTGTTAGCGCAGGTAATCTGTAATGTATATATGCATTTTTATGTAGCTATACTGATTGTTTGTATTATGTGCTTATTTGTAGTTTCACCGTGTATCTATATACCATCGCGTTCAATAAACACAGATTCAACCTACAGTCTTCTTATTGGACCCCCGGTATAGCGGTTTAGCTACTCGTATAAGCTATATGAACCCCGTGCATTTAGCTGAGGACGGAATATGGCTTCTAACCCATCCAACAGCCAGAGGCCAAAAAACTGCTGCTGGGGGACTGGCCCAGGGGACATCTGCCTGGTCCAACCCACCTCTGGATATAGTGGAGAGCCATACCATGACTGGGAGGTAATGTTCACAAGTGTTCAGTTGGTATGTAAACTATTGCTCCCTTTGTAAACTATCAAGCTTCAGAGTGACACTTTTGGAAAAGACATGTAGAACATCTTATTTCGTCCTATATCCTGCAGGACTGGACATCTTATAACACCCCATCTTTCCAACTGTGTATGCAGTGCCCTAATAATTTAATCAAAAGATCTTCCAAAGCTAATGCGTTTGCTATAAAAAAAACAAATATCTTCAAATAAAGCACAGTGTACACAAAATATCATGCAAAGAAATGAAACTCTGCATAAATGGTTGCATTAATATTCCCAGTTAATGTTCCCTATAGTCAGTAAGCCATGCTGTTCTGCATAACAATCATTACCACTGCATAAACTTCTAACTTCAGCTTACATGTGCGGCAATTATATGATATGAATATACAATTCAAGGACACAATGGGCCTGCACCGACTGATATAAAAGTGCAATAACTGTAAATCAGACTCGCTTACATTTTATTTAAACTGAGAATGCACCTATAATGAGATTATAAACTTGACTGAGAGTATAATTTCAATTAATAATTATATTCATAAGACTACTAACATTTCAGCAATTATTTATTCAGCTGCAAGCAAAACAATTGGTTTGTCTGGATGTATCGGTGATCAAACTCAGCATGATAAATTCAAGTAATTTTAGCAGCATTGCGGAACCTTCTCTCAGTTGAGTACAGAAAACGGTCGAAGAAAATAGTAAGAATAGATATTGTTTAAATCAGACTGCAATGTTACCCATGGAGCCAAATAGCAAATTTTGTAAGGGGCTCACGCTGCAGTGATTATCAACAGCCAGAAGCTTTTTTCAAGAAATGGAAAGATTATTATTATTATGACCATTTATCTTTATTGGGTGTTTTCTTCCCTTCTCCAGCCTTTTGGTGCCATCATTATCTTTATTCCAAATTCAAAGGTGTTTTTTTTTCTCTTACCCAGAATAAATAGGAAGGATATTTATTCTTCATTTGGCCCTTGTGTCTGTTTTTGCCCTCCATGTGTCATCCCTTTTTCCATTATGAAAAAAAATACTGATGGTATCCATGTGTTGCCCATTTGTTTTGCCAACTCATTCACTTGGATGGGTGACTTTGGTCAGCAAATTGGACAAATTTGAATATGTATAAATAGCCATAAACTAAAAAGTGTGGTGCTCTTTGAAAAAAAAAAAAAAGATTAGCACACATTTGTGAAACTCGAATTTGTGAATGTGGCCTTACTATCACCTCTTCGGTTTCAGAACACCCCTGTCACCTGCCTGTGCATTGTTTAAGAAAAAAAAACAACAGCCATGGCTTTACTCACCGTTCCCAGGTCCAACGGCGAGTTTCCCCCGCTGCTCCCTATGTCTGGTATTGTCTACATCACTAATGTCACCTTGACAGCTCTGCAGGCAATAACTGAGCTTAGCTGCTCTGCCCAAGTTGGCGGTGTCAGCCATACAGAGCCGTTGAGCTTACCTATTGACTGAAATGCTATTGATGGGACTTCAACACTGCAAACAATAATGGACAACAGGAACAGTGGCAGAGATTCAGCACTGGATCTGGTATGTGTGTGTAAAGCACATTTTGTTTTTCTAAACCAAACACATCTAGGGGAAACAGGGGTTTTCTGAAACCAGAAAATCCTTTTAACAATCAAGTTGCACGCCTTAGCTACTGAGCATTAAACCAGCTGCTATGGCTTTCATCTTGGTAATTTTCATAAGGGGATACTTTTCTGTTAGTGGCATGGATCACTAGGATTTTTTTAATCTTTGAAATAAGTATAGTTAGGTCATGTTCACATCTGCATCAGAACCTCCATCAAAAATTAGACTGAAACAGTTGTTCTTTTCTGTCAAAACAACACACCCCTTAGTGTACTATTGGGGTTTGTCGGGTACCATTGGCACCCATTCTACAGCAGGTGTCATATTTTCATGTGTACCTAAAAACCACAATGCTAATATGAACAGAACCTACATCCTGAGTGTAAGAGTGCTTCCAAATTACCAGATTATGTTCAGGCAACCCCCAGCAAAATGGGACTCGGACGTATATGCTGACGGGGCCATAGACTATAATGGTGCCGACAGAGCGATTGTGCGCTCTGACGTATCAGAACCAACAATAAGGAGCTTTTAAATGTAAGATCAATACATATGGCTAGAAAGGCACCCGCTCAATATTCTACCAGCAAAAGAACAATATGGTGCATGAAAGGCTCATAAAACATAACTTTTATTGAGATAAAAAATATACAATGAAACAATTAATTAAAACAACAGAGTAACCCGATAGAGGACCACACACATAAATACCTATGCTCTGAACCCATATTTTACTAGGTTAAAGGGGTTTTCCCATGAACAATGTATATTATAATTAATAAATCTTGGAATAGTAATAAGAACCATAATGGAATGCGTTAAAAAAAAAATGTTCCTGTGCTGAGATAATCTTTTAAATGTGTCCCTGTTGTGCATAAATGTGTCCCAGCTGGCTGGGAAAGGAGCACATTAAGTTCATGGAGTGGCCACCAGTCTCCAGACCTTAATCCCATAGAAAACCTATAGAGGGAGTTGAAGCTTCGAGTTGTCAAGCGACAGCCTCAAAATCTTAATGATTTAGAAATGATCTGTAAAGAAGAGTGGACCAAAATTCTTCCTGAAATGTGTACAAACCTCATCATCAACTACAAAAAACATCTCACTGCTGTGCTTGCCACCAAGTATTATGTCTTGTTTGCCAGAGCGATCAAATACTTATTTCTCACTGCAAAATGCAAATAAGTTTATATAATTTATACAATGTGATTTTCTGGACTTTATTTTTGATAATCTATCTCTCAAAGATAAAATTAACCTACCCTTACAATTATAGACTGTTCATGTCTTTGTCAGTGGGCAAACTTACAGAATCAGCAAGGGATCAAATACTTATTTCCCACACTGTATTTCAGGAAATTAAAACCTTAATCAAGTATGAGGTGAAAAGTACGATAGAAAAAGAAATTCGGTGTACCCGAGGTACTATCAGAAGTTAGCTAAGAGAAAGAGGAATTTGGAGAATTGATTGATTCCGATAAATCAGAACCATCATCATCTGATGGGGAATATGGCCAAACATGTTATTCGCTAGAAGAAACAGCAAAACTGCTAAACATCATCAGGTCTACTATGGGAGTTGAGACCTCAAAAGAGCATAGATCTGTGCAGGATTCCATGTTCAGTAACATTGAGTATTTTTAGTCCATAAAAATTTACTTTCTTTAATTAAAAAAGAGTGGAAGAAACTCTTTTAAAAAGGTTGCAGTTCCCAATACCCTTAAACTGAAATACCCACTTGAGGATGAATTTACTAATGTTTGGGAAAAATCCCCAAACATTGATGTAGCCATTGCTAGGCTTTCTAGCGATATGCCCTTCCCTTTGAGAATTTAGGGTCTCTAAAAGATCCTTTAGATAAGAAAGCTGACACATTTCTCAGAGGGACATGGGGTCGGCAGCTGTTTCATTTAAATCAAGTATAGCAGCCACGTGTACATCCAGATCTCTGGTTAAATGGCTTCAGTAGCTGGAGTCACAGATGTGGAATAAAAGCCTTAGAGATCAAATTTTAGGAGCACTTCCCACTATTCAGAAACAAGCTTACTTCCTAGTAGACACATCAGTTGATAGTGTTAGGTTCACTGACCGAGTCTATGGTTTCTCAAACTCAGTCCTCCTGCTTAAGATTTGGTCAGCTGACTTCCAGTCGAAAAAGAAACTGTCCACCATTCCTTGCTAGGGGGACTATTTGTTTGGTACAGTTCTTGATGAGATATTAGAGAAGGTGACAATAAAAAAAAAGAATTTTCCCCCCTCCCTTTCAGAGATAGAGAAAATCCTTTCAGGGTTCAGCAACCAGAGGAAAGGGAAGAAGCCAGAGAGGGGATAATGGAAGGGGTGGATGAACCTGGAGAAAAGACAGGGGTCAGACAAAGGAGTTCCTATTTAATAAAACCAGCACCTACAATGGGGGACTCAAACATCAATGACTCCAGCCTACCAGTGGGGCGAGATTAAAAATGTTTTGCCATCAGTAGGCTTTGCTGCCCACTACTCGGTGAGTAGTGAATACTCTTTCCAAAGGCCTAAAACTAATTTCTTCTTCTTTTCCCCCAGTCTAGATGGTTGAAATTCGGGTGAGAAAGAAGAACCAAGTTGCAATCGAAACAGAGGTCATACAATTAATCAGAGTGTCAGAATGAGAAAAGGGTTTTACAGCAATGTATTTCTCATAAAAAAGATGGTTCCTACAGAACCATAATAATCTAAAAGCCTAAATTGTTACATAAAAACAGAAGATTTCAAAATGGAAACTCTAAGATCAACAGTTAAACTTCTGTAACCCTTTTGTTTCATAGCAGTAGTAGACTTAAGAGATGACCATTATCACATCCCAATCCACCCAAACCACCATAAATATCTCGGGGTGGTGGTAGAATTCCAAGGTGACCTCTTACATCTACAATTTCAGTGCCTACCCTTTGGAATCTCTCTAGAACCCAGAATCTTTACCAAGATAGTGGCAGAGATGACATCCTATATAAGAAAGAGACATTAGTAGTACCATACTTAGATGAATTTCTAATAGTTGGAGACTTGGAAAAAACCTGTACAATAGCAGTCAAGCAAGTGTTATTCATCCTAGTAAGATTAGGGTGGATAGTGAACAAAGAAAAATCAAGACTCGAGTCTTTCCATATTTAGATTTTTTGGGGGGCATCAGCTTGGACACTAACCATTAGAGATGATTCCTTACAGTAGAGAAAATTCAAAAGATCAGTCAAAAAATCTTATGTTCAGGAAAAACATATAGTCTCAGTAAGAAAAAAACATATCCTTGCTATGGTCCCTGACAGCCACAATTCCAGCTGTGCAGTGGGCTCAATTCCACACAAGATGTGTACAGTGGGAGATCCTGACAATACAGGCCACACTAGGGAGATAAGCTGGATTACAAATTTCACCTATCTACAAGAGTTTTAGACTCGCTGAAGTGGTAGACAAATACGGGAAACCTCTTAATAGGGGTCCCGTGGACAGTACAAGAACCAGTAGTGATTACAACGGATGCAAATCCAACAGGTAGAGGTGTTCTCCTCGAGGGGCTGTGTTTTCAGGGACTTTGGGATCCCAAAATATAAAGTGGTTCCTCCAACCTAAAACAACTAACCGTAGTCAGAAAAGCACTACAAGCAACCTTGAGATGGACAATAGGAAAGAACGTGGTGATTCTATCAGACAACAACACGACAGTGGCCTATTTAAAGGGAAGGTGCCCCGTTTTTATATTATTGAAAAAATTAAAATGTTAAATTCCTTATTTTTATAACAGATTTTCAAGTGCACAGTATTTATTGTTTTTTAAATTAATTTTTTTTGCAGAAAATGGGGTTTTCCATTTTGCTTTGTAGGAGTGTAAGAGTCGCTGCACAATGCTTACACTCTGCAAATACGGTTGCCCTGGGCATAGACATCAGCGGTCGGATGCTGACCCTATTTATAACACTGTAGCCGCATTAGCTGTGACCTGGTCATGCCCTCCTGGGCTGTCTAGGACACAGATGTGGGAGGATATCGTGGCCATTTTGTTGTAGCCTGCAGCGTATTGTGTGGGCTTTATTTTCCCCAAGGAGGTACCAGGTCAGATCAGTTAATGTCAGAAGTAAAAAAAATACTTTCCATAGCAGAGCAGAATGTTTTATTCCTTTTCAAGCTGATATTTAAAGGGTTCAGAGAACGTCATCTCCGATTACCTAAGTCGCCATTCGCTCCATCAGGGGGAATGGGCTCTAACCTGGAAAATTTTCAAGCAGATTTGCTTGGGATAGGGTAGGTAGGTAGATTTATTTGCACTTTTACAGAAATGGGATTTTCACCTAGCATATGCATTTCCACCCTTTCCCCTAATTCCCATGGTAATAAAGAAAATACGCAAGGACAAAGTAAGGGAAATACTAATTACCCTCTTCTGGCCGAAAAGGGCCTAGTTTACTAAGGGTCATGTCAGTCTCTGACCCCTGGATCCTACCCGAAAGTCCAGACCTATCCCAACGTCCAGTGACTCACCTTCACGTTCCCAGCTTACACCTGACTGCCTGGAAATTGAAAGGGTATTTTTATCAGCCAGAGGGTTCTCGCAGAATTTAATTTCCACTCTCCTGTTGAGCAGAAAAAAAGTAACCTCTCTTAAGTCTGAAAAAGTCTGGAATAAATTTCTGGAATTTTCTGGTTGGGTTGTGACCACCCAAAGTTAACTAGTCCTCATTTCAGAAATTCTAGAATTTCTCCAAAAAGGACTACATAGAGGCCTTTCCACTAGCTCCTTAAACGTTCAAGTGTCAGCAAGATTGCCAATCACCCATGGGTACATAGGTCCATAAAAGCATCTTTTTCATCTAGACCAGTAGTCGGTCCTAGGGTGGCATCTTGGAATCTTAATTTAATTTTAAATGCTCTTACAAAGGCTCCTTTTGAACCTATTTCATCCACTACTATTAGGATACTTACAATAAAGACAGTAGTCCTGGTAGCAGTAACCTCAATCAGGTAACTGAGTGCGTTACAGGCAATATTGGTCAACCCCCCTTTAACAAACATATTGCAAGATAGGGAAAGATTGAGGCCAAATCCAGCCGTCCTCCCAAAAGTAAGTTCTAAATTTCACAGAAGTCAGGAAATAACGTTTCATTCCATAGATGTGTGAAGATGAATCCTAAAATACAGTGGGGCAAAAAAGTATTTAGTCAGTCAGCAATAGTGCAAGTTCCACCACTTAAAAAGATGAGAGGCGTCTGTAATTTACATCATAGGTAGACCTCAACTATGGGAGACAAACTGAGAAAAAAAAATCCAGAAAATCACATTGTCTGTTTTTTTTCATTTTATTTGCATATTATGGTGGAAAATAAGTATTTGGTCAGAAACAAAATTTCATCTCAATACTTTGTGATATATCCTTTGTTGGCAATGACAGAGGTCAAACGTTTTCTGAAAGTCTTCACAAGGTTGCCACACACTGTTGTTGGTATGTTGGCCCATTCCTCCATGCAGATCTCCTCTAGAGCAGTGATGTTTTTGGCTTTTCGCTTGGCAACACGGACTTTCAACTCCCTCCAAAGGTTTTCTATAGGGTTGAGATCTGGAGACTGGCTAGGCCACTCCAGGACCTTGAAATGCTTCTTACGAAGCCACTCCTTCGTTGCCCTGGCGGTGTGCTTTGGATCATTGTCATGTTGAAAGACCCAGCCACGTTTCATCTTCAATGCCCTTGCTGATGGAAGGAGGTTTGTACTCAAAATCTCACGATACATGGCCCCATTCATTCTTTCATGTACCCGGATCAGTCGTCCTAGCCCCTTTGCAGAGAAACAGCCCCAAAGCATGATGTTTCCACCACCATGCTTTACAGTAGGTATGGTGTTTGATGGATGCAACTCAGTATTCTCTTTCCTCCAAACACGACAAGTTGTGTTTCTACCAAACAGTTCCAGTTTGGTTTCATCAGACCATAGGACATTCTCCCAAAACTCCTCTGGATCATCCAAATGCTCTCTAGCAAACTTCAGACGGGCCCGGACATGTACAGGCTTAAGCAGTGGGACACGTCTGGCACTGCAGGATCTGAGTCCATGGTGGCGTAGTGTGTTACTTATGGTAGGCCTTGTTACATTGGTCCCAGCTCTCTGCAGTTCATTCACTAGGTCCCCCCGCGTGGTTCTGGGATTTTTGCTCACCGTTCTTGTGATCATTCTGACCCCACGGGGTGGGATTTTGCGTGGAGCACCAGATCGAGGGAGATTATCAGTGGTCTTGTATGTCTTCCATTTTCTAATTATTGCTCCCACAGTTGATTTCTTCACTCCAAGCTGGTTGGCTATTGCAGATTCAGTCTTCCCAGCCTGGTGCAGGGCTACAATTATGTTTCTGGTGTCCTTTGACAGCTCTTTGGTCTTCACCATAGTGGAGTTTGGAGTCAGACTGTTTGAGGGTGTGCACAGGTGTCTTTTTATACTGATAACTAGTGTTGAGCATTCCGATACCGCAAGTATCGGGTATCGGCCGATACTTGCTGTATCGGAATTCCGATACCGACTTCCGATATTTTTTCAATATCGGAAGTCGGCATCGGAATCGGAAGTTCAAAGTTGATTGACAGCCTGACGTCATCATGATGCGCGGTGTGTGTGCATCATGATGCGCCGTCATTTCGGGCCTTCCGGGGGTCTGCCGGCCTGCCGGGGGGCTGTGCCGGCCTGCCGGGGGGCTGTGTGGACTGCCCGGGGTCTGTACCGGCCTGCCGGGGGGCTGTGCCGGCCTGCCGGTGGTCTGTGCACCCTGTGGGGGTCTGTACCGGCCTGCCGGGGGGCTGTGCCGGCCTGCCGGTGGTCTGTGCACCCTGTGGGGATCTGTGCCGGCCTGCCGGGGGGCTGTGCCGGCCTGCCGGGGGGCTGTGCTGATGCCCGGGGGTCTGTGCAAGCATCGTCCGATGGGACTACAAGTCCCATCTGGCGATGCCTGCTACCATGACAGTGATTGACACATTAGCCAATGATGGGACAGTAGTAGTCCCATCATCCGGCTAATATGTTAAATGTTAAAAAAAAAAAAAAACTACATACATACTACATGCATGCTACATACATACTACATGCTACATACATACTACATACATACTACATACATACCACATATATACTACATACATACTACATACATAACACATATATACTACATACATACTACATACATACTACATACATACTACATATATACTACATGCATGCTACATACATACTACATGCTACATACATACTACATATATACTACATACATACTACATACATACTACATGCATGCTACATACATACTACATGCTACATACATACTACATATATACTACATGCATGCTACATACATACTACATGCTACATACATACTACATATATACTACATGCATGCTACATACATACTACATGCTACATACATACTACATATACACTACATACATACTACATACATACTACATGCATGCTACATACATACTACATGCTACATACATACTACATATATACTACATGCATGCTACATACATACTACATGCTACATACATACTACATACATACTACATGCTACATACATACTACATATATACTACATACATACTACATATATGCTACATACATACTACATATATACTACATGCATGCTACATACATACTGCATGCTACATACATACTACATGCTACATACATACTACATATATGCTACATACATACTACATATATACTACATGCATGCTACATACATACTGCATGCTACATACATACTACATGCTACATACATACCACATATATACTACATACATACTACATGCATGCTACATGCTACATACATACTACATACATACTACATACATACTACATACATACTACATGCTACATACATACTACATATATACTACATGCATGCTACATACATACTGCATGCTACATGCATGCTACATACATACTACATACATACTACATGCTACATACATACCACATATATACTACATACATACTACATACAATACATTCATACAATACATACATAGACATACAGTACATATAACATAGAGTAACATACTTACCAATACTTGTCACATTGTTCCCCGAAGCCATTGTCTTTTACGGAATAAATATTAACATAACAAACCACAAAAATACTCACCCACGATCCGAAGCAGTCCACGAGTGTGTCCCACGACGATCTTGGGTAGAGAACTGCAGCATCAGCTGTTGCTGCCGTTCTCTACGGGCTGCAGGAATCCAATGACGGAAGGTAGGTATCCTTCCGCACTGTATTCCTCCGCCACTTAAAAAAAAAAAGTCCCTAGTCTCACTTTATGCCATTGCTGCGTGGGAAATTCCCACACAGCAATGGCATAAAGTGAGACTAGGGACTTTTTTTTTTTAAGTGGCGGAGGAATACAGTGCGGAAGGATACCTACCTTCCGTCATTGGATTCCTGCAGCCCGTAGAGAACGGCAGCAACAGCTGATGCTGCAGTTCTCTACCCAAGATCGTCGTGGGACACACTCGTGGACTGCTTCGGATCGTGGGTGAGTATTTTTGTGGTTTGTTATGTTAATATTTATTCCGTAAAAGACAATGGCTTCGGGGAACAATGTGACAAGTATTGGTAAGTATGTTACTCTATGTTATATGTACTGTATGTCTATGTATGTATTGTATGAATGTATTGTATGTAGTATGTATGTAGTATATATGTGGTATGTATGTAGCATGTAGTATGTATGTAGTATGTATGTAGCATGCATGTAGCATGCAGTATGTATGTAGCATGCATGTAGTATATATGTAGTATGTATGTGGTATGTATGTAGCATGTAGTATGTATGTAGCATGCATGTAGTATGTATGTAGTATGTATGTAGCATGCATGTAGTATATATGTAGTATGTATGTAGCATGTAGTATGTATGTAGTATGTATGTGGTATGTATGTAGCATGTAGCATGCATGTAGTATGTATGTAGTATATATGTGGTATGTATGTAGCATGTAGTATGTATGTAGCATGCAGTATGTATGTAGCATGCATGTAGTATATATGTAGTATGTATGTAGCATATATGTAGTATGTATGTAGTATGTATGTAGCATGCATGTAGTATATATGTAGTATGTATGTAGCATATATGTAGTATGTATGTAGCATGTAGTATATATGTAGTATGCATGTTGCATGCATGTAGTATATATGTAGTATGCATGTTGCATGTAGTATATATGTAGTATGTATGTCGCATGTAGTATATATGTAGTATGTATGTTGCATGTAGTATATATGTAGTATGTATGTTGCATGTAGTATATATGTAGTATGCATGTTGCATGCATGTAGTATATATGTAGTATGTATGTTGCATGTAGTATATATGTAGTATGTATGTTGCATGTAGTATATATGTAGTATGAATGTAGCATGTATGTAGTATGTAGTATGAATGTAGCATGTATGTAGTATGCATGTTGTATGTATGTAGCATGTAATTTTTTTTTTTTTTTTTTACATTCAACACATTAGCCGGATGATGGGACTACTACTGTCCCATCATTGGCTAATGTGTCAATCACTGTCATGGTAGCAGGCATCGCCCGATGGGACTTGTAGTCCCATCGGACGATGCCTGCACAGACCCCCGAAGCCTGCACAGCCCCCCGGCAGGCCGGCACAGCCCACCGGAGCCTGCACAGCCCCCCTGGCAGGCCGGCACAGCCCCCCGGCAGGCCGGCACAGACCACCGGAGCCTGCACAGACCCCCTGGCAGGCCGGCACAGCCCCCCGAAAGGCCCGTACAGACCCCAGAGAGGCTGTACAAGGGAAAAACAGGATTTTTCTTATTCCGATACCGGAAGTCCCATAGACTTGAATGGGACTTCCGGTATCGGAATCGGCGATACCGATACTTTTTTTTAAGATCGGCCGATCCATTCCGATCCGATACTTTGAAGTATCGGACGGTATCGCTCAACTCTACTGATAACAAGTTTAAACAGGTGCCATTACTACAGGTAATGAGTGGAGGAAAGAGGAGACTCTTAAAGAAGAAGTTACAGGTCTGTGAGAGCCAGAAATCTTGATTGCTTGTTTCTGACCAAATACTTATTTTCCACCATAATATGCAAATAAAATGAAAAAAAAACAGACAATGTGATTTCCTGGATTTTTTTTTCTCAGTTTGTCTCCCATAGTTGAGGTCTACCTATGATGTAAATTACAGACGCCTCTCATCTTTTTAAGTGGTGGAACTTGCACTATTGCTGACTGACTAAATACTTTTTTGCCCCACTGTACCTTCAGGTAACGAGTCAGGGAAGGAATTCCTTGGCTGTTTATTCTCTTTCAGGGGTCAAATAAAGGGGCTAGCAAATTCATGATTACTAGATGGGTTAGGATGATCATAACCTTAGCCTATTCTGCCTCTGATTGTGATCCCCCTCAGAGTATTAGAGCACACTCTACAAGGGCCATAGCTACAAATTGGGCAGAAAGGTCTACTATCTCAGTTGACCAAATCTGCAAAGCAGCAATCTGGCCTTTTCCTACCACCGTCTTTAAACACTGTAGGTTGGATTTAGGGCTCTCTGATATTTTCTTTGGGAGAAAGGTTCTTTCAGCAGTGATCCCTCCCTAGGGATTTCTTCTATTTTAATTTCTCTGTGTGGTCATTGTGAAGGGAAATATGATACTTACTGGTAATTTGATTTTCCAGAACCATACCAGCACTGTGGTACTTCCCTCCTTTATTTTTGTGGTGTTAGAAGACTTTCCTCTTTGTCACGCAAAAAAGAAAAAGATAATTTTTTTTGTATATATAAGTATATGGTGGAGGTTAATAATCATTTTGTATGAATATATGTCCTAATAAGGCGGTTACCTCTTACACACTGTAATCACATTGGGGAAGTAGAGAGGTACCGCCTCTTTTTATTTTGGTAGGTTCCCTGTTTCTGGGGGCGGACACTCTCTGTGCGGTGCTGTCATGGTTCTGATAAATCAAATTACTGGTAAGTAATTATCATCTATCCCCTTTGTGGAGCTTAAACAAAAATATAAATTGTTAAGTAAAGATTTTGTACATAACTTATTAGGGAAATGAAACCAAGAATTGTTACTAAACAATCACCCCTTATCAGAGGAAATTGGCCAGCTCCTAGGTAACTTAAATAATAATTTTCTTTGGAAAACTAGCAATATTTGACTTGTTCAACAAGGATACATCTTTTGAAAAAAAAAAATCTACATGTTGAGATGGGAAAAAGATTTAAAGGAGACATTTACTCCAAAACAATGGCAGAAAGTGTGGAATTAACCTACACTGCGTGCAGTATTATTAGGCAAGTTGTATTTGAGAGGATTCTTTTTATTATTGAACAACAACTATGTTCTCAATCAACCCAAAAGACTCATAAATATCAAAGCCTGAGTGGGTTTTTTTTTAGATTTGGCTATCTTAGGAGGATATCTGTTTTTTCAGGTAGCTATTACTGTGCATAATTATTAGGCAACTTAATAAAAACCAAATATATACCCATCTCACTTGTTTATTTTCACCAGGTAAACTAATATAACAACACAAAATTTAGAAATAAAAATTTCTGAAATTCAAAAACCAGAAAAAAAATCAGTGACCAATATAGCCACCTTTCTTTACGATGACACTCAAAAACCTTCCATCCATAGATTCTGTCAGTTGCTTGATCTGTTTACGATCAACATTGCGTGCAGCAGCCACCACAGCCTCCCAGACAATGTTCCAAGAGGTGTACTGTTTTCCCTCCTTGTAGATCTCACATTTTATGAGGGACCACAGGTTCTCTATGGGGTTCAGATCAGGTGAACAAAGGGGCCATGTCATTATTTTTTCTTCTTTTAGACCTTCACTGGCCAGCCACGCTGTGGAGTATTTGGATGCATGTGATGGAGCATTGTCCTGCATGAAAATCATGCTTTTCTTGAACGATACCGACTTCTTCCTATACCACTGCTTGAAGAAGGTGTCTTCCAGAAACTGGCAGTAGGTCTGGGAGTTGAGCTTCACTCCATCCTCAACCCGAAAAGGTCCCACAAGTTCATCTTTGATGATACCAGCTCATACCAGTACCCCACCTCCACCTTGCTGGATTCTGAGTCAGAGTGGAGCTCTCTGCCCGTTACTGATCCAGCCTCGCGCCCATCCATCTGGCCCATCAAGAGTCACTCTCATTTCATCAGTCCATTAAACCTTAGAAAAATCTGTCTTAAGATACTTCTTCGCCCAGTCTTGACATTTTATCTTATGTTTCTTGTTCAAAGGTGGTCATTTTTCAGCCTTCCTTAGCTTGGCCATGTCCCTGAGTATTGCACACCTTGTGCTTTTTGATACTCCAGTAACGTTGCAGCTCTGAAATATGGCAAAACTGGTGGCAAATGGCATCTTGGCAGCTTGATGCTTGATTTTCCTCAATTCATGGGCAGTTATTTTATGCCTTTTTTTAATCAACACGCTTCTTGCGACCCTGTTGGCTATTTGCCGTGAAACGCTTGATTGTTCAGTGATCACGCTTCAAAAGTTTGGCAATTTCAAGACTGCTGCATCCCTCTGCAAGACATCTCACAATTTTTGACTTTTCAGAGTCCATCAAATCTTTCTTTAGACCCACTTTGCCAAAGGAAAGGAAGTTGTCTAATAATTAAGCACACCTTATATAGGGTGTTGATGTCATTAGACCACACCCCTCCTCATTACAGAGATGCAAATCACCTGATTTACATAATTGGCAGTTGGCTTTCAAGCCTATTCAGCTTTCAGTAGCACAACATGTATAAAAAGGATGATGTGATCAAAATACTCATTTGCCTAATAATTCTGCACAAAGTGTATTCTTCCAATATTTGTATGTCTCTTCATGAGTCATATTATAAATCGCTTACTAAATAGTACTTTTCCCCAGTAAGACTAGCTAAAGCAATTCCAAATTTTTCCCCACGATTGTGGATGAACTATGGACAGAACAGTGACATATTACACATTTTCTGGAAATGCCCTAAAATAAAGAAGGTATGGAAGAAGGTGTCCTCTTTGATTAATCAATGATTAAATAAAGATATATTACTATTACTCCTCAAATGGCAATTCAATCACTTGTTATGGACACTGTTAACCCCACTCATAAACATATTTTAATTCACCTTTTCTTGGTGGTCAAAAATTCCATCGCTGCCTTTTGGAAAAAAAATATACCTAGGACTTCAGACATTATTCAGAAGGTTATCCTACACAAAACCTATGAAAATACCAATACTATAGCAAACAATATGCTCAAAAGACATTACAAAAATGAGAAGTGTGGATTAACAACTTTCCTTAAAGGGAATCTGTCACCCCATTTTTCTAGTATCAGCAGCTGGCACCGCCATCAGGGGCTTATTATCTACAGCATTCTGTATTGCTGTAGATAAGCCCCTGATGTAACTTGAAAGATAAGAAAAATGAGTCAGATTATACTCACCCAGGGGCGGTCCGGGTCCAGTTTTGGGCCGATGGGTGTCGCGGTCCTGTCCGACACCTCCCATCTTCTAACGATGACGTCCTCTTCTTTGCTGCCTGTCGTGGTGTGGGGAGGTTGACCTGACAGAGGCACTCAGATCAAGAAAGAGGGTGCCATATTGAGAGTGACCATTAGAGGGCAGTGGGGAGCTTGTAAAGTGTAGTTATATAACTGCCATGAGAGAGGTCATGTAACTGCCAGAGGTCGAGGTCACTCTCATTGATCAGAGGTGACTGTCAGGTGACAGTGGGCAGGGCTACCTAGGCTGTGAGTATAAAGACTGAGGTAAGCTTCTAGAAGCTTCAGTCAGCCAGGGGAGCTCACAAGAAAGGAGGGTCTGCTGTTAGGAGAGAGGCAGCAGAGAGCCCTCAGAGAGAGCCTGACAGTGAAGACGGTCACGGGGGGTGACTCAATAGACGGTGGCAGCAGACAGTGACACCCTGAGGGTGAGGACAACGGTGTACTCTGGGTGGTGAAGCGCTGTGGTGAAGGTGCCTAGGGCAGCCACAGCGAAGAAAACCACAGGGGACACCACGATGGTGACACACAGAACAAGTAAAGGTACCCGGGTCTGTGTGAGAAGCAATTCCCAAAAGTCCTGTCATGGTCTGTGGAGGTTGTTAAAGGAGTTGGTGAATAAAATACGGACCTGTTGAATACGCTTTCCTGTCTCAGTCTCCAGGTTGCCTGCGTCAAGAGGTGGGTCACCCCCCAGACTGTTGGATCAGCACCACCTTAGCACAGCACACCTTCCCCACCTATCAGCATCAGCAGCCGCACCACCACCTAATTATCCCATCCTCGCCACCCTCTACAGTGGCTCCTGCGCAGGTGCACTGCTCTACCCTGTTGAGAGCAGAGCAGAGTCCTGCAGTACGCAGGTGTCGGGAGAGGTCCGGGGCATGCGCACTGCAGTATTCTGCTCTCAACAGGGCAGAGCAGTGTGCCTGCGCAGGAGCCACGACAGGCAGCAAAGAAGAGGACGTCACCGTTAGAAGAAGGGAGGCGCCGGACCGCAACACCCATCGGACCAAAACCGGACTGCCCCCCCGGTAAGTATAATATAACTCATTTTTCTTATCTTTCAGGTTACATTGGCGGCTTATGTACAGCGTTACAGAATGCTGTAGATAAGCCCCTGATGGCAGTGCCGGCTGCTGATACTCGAAAAAGGGGGTGACAGATTCCCTTTAAAGACTGTATTGCAAAATATACCTGTATTAGCAAACATTGTAAATTTAGCACTTGCTTGACCGTGAAAAATTCATCTTTTTTTTCAAAATATTGAGTTGTAGTATGTTGTTGTTGTTTATTACATATATATACTGTATATATATATATATATATATATATATATATATATATATATATATATATATATATACGGTATATAAATGTTGATGTAACTACATGCAAAAGCTCCATGTTAAGTTCTCCTTTCCCCTACCCCACATCTAATCCACTTAAATAAATATTTTTTTCTCTCCATACTATCTTTCCCTCCCCTTTTATATTTGTAAATAGTTAAAAATTTAATAAAAAGTATTGAAACACAAAAACTGATGAAAAAGACTGACCAAATACTGAGCGTGTGAACATAGTCTTAAACTACTTAATAACTTTAAGATTTTCTATTCAGAGTACTGTGAGACCTGGGGATTAAAGGACAACTATAAGGACAAATATACAGAAGAGAATGACTGACCGATTATATTTTACAGCAATATCATTCATTCTAGGTGGAAATATGTCTAGTGCTTTTCTTATTTTTATATTTTTAGCTAGAAATATGTTTTATGTTCACTTATTGCAAAAAGAGAATCAATTAATAGAGAAAGAAAAAGTGGTTGTGTGTAATGTAGTCTTGGTACTATGACTGTTAATAAATTTTATAATTTTGTACCATTATATGTTAGTTTTGGGGGGTCATTAAATAGGATAAAAAAGTAAAGCAAAACCCTGTGTGAATGGCCATTAAAATGTACATCTCATGTTCCTGTTAATAATCAAGCATGACAGCCATAGGTATTTAATTATCACTAGTTAATTAGAGATACCATATGTTTTGGATACAACCAATTTTCATGTTATCAAATGCAATACAAATGCGCGTCCGGCTTTTTCACACAACGAAAGCCTATGAGCGCCGCAATGCGCCGGATCCGGCAAAAGCCGGATCCGTTGGCCGGATCCGGTTTTTTGGTCTGAGCATGCTCAGTAGCTCTGCCCACAAGACATATATAAAAGCAAGACAGTGGGACCCACAGCCACACCCAACATGCCACCCAAGACAGCAACCAGGCGCAGGAGAAGGCAGGAGACCACTGCAGCACCATCCGCACCACCACCACCCCAAATGGAGCAGCAAATAGAACATGCTGAGGAGGGGAGGCCAGCAGCAGATGAGAGACGGTAATTATCAAATCCCCCATTCCTCCAAACTAGGGCCATGGAATATCAAGATATTCATTGGCCCTTTGTTTCTCTTTATTCAACAGCCGCCAAAGAGATGCAGCAGCAGCAGCAGCAGAAATGGCATCACTGGCAGCAGCTGTAACACCACCCACAGCCATGGAGTCTGGCCAGCAAGAGGACAGCACATCTTCTGGGAGCCCTCCCTCGCATCGTCAGCGTTTGACGGTAAGTTTTTATTTCGAAAATCCATCTTCTCTGTAATATATGTCTATTCATGGCCTTTTATTTCAAAACAGGAATCACAAGATGAAGAGGAGCTCCCAGAAGAAGAAGGAAGGGGTGGACAGACACCTGGAGTGGGCTCACAATTCGTAAGTTTTTTGCATCAAACGCAGAAACACAACATCACACTACACACAACACATAGAAAACAATGTTCTGCAGACCACACACAGCAAACAAATGCCTACATCCAAAGACATAACTTTTTTTGTTTTCTTCTCTAGTCTTCCCAATCTGGTGCTTGGCCAAGAGGTCCTCGCAGTGCCTCCCAGGGTCGTCGGCGACAGCAACGCGGCGGTCACCAGCGTGTTAGTATAAATATTTTTGCTTTGTTTTTTTGCACTTTTTATTTCATTTCTTTTGTGGAGGCTAATTATGTTATTTTTGTCTTTTTCTTTAACAGCCTTCACAGCGTGCTCCAGACTCTGACGGTGAGGATGGAGGGATTGATGTGGACCGCCTCATCGATCTCGTCAGAGAAAGGGAGCCGCTCTGGAATATGGCTGACCGCCGCCACGCTGACCTGATTGTTACCCGACGACTCTGGGAGGAAATCTGTTCTCTCCTTGTGGGCCGCTGGGAGGACCTCGAAGCTCGGGCCCAGATTAAAGAGCGTAAGTATATACAGTACCGGTTGCTTGATGTAAACCAGTGTTTCCCGAACTCCAGTCCTCGTGGTCCCCACGGATCATGTGTTCAGGATTTCTATTTACTATAGAAATCATGAAAACATGACCCCTGGGGACCATGAGGACTGGAGTTTGGGAAACACTGATGTTGTATACTAACCACTCCTTTCTCGTTTCAGGGAACAGAATTGTGAATCGGTGGCGGTCTGTGAGGGATCGTTTCAAGAAGGAGTTCAATAAAGAGATGCGGGCCCCGAGTGGATCTGGAGGACGCAGGAGCAAGTACAAGTACGCAGAAGCCCTGTCGTTCCTCCGGGAAACAATGGTCACCAGAAGGTAAATATTACACACCACATGTGAAAAAAAATGTTATATGTAAAAATTTTTTTCAGCCAGGGCCATACCATGTCAGTATTTTAATTGTTTTTTTTTCTCTTTATTCCACAGCACGGTGAGCAGCACTCGGGAGCCGGCACGATTGGACCCTTCTGAGGCGATCCCTGAGGAGACCGGCACCGAGGGACACTTCGACCGCCCCGGTACATCTGCACCTTCCCAGCCTTCCCACACATTCGACCCATCTGTCCCATCCACCAGCACAGGAGCATCGTGGCCGCCTACATTACATGAAGCTGCTGGTGAGGAGATCGCTTTCCCTTTACCCCACCCTTCTGCCCCTGCCACCTCTAGTACACCTGCGGGTACTGGGCGGCAGCGGCAGAGGGGTCAGGAAAAGACTTATGCGCCAGAGTTCTTGCATCTGAATGCATCTTTCCAGAACTGTCTAAAAGTCTTGTCAGAGCAAATATCCGCAGGCTATCAGCAGATCAACTCCAGCATTCTGGAGGTGAAGACACTTCTGCAAACCATGCATTCAGAAGCAAGATCTTCGCCAAACCACACCTTTTTCAGGTCTGTTGTGGAGCGCATGGAAACGCTCTCTCCTGCCCAGCAGATGCATGTAATGCATTCATGCCACGCTGCTCTCCAGCAAGTTACCTCCCAACCTCCTCCTCCTCCCACCACAGTAGTTCCTCCACCTGCACCCCCTCCAGCCACTTTCCATCCTCCCCCTCCTATTACATCTACACCCCCTCCAGCCACTTTCCATCCTCCCCCTCCTATTACATACCATCCACCTCCAGCCACTTTCCATCCTCCCCCTCCTATTACATACCATCCACCTCCCCAGCACCATCCACCTCCCCAGCACCATCCACCTCCCCAGCACCATCCACCTCCCCAGCACCATCCACCTCCCCAGCACCAGCAACCTCCCCAGCACCAGCAACCTCCCCAGCACCAGCAACCTCACCAGTACCAGCAACCTCCACAGTACCTGCAAACTCCCCAGTACCAGCAACCTCTCCAGTACCAGACATCTCCCCACTTCCAGCAACCTGCCCCGTACCAGACATCTCCCCACTTCCAGCAACCTGCCCCGTACCAGACATCTCCCCACTTCCAGCAACCTGCCCCGTACCAAACTCCTTCCCCATACAACTTGCCATCAACATCATCTGCTCCTACAGTCCCTGCCCAACCCTCCACTCCACCACCCACCACCTCTTCTGCTTCCCACATGTCCACCCATTCTGTAGTTTTTTCCACACCTTCACCTCTAACTGTTCCTTCCCCACCACGATCCCAGTCCTCTCTCCACACTCCCAGTGTCGAAGTGTCCCGCAGCCCCTACAGCAGTATTTCCACCACACACTACACAGAATTATAATGTGTGTATTTAAATAAAAATGACCAGTTTTATGGTTTCAGTTTTATAGTTTCAAAGTTTTATTAAACAAGTTTATTAAAATTTTAAAAAAGTTTACTAAAAAAAACATTTTTCAATAAAAGTTAAATTATTTTACACTGGTTGTCTGTCATTTCTTTCTGCGGCGAAAAAGGTTAAATACAGGGTATTTAAAAGGTGAAATGGTATTCAAAACTAGGTATATAACTGTGGGTAAATTTTAGCTTTTTGCCACAGTTGTGTTCCTGGTTGTGTTTGAAGCAAAGTATTTCACCTAAAAAGTTGTGTTTATTGTTGGTGATTTCCTAACAATGTACACAACTTTTGTTAAAAGGTGAAATACTTTGCATAAAACACAACCAGGTACACACCTGTGGCCTAAAGCTAACAATAGTAAGACCATGACAAGATAGCCAACTTTGGTTGGCAAAGGTATATACTGTTGGTCCAGAAGGTACACAAGTTTGGTTAGGGCACAAATCTTTCACACTCTGTCATCCTGCCAGTGTACTCTGCCTTGAGGTGACATAAAGTATAGTGCAAAATTGTCCCTCATTACTGAAACCGTCACAGAACTTCTAGTGGTAATGTCATGGTAATCTTGCAAGGTGGTTTCTTCAGAGGTGTCCTCAATGGAAATGGGTTCCTTGCAGATAACAAAATTGTGGAGTACCACGCACGCTTTGATCACCTCGTCCACAGTTTCTGTCTTGAGGTTGATCGCAGTCAATAGGACCCGCCATTTGTCTGTCAGAATACCAAAGGTACATTCAACCATTCTTCTTGCTCTTGTGAGGCGGTAATTAAAAATGCGTTTTGGTCTTGTCAATCCTCTGCTAGAGTACGGTTTCAAAAGGTGTTCTGACAGCTGGAAGGCTTCATCCCCTACACAGACAAATGGCATAGGTGGACCAGATGTTTGCGGCAGCGGTCTAGGTGGTGGGAACTGGAAGGTGTTTCCATACAGTTTACGCCCCATGGCAGACAGTTTGAAAACTTGAGAGTCATTGGAGCGGCCATAGGCCCCAATATCAACCGCAATAAATTTGTATTCCGCGTCAGCGATGGCCATGAGGACAATTGAAAAATATTTCTTGTAATTGAAATATTCCGATCCCGATCCAGCTGGCTTTACAATGCGGATATGTTTCCCGTCCACAGCGCCCAAGCAGTTTGGAAACTGACATATCTGTTGAAACTTGTCAGCAATTTCAATCCACCTCTCTGTTGTGGGCTCTGGTAAAAACTCTTCAGCTAAGGAGTCCCACAGTGCACGGCATGTGTACTTCACAATTCCAGATATGGTGGAAATCCCGAGTCTGTACTGGAAATGCAGTGACGAAAGGGATTCTCCAGTTGCAAGAAATCTGTGGGGAATTAAAAAACAATAAATTAGTTTTAAATCACAGCATTACATACCAAAACTGACCTATAACACTTGGAGATACAAATTACCACCAACAAGATTGCAGTGAAAGTGTGCTCTGATGCGATCATATCCAATAAATGTGGCTTACCTTAAAGTCACCATCAGACGCTCTGCGGGTGAAACAGAGAAGCGGCAATAGGTGTCCGCTTTTCTTATGAGGTGTGCAATGCGCTCCACCAAGTAATCAAAATTCTCCATTTTCATCCGAACATATCCAAAAAATTTATCCGGGTTTCGTCGAAGGTCCATGCATAGTGTAGAATAGACCCCACGCGTCATTCTCTTGGCTGTGATGGGGTGGATCCACAAACGTTGTCTACGATGCCTGATGCGCTGCTGTCTCGCTCTCTCCTTCTCCAGAACAATCACCCTCAAACGATTCGCCTCCGCTGTAAAATCCGCCAAATTCTTCAAAATATTTCCAATCACAACATCCATCTTCGCCAGTAACTTGCTCTTCTCTCCAACCTGCACTTTCTCCTCTACTACCTGTCAAAGAAGGGCTGTAGGAACACGCTATATATAGTTTTCCAGTAGCCAATCCCGTTCGGAAGGCCACAAGGGTCAATTTTAAAAACCGGATCCGGCGTAATCCGTCGAAAAAACGGATAGAAAAACGGATGAACCGGATGAGACGGATCCGGTTTTGTCTGTCCAGAAAAAGACGGATCCGGCAGAAAACCGGATCCGTCACATCCGGTTTTCAGAAACATTTGCCGGATCCGGCGTTCCGGCACGACGCCGGATCGCGCCTGACGCAGAAAACCTGATGTGTGAAAGTAGCCTTACCTTCAGTCTAGTAAAAGAAATACATATATAGAAAAGCAAAAGAATGACATATGCAACAGTTTTCTTCACAGGTAATTTGATTTCCCTTTTTTTATTTTGCCATTTGTGACCCTATCTGAACAAGTATCATAGTGAAAAATATTACAATGCTCTATGAATTAGGGATGACTCTTTTCAACTATCATTTCTCCAATCTTTGCATTAAATCCCTTTTTTACAGCTGTACTTATCTCGAAATTCTCAAAATTCTGCTCCTCGCTTGTTCCTCTTGGTTTCCCTCTCCAAATTGCTTGCAGGTTAACAGTCATCAAACATCAGAAATACTCTGTCTGATACCTGATTCTCATACCTGATACCTGATGATCATATATCAAAATCAAACATCAGAAATACTCTGTCTGATACCTGATTCTCATACCTGATACCTGATGACTGATACCTGATAACTGATAACTGATACCTGATGTCTGATACCTGATAACTGATAACTGATAACTGATACCTGATGACTGATGCCTGATGACTGATACCTGATGACTGATACCTGATGACTGATACCTGATAACTGATACCTGATACCTGATACCTGATACCTGATGACTGATAACTGATACCTGATAACTGATACCTGATAACTGATACCTGATGACTGATACCTGATGACTGATACCTGATGACTGATACCTGATACCTGATAACTGATAACTGATACCTGATGACTGATACCTGATAAATGATAACTGATACCTGATGACTGATACCTGATACCTGATACCTGATAACTGATAACTGATAACTGATGACTGATACCTGATACCTGATAACTGATAACTGATACCTGATGACTGATACCTGATGACTGATACCTGATGACTGATACCTGATGACTGATACCTGATGACTGATAACTGATACCTGATACCTGATACCTGATGACTGATAACTGATAACTGATACCTGATACCTGATACCTGATACCTGATGACTGATGACTGATGACTGATAACTGATACCTGATACCTGATACCTGATAACTGATACCTGATACCTGATGACTGATGACTGATGACTGATGACTGATAACTGATAACTGATACCTGATACCTGATGACTGATACCTGATACCTGATAACTGATAACTGATAACTGATAACTGATGACTGATAACTGATACCTGATGACTGATGACTGATGACTGATGACTGATGACTGATAACTGATACCTGATACCTGATGACTGATAACTGATAACTGGTAACTGATAACTGATAACTGATAACTGATACCTGATAACTGATAACTGATAACTGATAACTGATACCTGATGACTGATACCTGATGACTGATAACTGATAACTGATACCTGATACCTGATGACTGATACCTGATGACTGATACCTGATAACTGATACCTGATAACTGATACCTGATAACTGATAACTGATACCTGATAACTGATAACTGATAACTGATACCTGATACCTGATACCTGATACCTGATGACTGATAACTGATAACTGATAACTGATAACTGATACCTGATAACTGATAACTGGTAACTGATAACTGATAACTGATAACTGATACCTGATAACTGATAACTGATAACTGATAACTGATAACTGATACCTGATGACTGATAACTGATAACTGATACCTGATACCTGATGACTGATACCTGATGACTGATACCTGATACCTGATAACTGATAACTGATAACTGATAACTGATACCTGATACCTGATACCTGATAACTGATAACTGATACCTGATACCTGATAACTGATAACTGATAACTGATGACTGATGACTGATGACTGATAACTGATAACTGATAACTGATAACTGATAACTGATACCTGATAACTGATACCTGATAACTGATAACAGATACCTGATACCTGATACCTGATAACTGATAACTGATAACTGATAACTGATAACTGATAACTGATACCTGATAACTGATGACTGATGACTGATACCTGATGACTGATACCTGATACCTGATACCTGATGACTGATAACTGATAACTGATACCTGATAACTGATACCTGATAACTGATAACTGATAACTGATACCTGATACCTGATAACTGATAACTGATAACTGATAACTGATACCTGATACCTGATGACTGATAACTGATAACTGATACCTGATAACTGATACCTGATAACTGATAACTGGTAACTGATAACTGATACCTGATAACTGATAACTGATAACTGATAACTGATAACTGATACCTGATGACTGATAACTGATACCTGATACCTGATGACTGATACCTGATGACTGATACCTGATACCTGATAACTGATAACTGATAACTGATAACTGATACCTGATACCTGATAACTGATAACTGATACCTGATACCTGATACCTGATGACTGATGACTGATGACTGATGACTGATAACTGATACCTGATAACTGATAACTGATACCTGATACCTGATGACTGATAACTGATGACTGATGACTGATGACTGATGACTGATGACTGATGACTGATACCTGATGACTGATGACTGATAACTGATAACTGATAACTGATGACTGATAACTGATAACTGATAACTGATAACTGATACCTGATACCTGATAACTGATAACTGATAACTGATGACTGATAACTGATACCTGATGACTGATGACTGATGACTGATGACTGATGACTGATGACTGATACCTGATACCTGATGACTGATAACTGATAACTGGTAACTGATAACTGATAACTGATACCTGGTAACTGATACCTGGTAACTGATAACTGATACCTGATACCTGATAACTGATAACTGATAACTGATGACTGATACCTGATGACTGATACCTGATGACTGATACCTGATAACTGATACCTGATACCTGATAACTGATAACTGATAACTGATACCTGATACCTGATACCTGATAACTGATAACTGATACCTGATACCTGATACCTGATACCTGATGACTGATAACTGATAACTGATGACTGATAACTGATAACTGATAACTGATACCTGATAAGTGATACCTGATACCTGATACCTGATACCTGATGACTGATGACTGATAACTGATAACTGATACCTGATACCTGATACCTGATAACTGATACCTGATAACTGATACCTGATAACTGATACCTGATACATGATGACTGATAACTGATACCTGATACCTGATACCTGATACCTGATAACTGATACCTGATGACTGATGACTGATGACTGATAACTGATAACTGATAACTGATACCTGATACCTGATAACTGATAACTGATAACTGATACCTGATGACTGATAACTGATACCTGATACCTGATACCTGATAACTGATAACTGATAACTGATACCTGATACCTGATACCTGATACCTGATACCTGATGACTGATAACTGATAACTGATACCTGATAACTGATACCTGATACCTGATACCTGATACCTGATGACTGATGACTGATAACTGATAACTGATACCTGATACCTGATACCTGATACCTGATACCTGATAACTGATACCTGATACCTGATACCTGATACCTGATACCTGATGACTGATGACTGATACCTGATACCTGATAACTGATACCTGATGACTGATGACTGATGACTGATGACTGATAACTGATACCTGATACCTGATACCTGATACCTGATAACTGATAACTGATAACTGATACCTGATGACTGATAACTGATAACTGATACCTGATACCTGATACCTGATGACTGATGACTGATGACTGATGACTGATGACTGATAACTGATACCTGATACCTGATACCTGATAACTGATAACTGATAACTGATAACTGATACCTGATACCTGATGACTGATGACTGATGACTGATGACTGATAACTGATACCTGATACCTGATACCTGATGACTGATGACTGATGACTGATGACTGATGACTGATAACTGATACCTGATGACTGATAACTGATAACTGATAACTGATACCTGATACCTGATACCTGATGACTGATGACTGATGACTGATGACTGATGACTGATGACTGATGACTGATACCTGATAACTGATACCTGATACCTGATAACTGATACCTGATAACTGATACCTGATAACTGATAACTGATAACTGATACCTGATAACTGATAACTGATAACTGATACCTGATACCTGATAAATGATAACTGATACCTGATACCTGATACCTGATAACTGATAACTGATACCTGATAACTGATAACTGATACCTGATAACTGATACCTGATACCTGATAACTGATAACTGATAACTGATACCTGATAACTGATACCTGATACCTGATAACTGATACCTGATAACTGATAACTGATACCTGATACCTGATAACTGATAACTGATAACTGATACCTGATGACTGATACCTGATAACTGATACCTGATACCTGATAACTGATAACTGATAACTGATACCTGATACCTGATAACTGATACCTGATAACTGATAACTGATACCTGATACCTGATACCTGATGACTGATAACTGATAACTGATACCTGATACCTGATAACTGATAACTGATAACTGATGCCTGATGACTGATACCTGATGACTGATAACTGATACCTGATAACTGATAACTGATACCTGATACCTGATAACTGATAACTGATACCTGATACCTGATACCTGATGACTGATAACTGATAACTGATACCTGATACCTGATAACTGATAACTGATAACTGATGCCTGATACCTGATGACTGATAACTGATACCTGATAACTGATAACTGATAACTGATACCTGATACCTGATAACTGATAACTGATAACTGATACCTGATGACTGATACCTGATGACTGATACCTGATGACTGATACCTGATGACTGATACCTGATACCTGATACCTGATACCTGATAACTGATAACTGATAACTGATAACTGATACCTGATAACTGATACCTGATACCTGATACCTGATGACTGATACCTGATGACTGATACCTGATGACTGATACCTGATGACTGATACCTGATGACTGATACCTGATACCTGATACCTGATAACTGATACCTGATAACTGATAACTGATACCTGATAACTAATACCTGATACCTGATAACTGATAACTGATACCTGATGACTGATACCTGATGACTGATACCTGATACCTGATACCTGATAACTGATAACTGATACCTGATACCTGATGACTGATACCTGATGACTGATACCTGATGACTGATACCTGATACCTGATACCTGATAACTGATACCTGATAACTGATACCTGATAACTGATACCTGATACCTGATACCTGATAACTGATACCTGATACCTGATACCTGATAACTGATACCTGATACCTGATACCTGATAACTGATACCTGATACCTGATACCTGATAACTGATGACTGATGACTGATACCTGATGACTGATACCTGATGACTGATACCTGATGACTGATACCTGATACCTGATAACTGATGACTGATACATGATGACTGATACCTGATGACTGATACCTGATGACTGATACCTGATACCTGATACCTGATAACTGATACCTGATAACTGATAACTGATACCTGACAACTGATACCTGATACCTGATACCTGATACCTGATAACTGATACCTGATAACTGATACCTGATAACTGATACCTGATAACTGATACCTGATAACTGATACCTGATAACTGATACCTGATACCTGATAACTGATGACTGATGACTGATACCTGATGACTGATACCTGATGACTGATACCTGATGACTGATACCTGATACCTGATGACTGATGACTGATACCTGATGACTGATACCTGATGACTGATACCTGATGACTGATACCTGATACCTGATACCTGATAACTGATACCTGATAACTGATAACTGATACCTGACAACTGATACCTGATACCTGATACCTGATAACTGATAACTGATAACTGATACCTGATACCTGATACCTGATGACTGATACCTGATGAATGATACCTGATACCTGATACCTGATACCTGATAACTGATAACTGATAACTGATACCTGATACCTGATAACTGATAACTGATAACTGATACCTGATACCTGATAACTGATAACTGATAACTGATACCTGATAACTGATACCTGATAACTGATAACTGATAACTGATACCTGATACCTGATAACTGATGACTGATGACTGATACCTGATGACTGATACCTGATGACTGATACCTGATACCTGATACCTGATGACTGATACCTGATGACTGATACCTGATACCTGATACCTGATACCTGATGACTGATACCTGATGACTGATACCTGATACCTGATACCTGATACCTGATGACTGATGACTGATGACTTCATGACTGATGACTGATACCTGATGACTGATACCTGATACCTGATACCTGATGACTGATGACTGATGACTGATACCTGATACCTGATACCTGATAACTGATGACTGATACCTGATGACTGATACCTGATGACTGATACCTGATGACTGATACCTGATGACTGATACCTGATAACTGATACCTGATAACTGATAACTGATACCTGATACCTGATACCTGATAACTGATAACTGATAACTGATACCTGATACCTGATGACTGATACCTGATGACTGATACCTGATACCTGATACCTGTTACCTGATACCTGATACCTGATAACTGATACCTGATACCTGATACCTGATGACTGATACCTGATGACTGATAACTGATAACTGATACCTGATACCTGATACCTGATGACTGATACCTGATAACTGATACCTGATAACTGATACCTGATACCTGATGACTGATACCTGATGACTGATAACTGATAACTGATAACTGATACCTGATACCTGATACCTGATAACTGATACCTGATACCTGATGACTGATACCTGATGACTGATGACTGATAACTGATACCTGATACCTGATAACTGATAACTGATAACTGATACCTGATACCTGATACCTGATGACTGATACCTGATGACTGATAACTGATAACTGATAACTGATACCTGATACCTGATACCTGATAACTGATAACTGATACCTGATACCTGATGACTGATACCTGATGACTGATAACTGATAACTGATAACTGATACCTGATACCTGATAACTGATAACTGATACCTGATACCTGATGACTGATACCTGATGACTGATAACTGATAACTGATACCTGATACCTGATACCTGATGACTGATACCTGATAACTGATGACTGATGACTGATACCTGATGACTGATACCTGATGACTGATACCTGATACCTGATACCTGATAACTGATGACTGATGACTGATACCTGATGACTGATACCTGATGACTGATACCTGATGACTGATACCTGATACCTGATACCTGATAACTGATACCTGATAACTGATAACTGATACCTGATAACTGATACCTGATACCTGATACCTGATAACTGATAACTGATACCTGATACCTGATACCTGATACCTGATACCTGATGACTGATACCTGATGACTGATACCTGATACCTGATACCTGATAACTGATAACTGATAACTGATAACTGATACCTGATACCTGATGACTGATACCTGATGACTGATAACTGATAACTGATAACTGATAACTGATACCTGATGACTGATACCTGATGACTGATACCTGATACCTGATACCTGATACCTGATGACTGATACCTGATGACTGATACCTGATACCTGATACCTGATACCTGATGACTGATGACTTCATGACTGATGACTGATACCTGATGACTGATACCTGATACCTGATACCTGATGACTGATGACTGATGACTGATGACTGATACCTGATGACTGATACCTGATACCTGATGACTGATACCTGATACCTGATACCTGATGACTGATGACTGATGACTGATGACTGATGACTGATGACTGATACCTGATGACTGATACCTGATACCTGATACCTGATGACTGATACCTGATGACTGATAACTGATAACTGATACCTGATACCTGATACCTGATGACTGATACCTGATAACTGATACCTGATAACTGATAACTGATACCTGATACCTGATACCTGATGACTGATACCTGATGACTGATAACTGATAACTGATAACTGATACCTGATACCTGATACCTGATACCTGATAACTGATAACTGATACCTGATACCTGATGACTGATACCTGATAACTGATAACTGATAACTGATACCTGATACCTGATACCTGATGACTGATACCTGATAACTGATGACTGATGACTGATACCTGATGACTGATACCTGATGACTGATACCTGATACCTGATACCTGATACCTAATAACTGATGACTGATGACTGATACCTGATGACTGATACCTGATGACTGATACCTGATGACTGATACCTGATACCTGATACCTGATAACTGATACCTGATAACTGATAACTGATACCTGATAACTGATACCTGATACCTGATACCTGATACCTGATAACTGATAACTGATACCTGATACCTGATACCTGATGACTGATACCTGATGACTGATACCTGATACCTGATACCTGATACCTGATACCTGATAACTGATAACTGATAACTGATAACTGATACCTGATACCTGATGACTGATACCTGATGACTGATAACTGATAACTGATAACTGATAACTGATACCTGATGACTGATACCTGATGACTGATACCTGATACCTGATACCTGATACCTGATGACTGATACCTGATGACTGATACCTGATACCTGATACCTGATACCTGATGACTGATGACTTCATGACTGATGACTGATACCTGATGACTGATACCTGATACCTGATACCTGATGACTGATGACTGATGACTGATGACTGATACCTGATGACTGATACCTGATACCTGATACCTGATGACTGATACCTGATACCTGATACCTGATGACTGATGACTGATGACTGATGACTGATGACTGATACCTGATGACTGATACCTGATACCTGATACCTGATGACTGATACCTGATACCTGATGACTGATGACTGATGACTGATGACTGATGACTGATGACTGATACCTGATGACTGATAACTGATGACTGATACCTGATACCTGATACCTGATAACTGATGACTGATACCTGATGACTGATACCTGATGACTGATACCTGATGACTGATACCTGATACCTGATACCTGATAACTGATACCTGATAACTGATAACTGATACCTGATACCTGATACCTGATACCTGATAACTGATAACTGATACCTGATACCTGATGACTGATACCTGATACCTGATACCTGATAACTGATAACTGATACCTGATACCTGATACCTGATGACTGATACCTGATGACTGATAACTGATAACTGATACCTGATACCTGATGACTGATACCTGATAACTGATACCTGATAACTGATAACTGATAACTGATACCTGATACCTGATACCTGATAACTGATACCTGATGACTGATACCTGATGACTGATACCTGATACCTGATACCTGATAACTGATAACTGATACCTGATACCTGATGACTGATACCTGATGACTGATACCTGATGACTGATACCTGATACCTGATACCTGATAACTGATACCTGATAACTGATACCTGATAACTGATACCTGATACCTGATACCTGATAACTGATACCTGATACCTGATACCTGATAACTGATGACTGATGACTGATACCTGATGACTGATACCTGATGACTGATACCTGATGACTGATACCTGATACCTGATAACTGATGACTGATACCTGATGACTGATACCTGATGACTGATACCTGATGACTGATACCTGATACCTGATACCTGATAACTGATACCTGATAACTGATAACTGATACCTGACAACTGATACCTGATACCTGATACCTGATACCTGATAACTGATACCTGATAACTGATACCTGATACCTGATACCTGATAACTGATACCTGATACCTGATACCTGATACCTGATAACTGATGACTGATGACTGATACTTGATGACTGATACCTGATGACTGATACCTGATGACTGATACCTGATACCTGATGACTGATGACTGATACCTGATGACTGATACCTGATGACTGATACCTGATGACTGATACCTGATACCTGATAACTGATACCTGATAACTGATAACTGATACCTGACAACTGATACCTGATACCTGATACCTGATAACTGATAACTGATAACTGATACCTGATACCTGATACCTGATGACTGATACCTGATGAATGATACCTGATACCTGATACCTGATACCTGATAACTGATAACTGATAACTGATACCTGATACCTGATAACTGATAACTGATAACTGATACCTGATACCTGATAACTGATAACTGATAACTGATACCTGATAACTGATACCTGATAACTGATAACTGATAACTGATACCTGATACCTGATAACTGATGACTGATGACTGATACCTGATGACTGATACCTGATGACTGATACCTGATACCTGATACCTGATGACTGATACCTGATGACTGATACCTGATACCTGATACCTGATACCTGATGACTGATACCTGATGACTGATACCTGATACCTGATACCTGATACCTGATGACTGATGACTGATGACTTCATGACTGATGACTGATACCTGATGACTGATACCTGATACCTGATACCTGATACCTGATGACTGATGACTGATACCTGATGACTGATACCTGATAACTGATACCTGATAACTGATAACTGATACCTGATACCTGATACCTGATAACTGATGACTGATACCTGATGACTGATACCTGATACCTGATACCTGATGACTGATGACTGATGACTGATACCTGATGACTGATACCTGATAACTGATACCTGATAACTGATAACTGATACCTGATACCTGATACCTGATAACTGATAACTGATAACTGATACCTGATACCTGATGACTGATACCTGATGACTGATACCTGATACCTGATAACTGATACCTGATACCTGATACCTGATAACTGATACCTGATACCTGATGACTGATACCTGATGACTGATGACTGATAACTGATGACTGATGACTGATAACTGATACCTGATAACTGATAACTGATAACTGATAACTGATACCTGATACCTGATACCTGATACCTGATGACTGATACCTGATGACTGATAACTGATAACTGATAACTGATACCTGATACCTGATACCTGATAACTGATAACTGATACCTGATACCTGATGACTGATACCTGATGACTGATAACTGATAACTGATAACTGATACCTGATACCTGATAACTGATAACTGATACCTGATACCTGATGACTGATACCTGATGACTGATAACTGATAACTGATACCTGATACCTGATACCTGATACCTGATGACTGATACCTGATAACTGATGACTGATGACTGATACCTGATGACTGATACCTGATGACTGATACCTGATACCTGATACCTGATAACTGATGACTGATGACTGATACCTGATGACTGATACCTGATGACTGATACCTGATGACTGATACCTGATACCTGATACCTGATAACTGATACCTGATAACTGATAACTGATACCTGATAACTGATACCTGATACCTGATACCTGATAACTGATAACTGATACCTGATACCTGATACCTGATACCTGATGACTGATACCTGATGACTGATACCTGATACCTGATACCTGATAACTGATAACTGATAACTGATAACTGATACCTGATACCTGATGACTGATACCTGATGACTGATAACTGATAACTGATAACTGATAACTGATACCTGATGACTGATACCTGATGACTGATACCTGATACCTGATACCTGATACCTGATGACTGATACCTGATGACTGATACCTGATACCTGATACCTGATACCTGATGACTGATGACTTCATGACTGATGACTGATACCTGATGACTGATACCTGATACCTGATACCTGATGACTGATGACTGATGACTGATGACTGATACCTGATGACTGATACCTGATACCTGATGACTGATACCTGATACCTGATACCTGATGACTGATGACTGATGACTGATGACTGATGACTGATGACTGATACCTGATGACTGATACCTGATACCTGATACCTGATGACTGATACCTGATGACTGATAACTGATAACTGATACCTGATACCTGATACCTGATGACTGATACCTGATAACTGATACCTGATAACTGATAACTGATACCTGATACCTGATACCTGATGACTGATACCTGATGACTGATAACTGATAACTGATAACTGATACCTGATACCTGATACCTGATACCTGATAACTGATAACTGATACCTGATACCTGATGACTGATACCTGATAACTGATAACTGATAACTGATACCTGATACCTGATACCTGATGACTGATACCTGATAACTGATGACTGATGACTGATACCTGATGACTGATACCTGATGACTGATACCTGATACCTGATACCTGATACCTGATACCTAATAACTGATGACTGATGACTGATACCTGATGACTGATACCTGATGACTGATACCTGATGACTGATACCTGATACCTGATACCTGATAACTGATACCTGATAACTGATAACTGATACCTGATAACTGATACCTGATACCTGATACCTGATACCTGATAACTGATAACTGATACCTGATACCTGATACCTGATGACTGATACCTGATGACTGATACCTGATACCTGATACCTGATACCTGATACCTGATAACTGATAACTGATAACTGATAACTGATACCTGATACCTGATGACTGATACCTGATGACTGATAACTGATAACTGATAACTGATACCTGATGACTGATACCTGATGACTGATACCTGATACCTGATACCTGATACCTGATGACTGATACCTGATGACTGATACCTGATACCTGATACCTGATACCTGATACCTGATGACTGATGACTTCATGACTGATGACTGATACCTGATGACTGATACCTGATACCTGATACCTGATGACTGATGACTGATGACTGATGACTGATACCTGATGACTGATACCTGATACCTGATACCTGATGACTGATACCTGATACCTGATACCCGATGACTGATGACTGATGACTGATACCTGATACCTGATGACTGATACCTGATGACTGATAACTGATAACTGATAACTGATAACTGATACCTGATGACTGATACCTGATGACTGATACCTGATACCTGATACCTGATACCTGATGACTGATACCTGATGACTGATACCTGATACCTGATACCTGATACCTGATGACTGATGACTTCATGACTGATGACTGATACCTGATGACTGATACCTGATACCTGATACCTGATGACTGATGACTGATGACTGATGACTGATACCTGATGACTGATACCTGATACCTGATACCTGATGACTGATACCTGATACCTGATACCTGATGACTGATGACTGATGACTGATGACTGATACCTGATGACTGATACCTGATACCTGATACCTGATGACTGATACCTGATACCTGATGACTGATGACTGATGACTGATGACTGATGACTGATACCTGATGACTGATAACTGATGACTGATACCTGATACCTGATACCTGATAACTGATGACTGATACCTGATGACTGATACCTGATGACTGATACCTGATGACTGATACCTGATACCTGATACCTGATAACTGATACCTGATAACTGATAACTGATACCTGATACCTGATACCTGATACCTGATAACTGATAACTGATACCTGATACCTGATGACTGATACCTGATGACTGATACCTGATACCTGATACCTGATAACTGATAACTGATACCTGATACCTGATACCTGATGACTGATACCTGATGACTGATACCTGATGACTGATACCTGATACCTGATACCTGATAACTGATACCTGATAACTGATAACTGATACCTGATAACTGATACCTGATACCTGATACCTGATACCTGATAACTGATAACTGATACCTGATACCTGATACCTGATGACTGATACCTGATGACTGATACCTGATACCTGATACCTGATACCTGATACCTGATAACTGATAACTGATAACTGATAACTGATACCTGATACCTGATGACTGATACCTGATGACTGATAACTGATAACTGATAACTGATAACTGATACCTGATGACTGATACCTGATGACTGATACCTGATACCTGATACCTGATACCTGATGACTGATACCTGATGACTGATACCTGATACCTGATACCTGATACCTGATGACTGATGACTTCATGACTGATGACTGATACCTGATGACTGATACCTGATACCTGATACCTGATGACTGATGACTGATGACTGATGACTGATACCTGATGACTGATACCTGATACCTGATACCTGATGACTGATACCTGATACCTGATACCTGATGACTGATGACTGATGACTGATGACTGATGACTGATACCTGATGACTGATACCTGATACCTGATACCTGATGACTGATACCTGATACCTGATGACTGATGACTGATGACTGATGACTGATGACTGATGACTGATGACTGATACCTGATGACTGATAACTGATGACTGATACCTGATACCTGATACCTGATAACTGATGACTGATACCTGATGACTGATACCTGATGACTGATACCTGATGACTGATACCTGATACCTGATACCTGATAACTGATACCTGATAACTGATAACTGATACCTGATACCTGATACCTGATACCTGATAACTGATAACTGATACCTGATACCTGATGACTGATACCTGATGACTGATACCTGATACCTGATACCTGATAACTGATAACTGATACCTGATACCTGATACCTGATGACTGATACCTGATGACTGATAACTGATAACTGATACCTGATACCTGATGACTGATACCTGATAACTGATACCTGATAACTGATAACTGATAACTGATACCTGATACCTGATACCTGATGACTGATACCTGATGACTGATAACTGATAACTGATACCTGATACCTGATACCTGATAACTGATAACTGATAACTGATACCTGATACCTGATACCTGATGACTGATACCTGATGACTGATAACTGATAACTGATACCTGATGACTGATACCTGATAACTGATGACTGATGACTGATACCTGATAACTGATAACTGATACCTGATGACTGATACCTGATGACTGATACCTGATACCTGATAACTGATGACTGATACCTGATGACTGATACCTGATGACTGATACCTGATGACTGATACCTGATACCTGATACCTGATAACTGATACCTGATAACTGATACCTGATAACTGATACCTGATAACTGATAACTGATAACTGATACCTGATACCTGATACCTGATGACTGATACCTGATGACTGATACCTGATACCTGATACCTGATACCTGATAACTGATACCTGATAACTGATACCTGATAACTGATAACTGATAACTGATACCTGATACCTGATGACTGATACCTGATGACTGATACCTGATACCTGATACCTGATAACTGATAACTGATACCTGATACCTGATGACTGATAACTGATAACTGATAACTGATAACTGATAACTGATACCTGATAACTGATAACTGATAACTGATACCTGATACCTGATGACTGATACCTGATGACTGATACCTGATACCTGATACCTGATAACTGATAACTGATACCTGATACCTGATGACTGATAACTGATAACTGATAACTGATAACTGATAACTGATACCTGATGACTGATACCTGATGACTGATACCTGATACCTGATACCTGATACCTGATAACTGATGACTGATACCTGATACCTGATACCTGATAACTGATACCTGATAACTGATACCTGATAACTGATACCTGATAACTGATAACTGATAACTGATACCTGATACCTGATACCTGATGACTGATACCTGATGACTGATACCTGATACCTGATACCTGATACCTGATAACTGATACCTGATAACTGATACCTGATAACTGATAACTGATAACTGATACCTGATACCTGATGACTGATACCTGATGACTGATACCTGATACCTGATACCTGATAACTGATAACTGATACCTGATACCTGATGACTGATAACTGATAACTGATAACTGATAACTGATAACTGATACCTGATAACTGATAACTGATAACTGATACCTGATACCTGATGACTGATACCTGATGACTGATACCTGATACCTGATACCTGATAACTGATAACTGATACCTGATACCTGATGACTGATAACTGATAACTGATAACTGATAACTGATAACTGATACCTGATGACTGATACCTGATGACTGATACCTGATACCTGATACCTGATACCTGATGACTGATACCTGATGACTGATACCTGATGACTGATACCTGATACCTGATACCTGATGACTGATGACTTCATGACTGATGACTGATACCTGATGACTGATACCTGATACCTGATGACTGATGACTGATGACTGATGACTGACACCTGATGACTGATACCTGATACCTGATACCTGATGACTGATACCTGATACCTGATGACTGATGACTGATGACTGATACCTGATGACTGATACCTGATGACTGATACCTGATACCTGATACCTGATGACTGATACCTGATACCTGATGACTGATGACTGATGACTGATGACTGATGACTGATGACTGATACCTGATGACTGATACCTGATACCTGATGACTGATGACTGATGACTGATGACTGATGACTGATACCTGATACCTGATGACTGATGACTGATGACTGATGACTGATACCTGATGACTGATACCTGATACCTGATACCTGATGACTGATACCTGATACCTGATGACTGATGACTGATGACTGATGACTGATGACTGATACCTGATGACTGATACCTGATACCTGATACCTGATGACTGATACCTGATACCTGATGACTGATGACTGATGACTGATGACTGATAACTGATGACTGATGACTGATGACTGATGACTGATACCTGATGACTGATAACTGATGACTGATACCTGATACCTGATACCTGATAACTGATACCTGATAACTGATAACTGATAACTGATACCTGATACCTGATAACTGATAACTGATAACTGATACCTGATACCTGATGACTGATACCTGATGACTGATACCTGATACCTGATACCTGATAACTGATAACTGATACCTGATACCTGATACCTGATGACTGATACCTGATGACTGATAACTGATAACTGATACCTGATACCTGATGACTGATACCTGATGACTGATAACTGATAACTGATACCTGATACCTGATAACTGATAACTGATAACTGATACCTGATACCTGATACCTGATGACTGATACCCGATGACTGATAACTGATAACTGATACCTGATGACTGATGACTGATACCTGATAACTGATAACTGATACCTGATGACTGATACCTGATGACTGATACCTGATGACTGATACCTGATAACTGATGACTGATACCTGATGACTGATACCTGATGACTGATACCTGATGACTGATACCTGATACCTGATACCTGATAACTGATACCTGATAACTGATACCTGATAACTGATACCTGATACCTGATACCTGATACCTGATGACTGATACCTGATGACTGATACCTGATACCTGATACCTGATACCTGATAACTGATACCTGATAACTGATACCTGATAACTGATAACTGATAACTGATAACTGATACCTGATACCTGATACCTGATGACTGATACCTGATGACTGATACCTGATACCTGATACCTGATAACTGATAACTGATACCTGATACCTGATGACTGATACCTGATGACTGATAACTGATAACTGATAACTGATAACTGATACCTGATGACTGATACCTGATGACTGATACCTGATACCTGATACCTGATACCTGATGACTGATACCTGATGACTGATACCTGATGACTGATACCTGATACCTGATACCTGATGACTGATGACTTCATGACTGATGACTGATACCTGATGACTGATACCTGATACCTGATGACTGATGACTGATGACTGATGACTGATACCTGATGACTGATACCTGATACCTGATACCTGATGACTGATACCTGATACCTGATGACTGATGACTGATGACTGATACCTGATGACTGATACCTGATGACTGATACCTGATACCTGATACCTGATGACTGATACCTGATACCTGATACCTGATGACTGATGACTGATGACTGATGACTGATGACTGATGACTGATACCTGATGACTGATACCTGATACCTGATGACTGATGACTGATGACTGATGACTGATACCTGATGACTGATACCTGATACCTGATACCTGATACCTGATGACTGATACCTGATACCTGATACCTGATGACTGATGACTGATGACTGATGACTGATGACTGATGACTGATACCTGATACCTGATGACTGATGACTGATGACTGATAACTGATACCTGATACCTGATACCTGATAACTGATGACTGATACCTGATGACTGATACCTGATGACTGATACCTGATGACTGATACCTGATACCTGATACCTGATAACTGATACCTGATAACTGATAACTGATACCTGATACCTGATACCTGATACCTGATAACTGATAACTGATACCTGATACCTGATGACTGATACCTGATGACTGATACCTGATACCTGATACCTGATAACTGATAACTGATACCTGATACCTGATACCCGATGACTGATACCTGATGACTGATAACTGATACCTGATACCTGATGACTGATACCTGATAACTGATACCTAATAACTGATAACTGATAACTGATACCTGATACCTGATACCTGATGACTGATACCTGATGACTGATAACTGATAACTGATACCTGATACCTGATACCTGATAACTGATAACTGATACCTGATACCTGATACCTGATGACTGATACCTGATGACTGATAACTGATAACTGATACCTGATGACTGATACCTGATAACTGATGACTGATGACTGATACCTGATGACTGATACCTGATACCTGATACCTGATGACTGATACCTGATACCTGATGACTGATACCTGATGACTGATGACTGATGACTGATGACTGATGACTGATGACTGATGACTGATACCTGATACCTGATGACTGATACCTGATGACTGATACCTGATACCTGATGACTGATACCTGATGACTGATAACTGATAACTGATACCTGATACCTGATACCTGATAACTGATAACTGATAACTGATACCTGATACCTGATACCTGATGACTGATATCTGATGACTGATAACTGATAACTGATACCTGATGACTGATACCTGATAACTGATGACTGATGACTGATACCTGATAACTGATAACTGATACCTGATGACTGATACCTGATGACTGATACCTGATACCTGATACCTGATACCTGATAACTGATGACTGATACCTGATGACTGATACCTGATGACTGATACCTGATGACTGATACCTGATACCTGATACCTGATAACTGATACCTGATAACTGATACCTGATAACTGATACCTGATACCTGATACCTGATACCTGATAACTGATACCTGATACCTGATGACTGATACCTGATGACTGATACCTGATACCTGATACCTGATACCTGATAACTGATACCTGATAACTGATACCTGATAACTGATAACTGATAACTGATAACTGATACCTGATACCTGATACCTGATGACTGATACCTGATGACTGATACCTGATACCTGATACCTGATACCTGATAACTGATAACTGATACCTGATACCTGATGACTGATACCTGATGACTGATAACTGATAACTGATAACTGATAACTGATACCTGATGACTGATACCTGATGACTGATACCTGATACCTGATACCTGATACCTGATGACTGATACCTGATGACTGATACCTCATGACTGATACCTGATACCTGATACCTGATGACTGATGACTTCATGACTGATGACTGATACCTGATGACTGATACCTGATACCTGATGACTGATGACTGATGACTGATGACTGATACCTGATGACTGATACCTGATACCTGATACCTGATGACTGATACCTGATGACTGATGACTGATGACTGATACCTGATGACTGATACCTGATGACTGATGACTGATACCTGATGACTGATACCTGATACCTGATGACTGATGACTGATGACTGATGACTGATGACTGATACCTGATGACTGATACCTGATACCTGATACCTGATGACTGATACCTGATACCTGATACCTGATGACTGATGACTGATGACTGATGACTGATGACTGATACCTGATGACTGATACCTGATACCTGATGACTGATACCTGATACCTGATACCTGATACCTGATAACTGATGACTGATACCTGATGACTGATACCTGATACCTGATACCTGATACCTGATACCTGATACCTGATGACTGATACCTGATGACTGATACCTGATGACTGATACCTGATGACTGATACCTGATACCTGATAACTGATACCTGATAACTGATAACTGATACCTGATGACTGATGACTGATGACTGATGACTGATGACTGATGACTGATACCTGATGACTGATACCTGATACCTGATACCTGATGACTGATACCTGATGACTGATACCTGATGACTGATGACTGATGACTGATGACTGATGACTGATGACTGATGACTGATACCTGATACCTGATGACTGATACCTGATGACTGATACCTGATGACTGATACCTGATACCTGATACCTGATGACTGATGACTTCATGACTGATGACTGATACCTGATGACTGATACCTGATGACTGATGACTGATGACTGATACCTGATGACTGATACCTGATACCTGATACCTGATGACTGATACCTGATACCTGATGACTGATACCTGATGACTGATGACTGATGACTGATGACTGATGACTGATGACTGATGACTGATACCTGATGACTGATACCTGATACCTGATAACTGATACCTGATAACTGATAACTGATAACTGATGACTGATGACTGATGACTGATGACTGATGACTGATACCTGATGACTGATACCTGATACCTGATACCTGATACCTGATGACTGATACCTGATACCTGATACCTGATACCTGATGACTGATGACTGATGACTGATGACTGATACCTGATGACTGATACCTGATACCTGATGACTGATACCTGATACCTGATACCTGATGACTGATGACTGATGACTGATGACTGATGACTGATGACTGATGACTGATGACTGATACCTGATACCTGATGACTGATACCTGATGACTGATACCTGATACCTGATGACTGATACCTGATGACTGATAACTGATAACTGATACCTGATACCTGATACCTGATAACTGATAACTGATAACTGATACCTGATACCTGATACCTGATGACTGATATCTGATGACTGATAACTGATAACTGATACCTGATGACTGATACCTGATAACTGATGACTGATGACTGATACCTGATAACTGATAACTGATACCTGATGACTGATACCTGATGACTGATACCTGATACCTGATACCTGATACCTGATGACTGATGACTGATGACTGATGACTGATACCTGATGACTGATACCTGATACCTGATGACTGATACCTGATACCTGATGACTGATGACTGATGACTGATGACTGATGACTGATGACTGATGACTGATGACTGATGACTGATACCTGATACCTGATGACTGATACCTGATGACTGATACCTGATACCTGATGACTGATACCTGATGACTGATAACTGATAACTGATACCTGATACCTGATACCTGATAACTGATAACTGATAACTGATACCTGATACCTGATACCTGATGACTGATATCTGATGACTGATAACTGATAACTGATACCTGATGACTGATACCTGATAACTGATGACTGATGACTGATACCTGATAACTGATAACTGATACCTGATGACTGATACCTGATGACTGATACCTGATACCTGATACCTGATACCTGATAACTGATGACTGATACCTGATGACTGATACCTGATGACTGATACCTGATGACTGATACCTGATACCTGATACCTGATAACTGATACCTGATAACTGATACCTGATAACTGATACCTGATACCTGATACCTGATACCTGATAACTGATACCTGATACCTGATGACTGATACCTGATGACTGATACCTGATACCTGATACCTGATACCTGATAACTGATACCTGATAACTGATACCTGATAACTGATAACTGATAACTGATAACTGATACCTGATACCTGATACCTGATGACTGATACCTGATGACTGATACCTGATACCTGATACCTGATACCTGATAACTGATAACTGATACCTGATACCTGATGACTGATACCTGATGACTGATAACTGATAACTGATAACTGATAACTGATACCTGATGACTGATACCTGATGACTGATACCTGATACCTGATACCTGATACCTGATGACTGATACCTGATGACTGATACCTGATGACTGATACCTGATACCTGATACCTGATGACTGATGACTTCATGACTGATGACTGATACCTGATGACTGATACCTGATACCTGATGACTGATGACTGATGACTGATGACTGATACCTGATGACTGATACCTGATACCTGATACCTGATGACTGATACCTGATGACTGATGACTGATGACTGATACCTGATGACTGATACCTGATGACTGATGACTGATACCTGATGACTGATACCTGATACCTGATGACTGATGACTGATGACTGATGACTGATGACTGATACCTGATGACTGATACCTGATACCTGATACCTGATGACTGATACCTGATACCTGATACCTGATGACTGATGACTGATGACTGATGACTGATGACTGATACCTGATGACTGATACCTGATACCTGATGACTGATACCTGATACCTGATACCTGATACCTGATAACTGATGACTGATACCTGATGACTGATACCTGATACCTGATACCTGATACCTGATACCTGATACCTGATGACTGATACCTGATGACTGATACCTGATGACTGATACCTGATGACTGATACCTGATACCTGATAACTGATACCTGATAACTGATAACTGATACCTGATGACTGATGACTGATGACTGATGACTGATGACTGATGACTGATACCTGATGACTGATACCTGATACCTGATACCTGATGACTGATACCTGATGACTGATACCTGATGACTGATGACTGATGACTGATGACTGATGACTGATGACTGATGACTGATACCTGATACCTGATGACTGATACCTGATGACTGATACCTGATGACTGATACCTGATACCTGATACCTGATGACTGATGACTTCATGACTGATGACTGATACCTGATGACTGATACCTGATGACTGATGACTGATGACTGATACCTGATGACTGATACCTGATACCTGATACCTGATGACTGATACCTGATACCTGATGACTGATACCTGATGACTGATGACTGATGACTGATGACTGATGACTGATGACTGATGACTGATACCTGATGACTGATACCTGATACCTGATAACTGATACCTGATAACTGATAACTGATAACTGATGACTGATGACTGATGACTGATGACTGATGACTGATACCTGATGACTGATACCTGATACCTGATACCTGATACCTGATGACTGATACCTGATACCTGATACCTGATACCTGATGACTGATGACTGATGACTGATGACTGATACCTGATGACTGATACCTGATACCTGATGACTGATACCTGATACCTGATACCTGATGACTGATGACTGATGACTGATGACTGATGACTGATGACTGATGACTGATACCTGATGACTGATGACTGATGACTGATGACTGATGACTGATGACTGATACCTGATGACTGATGACTGATGACTGATGACTGATGACTGATGACTGATACCTGATGACTGATACCTGATGACTGATACCTGATGACTGATACCTGATGACTGATACCTGATACCTGATGACTGATGACTGATGACTGATGACTGATGACTGATGACTGATACCTGATGACTGATACCTGATACCTGATGACTGATACCTGATACCTGATACCTGATACCTGATACCTGATGACTGATGACTGATGACTGATGACTGATACCTGATGACTGATGACTGATGACTGATGACTGATGACTGATGACTGATGACTGATACCTGATGACTGATACCTGATACCTGATACCTGATGACTGATGACTGATGACTGATGACTGATGACTGATGACTGATACCTGATGACTGATGACTGATGACTGATGACTGATGACTGATACCTGATGACTGATACCTGATACCTGATGACTGATGACTGATGACTGATGACTGATGACTGATGACTGATGACTGATACCTGATGACTGATGACTGATGACTGATGACTGATGACTGATACCTGATGACTGATACCTGATACCTGATACCTGATGACTGATGACTGATGACTGATGACTGATACCTGATACCTGATGACTGATGACTGATGACTGATGACTGATGACTGATGACTGATGACTGATACCTGATGACTGATACCTGATACCTGATACCTGATGACTGATGACTGATGACTGATACCTGATGACTGATACCTGATACCTGATACCTGATGACTGATGACTGATGACTGATGACTGATACCTGATACCTGATGACTGATGACTGATGACTGATGACTGATGACTGATGACTGATGACTGATACCTGATGACTGATACCTGATACCTGATACCTGATGACTGATGACTGATGACTGATGACTGATGACTGATGACTGATACCTGATGACTGATGACTGATGACTGATGACTGATGACTGATACCTGATGACTGATACCTGATACCTGATGACTGATGACTGATGACTGATGACTGATGACTGATGACTGATGACTGATACCTGATGACTGATGACTGATGACTGATGACTGATGACTGATACCTGATGACTGATACCTGATACCTGATACCTGATGACTGATGACTGATGACTGATGACTGATACCTGATACCTGATGACTGATGACTGATGACTGATGACTGATGACTGATACCTGATGACTGATGACTGATGACTGATACCTGATGACTGATGACTGATGACTGATGACTGATGACTGATGACTGATGACTGATGACTGATACCTGATGACTGATGACTGATGACTGATGACTGATGACTGATGACTGATACCTGATGACTGATGACTGATGACTGATGACTGATACCTGATGACTGATGACTGATGACTGATGACTGATGACTGATGACTGATGACTGATGACTGATGACTGATACCTGATGACTGATGACTGATGACTGATGACTGATGACTGATACCTGATGACTGATACCTGATACCTGATGACTGATGACTGATGACTGATGACTGATACCTGATGTCTGAGACTTGATTGCTATAAAAAATCAAGCATCAAAATGCTTTTCAGATACAGTACTTGCGTGGATCATTTCATAAGGGAAGAAAAAGGCTTCTTAAGCAGGCTGGTGAGCTGTTGGATGACTGGTTAAGCAACTCGTTCGTGGAATATGAAATTTGAAATATGAAATAATCCCACATCAGATTTTTAATTTATTTATATATATAATTTTTTTTTTTTTTAACTAGCAGATTACCACACAAAATCCTATCGTGCTTCACTTTTAATATCTGACATTCTTACTATCTTCCTCTCTTGTAATAAAATAATTTATAGTCTAAGGGTGAACCATCTGCATTCCACTTTTAATATCTGACATTCTTGTTATCCTCCTGATTTCTAGTTAAATAATCTTCTATAGCCTAAGGGTGAAGTATCTGGATGAAAAATAGTTTTGGTGTAAAATAATAAGAAAAATTATAAAAATAAAAAATTAAGTTCGACTGCTAGAATTTGAACTCACAACCCCTTGTTTATAATCCTATACACAGTACATTACCACTACACTATAGTGTCAACTGCAAACTTATTCAGGATGAGTCTGATACTTGACTTAATTGTTTTAAACCTCAAACATGAAAATATTTTCGTCTGATACCTGATACTTGATACTTTATCAAATATCAAACATCAGAATGTTTTTGTCTGAGACCTGACACTTGACCAGTCAAAGATCAAAATCAAAATGTTTTTCAAATACACCTCACTACAGTACTTGCATGGTTCATCTCATAAGGGAAGAAATAGCATTCTATCACAACCTGTTAAGCTGGTGGCTGAGTGGTTAAGCAACTGATTTTTGGAATGGGAAACAAGGGTTCGAATCCAACATTTAGTTTTTATACAGCAGATTACCACATAAAATCCAATCGGGCTTCACTTTTAACATCTGACATTCTATTATTCTCCTCATGTGTTAGTAAAGAGTTTCGGACATGCTGTGTCTAATGATCAAATTACTTCATAGAATTTTTTCTTTGCATTCACCCAAGAACTGGCTACAAACTCATGAGCACTAGGTGGTGTCACTAATCCCCTGTGTACAAGGCATGGTCCTCCTGTAGCAGCAAAAAACGGAGCTATGGGTGTGTCCTACACTGCCTGGTTCTGCAGGGGACGTGCGTCTGTTCATTGCCATCTCACAGATCTGCGGAGCATCGGTTCTCTCTGTAAGGCCGGCGTCACACAATACCGTAGAATACGGCCGAGTGCTATGTGAGAAAACATCGGCCCAGTGTTAATCTATGGGGCAGCTCCCATCAGCGTTTATTTTATCAGGCGTATTCAGCGTGCGTGTAAAATCACAGCAGTCTGCGATTGGCACCGAGATTCGGATGAGACTCACCAATGCAAGTCTATGGGTGCGAGAAAAAAATCGCACAGCACTCGCACCGTGCAAGTCCTGTCCGATTTCTATGCACCAGTGTCCTTTGAAAAAACAGCAATTCATGTGCCGCATACAGTAAAATCACACTGACGGGTTACAATAGAAAAGATGGAATAGATATATAAAATTGTCAGTGACACACACATATATGTATATATGTATATATATATATATATATATTAGATAGATAGATAGATAGATAGATAGATAGATAGATAGATAGAAGAAAAGCCGGTAATGCAGCAGTCACGGCAGAGTGACATCACAGCAGGAGCCGCCAGGATAGAAGAGATGGATTACATACAGTAAATACACACAGGATAGGCAGATGTATGGATGTATGTGACATATACAATTAGTACAGCGTGTGTGCAGCTTACTGTACTTGTTTTTAATTAATAAAAGATTATTTTTCTAGCAAAAGTGGCGTGAGCTCCCGTGCAATTTTTGTAACCAGCAGAAGGAAAGCTGATGACTGAGGGCTGTTTTTTATAGCCTGTCAGTGATCTGACATTACATAGTGATGTCCCATACTGGGACAATGTAAAAAAGCAAAAAAAAAAGTGCAATAAAAAGCGATTAAAAGGACAGATGTAAAAAAAAATGGTACCGCTGAAAACATCATCTTGTCCTGCAAAAGACAAGCCGCCATACAGCTCTATCAGCAGAAAAATATTAAAGTTATAGCTTTCAGAATAAAGTGATGCAAAAATAATTTTTTTTCCTATAATTTTTTTTTTTATTTGTGTAAAAGCGCCAAAACATAAAAAAACATAAATGAGTTATCGTTGTAATCGCACTGACCTGAAGATTAACCCTTTCACCCCCAAGGGTGGTTTGCACGTTCATTTACAATTCTGACCACTGTCCCTTTATGAGGTTATAACTCTGGAACGCTTCAACGGATCTAGGCGATTCTGAGACTGTTTTCTTGTGACATATTGTACTTCACTTTAGTGGTAAAAATTTTTCGCGATAACTTGCGTTTATTTATGAAAAAAACAGAAATATGGCGAAAATTTTGAAAATTTTGCAATTTTCAAACTTTGAATTTGTATGCCCTTAAAACAGAGAAATATGTGACACAAAATAGTTACTAAATAAAATTTCCCACATGTCTACTTTACATCAGCACAATTTGGGAAACAACTTTTTTTTGTTAGGAAGTTATAAGGGTTAAAATTTGACCAGCGATTTCTAATTTTTACAACAAAACTTACAAAACCATTTTTTTTTAGGGACCACCTCACATTTGAAGTCTCTTTGAGGGGTCTATATGGCAGAAAATACCCAAAAGTGACACCATTCTAAAAACTGCACCCCTTAAGCTACTCAAAACTACATTCAAGAAGATTATTAACCCTTCAGGTGCTTCACAGGAGCAGAAGCAACATGGAAGGAAAAAATGAATATTTAACTTTTTAGTCACAAAAATAATATTTTAGCAACAATTTTTTTATTTTCCCAAGGGTAACAGGAGAAATTGGACCCCAAAAGTTGTTGTCAAATTTGTCCTGAGTACGCTGATACCCAATATGTGGGGGGGAACCACTGTTTGGGCACATGGCAGGGCTCAGAAGGGAAGGAGCCCTGTTTGACTTTTTCAACCTAAAATTGGCTGGAATTGAGATTGGACGCCATGTCACGTTTGACGAGAGTCTGATGTGCCTAAACAGTGGAAACCCCCCACAAGTGACCCCATTTTGGAAACTAGACCCCCTAAGGAACTTATCTAGATGTGTGGTGAGTAGAGTTGAGCGAAACGGGTCGAAAAATTTCAAAAGTCGCCGACTTTTGGCAAAGTCGGGTTTCATGAAGCGAAACCGGACCCTAGTATGAGGTCGGCCACGAGGTCGGCGACTTACGCGCCAAAGTCGCGTTTCAAAAGTTTGTTTTGCGCTCTTTTTCAGCCAATCAAGATCCACGGACACTGTGGGCAATGTGATGACATAGGCAGGGGTTACCACCATCTTTCAGAAGGGCATGCAAGTGATTGGCTTTCTTTGGTGGGCATCACAGGGGGTATAAAAGGGCGTGCACGCCGACCGCCATCTTACTTCTGCCGATCTTAGCATAGGGAGAGGTTGCTGCTGCTGATTCTGTAGGGAGAGCGTTAGGCAGGGAAGAAGAAAAAAAAACTGCTTCTGCTGCTAGCGATTTTGCCTGTACAACACACCAGTCACTGTGTGTGCAGTGCAAGGGGAGGCTATATTGTGGTGGATCAGCAGTGTTGGTTGTTAGGCTGCCTTCTAAGGCTTCCTGACAGCTGCATTGCTGTTTACCCACTGCTCTGCAAACTGCTTTTTTAAAAGCAATCCCAATTTTTTTTTTTGTCCTGCTGAGGTACTGAGCTTGCATTTTTTCACACCATACAGCGGTGTACGCTCCTCTCAGTACCGTGTAACGGCTGTTATCACAGCCACAGTGAAGCTATCTGTGTGTCACTCTGTGAGAATAAGTCGAGGACGTGTTCCGTTCTTACAGACCTGCACCTTCTAGTTTTGTCTAGCTTTCAAACAGTTAAATATATTTGCTGTTTGATCACATTCAAAACTATAGAGAGACAGCGTGTGTCAGTCCGTATACTTAAAAAACACGGAGCTTGACAATTTTACGTACACCGGACAGCCGTGTACGTGCACGCTCCTCTCAGTACCGTGTAACGGCTGTTATCACGGCCACAGTGAAGCTATCTGTGTGTCACTCTGTGAAAATAAGTCGAGGACATGTTCCGTTCTTACAGACCTGCAACTACTAGTTTTGTCTAGCTTTCAAACAGTTAAATATATTTGCTGTTTGATCACATTCAAAACTATAGAGAGACAGCGTGTGTCAGTCCGTATACTTAAAAAACACGGAGCTTGACAATTTTACGTACACCGGATAGCCGTGTACGTGCACGCTCCTCTCAGTACCGTGTAACAGCTGTTATCACGGCCACAGTGAAGCTATCTGTGTGTCACTGTGGAAGGATAAGTGGAGGACTTGTTCCGTTCTTACAGACCTACACTCTAGGGAGATTCCTATTCTGCCCAATTCTACATACACCTTGTAGTTTGTGATACACTAGCCAATTTCTGCCTGTGACATAGCGCTCTGATATTCAGTGGGCCTCACACAATCCAAAAGTGTCCAGTGTCCACTAGTGTGTGCAGAAATTCAAAATCTCCCTTATCCTGTTAGTCACTTTTTTCACACCTGTGCCATCGAGCCTGTGACATAGCGCTTTGATATTCAGTGGGCCTCACACAATCCATAAGTGTCCAGTGTCCACTAGTGTGTGCAGAAATTCAAAATCTCTGTGATCCTGTAGTCACTTTTTTCACACCTGTGCCATCGAGCCTGTGACATAGCGCTTTGATATTCAGTGGGCACCACATTTTAAAAAAGACATCAACAAACTGGAGCAAGTTCAGAAAAGAGCGACCAGAATGGTGACCGGTCTGCAAACCCTGTCTTATGAGGAAAGGTTGCAGGATTTGGGAATGTTTAGTTTGCAAAAGAGAAGACTGAGAGGAGACTTAATAGCTGTCTACAAATATCTAAAGGGCTGTCACATTGTAGAAGGATCAACTTTATTCTCATTTGCACAAGGAAAGACTAGAAGCAATGGGATGAAACTGAATGGGAGGAGACACAGATTAGATATTAGAAAAAACTTTTTGACAGTTAGAGTGATCAATGAGTGGAACAGGCTGCCACGAGAAGTGGTGAGTTCTCCTTCAATGGAAGTCTTCAAACAGAGGCTGGACAGACATCTGACTGGGATGATTTAGCGAATCCTGCTTTGAGCAGGGGGTTGGACCAGATGGCCCAGGAGGTCCCTTCCAACTCTACGATTCTATGATTCAATCCATAAGTGTCCAGTGTCCACTAGTGTGTGCAGAAATTCAAAATCTCTGTGATCCTGTAGTCACTTTTTTCACACCTGTGCCATCGAGCCTGTGACATAGCGCTTTGATATTCAGTGGGCCTCACACAATCCAAAAGTGTCCAGTGTCCACAAGTGTGTGCAGAAATTCAAAATCTCTGTGATCCTGTAGTCACTTTTTTCACACCTGTGCCATCGAGCCTGTGACATAGCGCTCTGATATTCAGTGGGCCTCACGCAATCCATAAGTGTCCAGTGTCCACAAGTGTGTGCAGAAATTCAAAATCTCCCCTGTCCTATAGACACCTTGTACCTTGTTTTACATAACTATATAGTTTGTTGGATTTTGTCTACATTTCTACAAAAAATGAGGAAGGCTGGTGGAAGAGGCCGTGGAATTGGGCGGGGGTTGGCAGCTGGTAATGATGGAGTTGGTGGTGGATCTGATGGTAGTGGCAAGAGCAAAATAGGACCGAATGCAGGAGGTGTTGAGCCTGCGTCATCGTCTGGCTCCACAAGGCCTCGAAGGCTTAGTTTTCTAGGAGTTGGCAAACCGCTTTTAAAGGCAGAGCATCAGGAAAAAGTTTTGTCTTACATTGCTGACTCAGCCTCCAGCTCTATCGCCTCCTCTTCTGAAGTTGTAAAAAGTAAAAGCACTGAGTCGTCATTGGAGGCTCATGTTCATGAACCACACCTTTCCTTGTGTCCTTCACCCCAACCAAGATTGAAGGATGACACAGGCCATACTACTGATTACTCCATGGAGCTGTTTTCACATACCATGCCTGGATTATCAAGTGAAATGGTGAATTACCCAGGCCAAGATGAATCTGACATGGAGTGCACTGATGCACAGTCGCTGATAGATGATTCTGCTGGTACATTCACTCAGAGCACTACATTGTCCTCGCAGTGTACAGAGCCAGATTCTGACCCTGATGAGACTCAGGTGCCCCTTCCCACACACTATACCACCATACACGGTGACACAGAGGAAGGTGCATATGACATTGAAGAGGAGGTGATGGATGACCCAGCTGTTGACCCAGATTGGCATCCATTGGGGGAAGAGAGTGCTGCTTCCAATAGCTCAGATGAGGAGCATCCACAGCAGACATCGACATCGCAACAGCTGTTATCTGGCAGGCCCGGAGCACTCCAAAGACAGGTTCCAAAAATCAAAAGAGTTGCTGGACAGCTTGTCCAGAGGGTCAAAAGATCACAGCGTGCTAGGCCGCAAAATTTCTGCCAAAGTAGGAAGAGTGCAGTGTGGCACTTTTTTGAACAAAATCCTCATGATCAGGCCAAGGTTATCTGTAAGAAGTGCGCAAAGACCTTTAGCCGAGGGAAAAATCTGACAAATGTGAATACCAGTTGCATGCTTAGACATTTAACCAGCATGCACTTGCAAGCGTGGACACAACACCAAACCTCAAGTGCCACATGTGCAACTGATCACAAAGAAGGTAGTCAGCAACGCTACATTGTTTCCCCCACTGTAAGCCCACCGGTTAGCACAGCAGCAAATGTTGAGGTGTCGTTGCAAGGCCACAGCAGTCAGGGAATCCCACTGTTATATCAATGAAAGACTGATTCTAGGCCATCAGAAAGAACACCAACTCCATCACCATCATCAACCCTCTCTCAGTCCGCCCTGTCCACCGCTACTTCCACCATATGCAGCTCTCAAGTCCAGCTCACCCTCCCAGACACTATGAGTAGGTCAAGAAAGTACTCAGTCTCTCATCCGTGTACACTGGGTTTGAACGCCCACATTGCCAAACTAATCTCGTTTGAGATGATGCCCTATCGGTTGGTGGAAAGCGCAGCTTTCCGCGAACTCATGGCCTATGCAGTACCATGATATGAACTACCCAGTCGCCACTTCTTCTCTCGCAAAGCCATCCCAGCCCTCCACCATCATGTGAAAGACCGCATTGTCCATGCACTCAAGCAGTCAGTGAGCGGAAAGGTGCACCTCACAACTGATGTATGGTCCAGTCGGCATGGCCAGGGCCATTACGTGTCCATCACTGCGCACTGGGTTAATGTGGTGGATGCAGGGACCACAGGGGACAGCGGTGGTGGGACAGTGCTGCCTAGCCCACGGTATAGGAAACAGTTGGCTGTAGGCGTTCGACCCTCCTCCTCCTCCTCCTCCAGAAGCGAAAGCTCGTCCACAGAGTGCAGTCGTACAAGCACTCCATCTGCAGCTGCCACTGTTGCACACGAGGTGTCCCCCTATCGAGCAGCTAGAGGAAAGCGTCAGCAGGCTGTGTTGCAGATGATGTGTTTGGGTGACAGACACACCGCCGAGGTGCTGGCCGAGTACTTGAAGCGACAAACTGAGTCATGGCTGGGCAGTGTACATCTTGAGGCAGGCAAGGTAGTTAGTGATAACGGCCGTAATTTTGTGGCAGCCATAGCCCTTTCAAAACTCAGCCACATACCTTGCTTGGCTCACACCTTGAACCTGGTGGTGCAGTGCTTCCTCAATAATTATCCGGAGTTAACAGCCCTGCTCCAGAAGGTGCGAAGACTGTGCGCGCACATCCGCCGGTCGCCTGTACACTCCATTCGTATGCAGAAGCTGCAGCGATTGCTCCACCTTCCCAACCACCGCCTCATTATCGACATTGCAACAAGGTGGAACTCCACCCTGCACATGGTTGAGCGGCTGTGCGAGCAGAGGCAGGCCATAATGCATTTGTGGGAGGATACACGGACCGTCACTTTGAGAGCAGACATGGAGTTAACAGGTGTGCAGTGGTCAAAGCTGAAAGACCTCTGTAAAGTCCTTCAGTGTTTAGAGGAATGCACACGGCTGGTAAGCGCAGACGACGCCATCCTAAGCATGAGCATCCCACTTATGCGTCTGCTCATGCAAACTTTGACGCACCTTAAGGAGCAGGCGTCTGCAGCCAATGTTGACGAGGAGGGAATCCTTGATGACATTCAGCCATTGTCTGCTCAGGGACCTCTCCTGGACGAGGTGGAGGAAGAAGAGGAGGAGGAGGAGGAGGATGATGGGGATGATTACTTAGGGGAGGAGGATGCACGACTACTGGTTGGCCAGCATCCTGGATCCACGCTATAAAGGCAAATTACAAAACATCATGCCACAGGAGAACCTTGACCTAATATTGGCTAATAAACAAGCAACTCTGGTAAATCGGTTGCTTGAGGCATTCCCAGCACACAGCAGCGGTGATGGTTCTCACACGAGCCGTACGGGCCGGGGGCAGCTTGGCAGAGGTGTTCGTGGTGCACACAGCAGAAGTGGCGTTGGAGACAGGGGTTTCATGACAATGTTGTGGACTGATTTTTCAAGTACCGCTCATACAACTGGTAATACTGCATCGATGGAAAGTGACAGGAGACAGCAGTTGTCAACTATGGTTACAAAGTACTTTTCCTCCCATATCGATGTTCTCCCACACAGGTCATTCCCCTTTGACTATTGGGCCGCTAAACTGGACACCTGGCCTGAATTGGCACAATATGCCTTACAGGAGCTCGCTTGCCCAGCTGCAAGTTTGCTATCGGAAAGAGTCTTCAGTGCAGCTGGATCAATCCTGACAGAAAAAAGGACCCGTCTGTCAACCCAAAATGTGGATGATCTAACCTTCATTAAAATGAACCATGCATGGGTTTCCAAGGATTTTGTCCCACCTTCCCCTGATGACACATAGGGTGACAGAAAAATGGCTTGCTTTGGTCCACCTCTTCCTGGGACTTCACCTATTTCGCCTTTTGCATCAGCTGAATGTCCAACATCAACATATGCCACTTTCTAAAACTCCGTAACTGTGCTGCCTCCCCCCCCATGGCCGTGGTCACCACCTAGCGCACGACACCGTGCGAGTGCCGTTGCCCTGGACAGGTGGGTAGGCAGACTCTTGGGCGCGGGCACTGGCACAGGGTCCCTCATAGTGCAATCAAGTGTCTCTGACGGTGGTGGTGCACACCCGCCGTCAGACACACCGCCGTACTATGAGGGGCCCAGTGCCAGTACTGACGCCCACGAGTGGGCCCCCCTTGCTTGGGCAGGGCCCCAGCATTTGCAATCTTTACCTCTCCCTGCTCCTCCGCTGTGTAGTCTGGGCCGTCAAATCCATACTGTGCCTGACACCGTTTGAGCCTGCCTCCTGATGTATAGACATATATTTTGAATGTGTACACTATGCTATCCATACATGTTATCCGGGGATACGGTACCCTTTCTCACCTTTGTGCAATCACGTGCAATCCATACTGGGCCTAAAACCGTCTGAGCCTGCCTCCTGATGTATAGACATATATTTTGAATGTGTACACTATGCTATCCATACATGTTATCCGGGGATACGGTACCCTTTCTCACCTTTGTGCAATCACGTGTAATCCATACTGGGCCTGAGAACGGCTGGCGAGCTGTTAAGCAAGCTACAGCACCTGTGGTTTGCACACGTAAGTTTTTCATTTTTTCAGGAATGACGGTTAGGCCTAATTCCGGAACTGCGGTTGACCTGCACTTACTGGGAAATCATCGTTCGCATGTAATAATTGTAATCACAGATCCCCATCACTAACGTTGTTCAGCGGGTTATCTGCACCTGTAAGCGACAAACGCTGGCCTTTTCAGTGTAGCGCACATGCAGCCACGGACATGTAAGGGCATGACACACCAGTTATTGGCCAATCTCATGTGCCAGAGCCTCACGTGTCCCTCTAGTAAGCCGGACTCGGACCGCGGGGCATGATGAAGTCTCATTCGTTAACGGAATTAAGCTTGCAATGTGTGCATCTTTTCTGTAGCTGGCATGGTTGAGGTTTCCCAGGTGGAGTCGAATTAAACCGTAGGCTCCACTCCTGGTGGTGCCCTTCTGGACATTCCTTTAAGGTTCAGCTTTGCAACCATACTGCCCACGTAAAACAAACACTTTGCCTTCATGAATGCTGTTTGGAAAGTCATGACTCGTGGGAATAACGCTGCCCAATCAGTTAACCTGCTAGAGAGATCCTTCGTTGCTCCCAAGCATGATATCACACTCCCTAGGAGGAAGGTAATGCCACTGTGGCGACCGTACTCCTGGGGGCGACACAAGTGCACTGATGCCCAGCCACTGCTCGATGAATCTGCTGGTACATTGACCCAGACCACTACATTCCCCTCGCACGCTACATGGCCTGAATCTGACCCTGATGAAATTCAGGTTACCCTTCCCATATACAGTTCCATCTTACACGGTGACAAAGAGGAAGCTGCAGATGAAAGTGCAGGTTCGGCCCACCCGCCATCAGACACACCACCGTACTATCAGGGTCCCTGTGCCAGTGCCGTCGCCAACGAGTGGGCCCCCCCTGCTTCCTCAGGATCACAGCACTTGCAAGGTTGAAATACTGTGCAGTGAGATGGAAGATGGGGACGACGAGGAGTCCAGACTAGTACAGGGATTCCCTAGCGAGGAGACTTATTTCATTGTTTTCAATGTTGGGACAGCAATTTTTGGGGAGCACTATACTCTGGAGAATGATAGATGGGGCCCACCATATACTGGAACATTCCAAAGGTGGACATCAGACACTGGAGCAGCATTTACAGGGCCCATTATACACTAGAGCATTAGAAATGGGGCCCATTATGTTTGGAGCATTATTTTGGGCCCATAAGACAGTGGAGCTTCATCCATGGGGACCAACATATACTGTAGCATTATGTGGAGCTCATCATATACTTTTTCAAACATTATATGGGACCAATGATTCTGTATGGAGAAATAGATGGGCCTTGTCATGAGATGTAAAAAGTGAAGTATTTTTCATTGTACTATACCGCTATTTCTCTGCCGTATCGGAGCATGATGAGTTGTGGTATGTGTTAAAGGGGCGCTCTTTCGCCCAGGGCACATGAAAACCTGGAGCCAGCCCTACCCCCCCACAACTTTAGCCAAATAACCCCCATTTTTCAGTGCGTAACTTGTATTATGAAGTTAATTAAGGTTGACAAGCTTAAGTAAGAAGAATTGATGCTTTTGGCATTCAAATGGGCACTGTAGGTGTGTTTCCTGTCCTCCTCTCACTGCCGACTTTTATTCCCCATTGACTTACATTGGGTTTCGTGTTTCGGGACGACCCCGACTCTTCTCTATAATCGGCCGATCTTGCTCGACCCGACTTTTGGAAAAGTCGGGTTTCACGAAACGAAACTCGACCCTAAAAAACCAAAAGTCGCTCAACTCTAGCCCGACGTACTATCCCGTCCACGGTCATACGGGCCCAGGTACCGTGGACGGGATAGTACGTCGGATGTCAGGAAGGGGTTAAAGCTGTCTTACCAATTATACTACACGTGGAATGGTTTAAAAAAACAAAAACAAAACGCAATTCCTGAATTGCTGGTTTTTGTTCATTCTGTCTCCCAAAAATCAGAATATAAAGCGATCAAAAAATGTCATGTGCCCGAAAATGATACCAATAAAAACATCAGCTCGTCCTGCAAAAAACAAGCCCTCAAACGACTGTCAGTCGAAATACGAAAAAATTATGGCTCTCAAAATATAGTGATGCAAAAAATATTTTTTGCAATAAAAAGCGTCTTTTAGTGTGCGACAGCAGCCAAACATAAAAACCCAAGATAAATCTGGCATTGCTGTAGTCGCACTGACCTGAAGAATAAAGTCGCCTAATCACTTATACCACTCGAGGAACGGCGTAAAAAGTAAATAAAACCAATTCTTCACCTACTGTTGATTTTTTCATTCTGCCTCCCAAAGATCACAGTAAGGCTCGGTGCACATTTATCCTGCGCTCTGCGCTTACACTGGGGTTTCAATGTAAATCTCTGAAACAAGTGATTCAAACAGAACCCCCGGCGGAAAATTCCCTATAATGAGGCAGATGTAGTCACTCTGGACACCATAGGACCAGTGATCCAGGGGTGTCCGTCTTTTTAGGATTGCAAAGTTTTGTGCACTTCTGAAAAGGACACCGCTGAACAAAGGCCAGACAGAGTCCAGAGTAACTCTGATGCCTCATTATAGTGAATAGATTAATTAGGGGCTTCATCTGAATCACGTCACTCGGAGATTTAGAGGGAAACCTCAAAGTAAGTGCTCAGCGTAGAGCGCCAGGTAAAAAGTGATCCCAAATGTTATGTAAAATGTTCCCAATAAAAGCTTCCACTCAATCCACAAAAAAATCAAGTCCCCACTCAGGTCCATCATCTGTAAACAGAAATATAGGGGGCTTCCACGTTACTGGAACAGCTGTTTGTATGTGTGTGTGTGTATATATATATATATATATATATATATAGTGAAACACACAGTACGAGCACAGCCCCCTGTGGAAGCCAACGCAAAACGCGCGTTGGGGCTGCTGTGTGCATGGTATACTGGGACTTATATGGGTAAGAACTCCCCCTTTTGATGGCACTTTATTGATTTGGAGTGATTTATATTGTTTACATTTGGTTAAATTACCAATGGTGACCTCTATTTAATGTGTTACATTTAACTGATAGAGTCCTTATTATTACTTTTTTACGGTGTGCAGTTAGGAGGTTATCTAGTGGGACTGTTTTATAGAGTGGATTGTTACGGACGTGGCGATACCAAATATGCATACTTTTATTTACTTTTTATTATTTACATAAATAAATGTATTTATTGGAAACTTTTTTTCTTTATTTAGGCTGTGAGTCCATGATGCGATTTTTAAGCATTTCCGCGGCGTTTTTAAACGTGCGATTCTGCCGCAGAAACGCTTAAAAAAAGCATTACATGCATTTGTAATAGAAAACGCACATGTTGTTCCAATGGTGCGTTTTTTACCGCTGCGGAATCGCTTAGCGGTAAAAAACGCAGCATGTTCATTAATTTTGCGGAATCACCAGCGATTCCGCATACCATCAATTATATGGGCAAGAACGCATGGGAAAACGCATGTCAAAACACTTGACAATCGCGTCAAAAACGCGTGTCAAAAAGCGTATGTATCTTCCCTGGCAAGGGCATGCATTTCTGCTCAGGTAAAAAATCGCATGAAAAACCCTACGTGGGCACATAGCCTTAAGGATTTGTAAAAAAAAAATTGTATGCTTTGTAATTTTTTTTAACTTTTTTACATTGTCCCAGTATGGGACATCACTATGTAATGTCAGATCACTGACAGGCTATAAAAAACAGCCCTCAGTCATCAGCTTTCCTTCTGCTGGTTACAAAAATTGCACGGGAGCTCACGCCACTTTTGCTAGAAAAATAATCTTTTATTAATTAAAAACAAGTACAGTAAGCTGCACACACGCTGTACTAATTGTATATGTCACATACATCCATACATCTGCCTATCCTGTGTGTATTTACTGTATGTAATCCATCTCTTCTATCCTGGCGGCTCCTGCTGTGATGTCACTTTTCCGTGACTGCTGCATTACCGGCTTATTTATTTATTTATCTATCTATCTATCTATCTATCTAATATATATATATATATATATATATTATATAATATATAAGAGAGGAAGATAGTAAGAATGTCAGATATTAAAAGTGAAGCAAGATAGGATTTTGTGTGGTAAAAAGTTAAAAGTGAAGCACGATTGGATTTTATGTGGTAATCTGCTGTATAAAAACAAAAAAACATGTGGGATTCGAACCCTTGTTTCCCATTCCAAAAATCAGTTGCTTAACCACTCAGCCACCAGCTTAACAGGTTGTGATAGAATGCTATTTCTTCCCTTATGAGATGAACCATGCAAGTACTGTAGTGAGGTGTATTTGAAAAACATTTTGATTTTGATCTTTGACTGGTCAAGTGTCAGGTCTCAGACAAAAACATTCTGATGTTTGATGTTTGATAAAGTATCAAGTATCAGGTATCAGATGAAAATATTTCGATGTTTGAGATTTGAAACAATTAAGTCAAGTATCAGACTCATCCTGAACAAGTTTGCAGTTGCCACTATAGTGTAGTGGTAATGTACTGTGTATAGGATTATAAACAAGGGGTTGTGAGTTCAAATTCTAGAAGTGGAACTTAATTTTTTATTTTTATAATTTTTCTTATTATTTTACACCAAAACTATTTTTCATCCAGATACTTCACCCTTAGGCTATAGAAGATTATTTAACTAGAAATCAGGAGGATAACAAGAATGTCAGATATTAAAAGTGGAATGCAGATGGTTCACCCTTAGACTATAGATTATTTTATTACAAGAGAGGAAGATAGTAAGAATGTCAGATATTAAAAGTGAAGCACGATAGGATTTTGTGTGGTAATCTGCTAGTTAAAAATATATATATATAAATAATATATATATATTTTTAACTAGCAGATTACCACACAAAATCCTATCGTGCTTCACTTTTAATATCTGACATTCTTACTATATACTATATATATATGTAAATAATTACTATACTATATATATATGTAAATAATTAAAAATCTGATGTGGGATTAGAACCCACAAATTTCATATTCCATGAACGAGTTGCTTAACCAGTCAGCCAACAGCTCACCAGCCTGCTTAAGAATCCTTTTTCTTCCCTTATGAAATGATCCACTCAAGTACTGTATCTGAAAAGCATTTTGATGCTTGATTTTTGATAGCAATCAAGTCTCAGACATCAGGTATCAGGTATCAGGTATCAGGTATCAGCTATCAGGTATCAGGTATCAGGTATCAGGTATCAGTTATCAGGTATCAGTTATCAGGTATCAGACATCAGGTATCAGACATCAGGTATCAGTTATCAGGTATCAGTCATCAGGTATCAGTCATCAGGTATCAATCATCAGGTATCAATTATCAGTTATCAGTTATCAGTTATCAGGTATCAGGTATCAGTTATCAGGTATCAGGTATCAGTTATCAGTCATCAGGTATCAGTTATCAGGTATCAGTCATCAGGTATCAGTCATCAGGTATCAATTATCAGGTATCAATTATCAGGTATCAGTTATCAGTTATCAGTTATCAGTTATCAGTTATCAGTCATCAGTTATCAGTTATCAGTTATCAGTTATCAGTTATCAGTTATCAGTCATCAGTCATCAGTCATCAGTTATCAGTCATCAGTTATCAGTTATCAGTTATCAGTTATCAGTCATCAGTCATCAGTTATCAGTTATCAGTTATCAGTCATCAGTCATCAGTCATCAGTTATCAGTCATCAGGTATCAGGTATCAGTTATCAGTTATCAGGTATCAGTCATCAGGTATCAGTTATCAGGTATCAGGTATCAGTTATCAGGTATCAGGTATCAGTTATCAGTTATCAGTTATCAGTTATCAGGTATCAGTCATCAGGTATCAGTCATCAGGTATCAATTATCAGGTATCAGTTATCAGTTATCAGTCATCAGGTATCAGGTATCAGGTATCAGTTATCAGTTTTCAGTTATCAGTCATCAGGTATCAATTATCAGGTATCAGTTATCAGTCATCAGGTATCAGTTATCAGTTATCAGTTATCAGTTATCAGTTATCAGTTATCAGTCATCAGTTATCAGTCATCAGTCATCAGTTATCAGTTATCAGTTATCAGTTATCAGTTATCAGTTATCAGTCATCAGTCATCAGTTATCAGTCATCAGGTATCAGGTATCAGGTATCAGACATCAGGTATCAGTTATCAGTTATCAGGTATCAGTTATCAGGTATCAGTCATCAGGTATCAGTCATCAGGTATCAATTATCAGTTATCAGCTATCAGTTATCAGTTATCAGTCATCAGTTATCAGTTATCAGTTATCAGTTATCAGTCATCAGTCATCAGTCATCAGTTATCAGTCATCAGTTATCAGTTATCAGTTATCAGTTATCAGTCATCAGTCATCAGTCATCAGTTATCAGTTATCAGTTATCAGTCATCAGTCATCAGTCATCAGTTATCAGTCATCAGGTATCAGGTATCAGTTATCAGTTATCAGGTATCAGTCATCAGGTATCAGTTATCAGGTATCAGGTATCAGTTATCAGGTATCAGGTATCAGTTATCAGTTATCAGTTATCAGTTATCAGGTATCAGTCATCAGGTATCAGTCATCAGGTATCAATTATCAGGTATCAGTTATCAGTTATCAGTCATCAGGTATCAGGTATCAGGTATTATCAGTTATCAGTTTTCAGTTATCAGTCATCAGGTATCAATTATCAGGTATCAGTTATCAGTCATCAGGTATCAGTTATCAGTTATCAGTTATCAGTTATCAGTTATCAGTTATCAGTCATCAGTCATCAGTTATCAGTTATCAGTTATCAGTTATCAGTTATCAGTTATCAGTCATCAGTCATCAGTTATCAGTCATCAGGTATCAGGTATCAGGTATCAGACATCAGGTATCAGTTATCAGTTATCAGGTATCAGTTATCAGGTATCAGTCATCAGGCATCAGTCATCAGTTATCAGTTATCAGTTATCAGTCATCAGTCATCAGTCATCAGTTATCAGTCATCAGGTATCAGGTATCAGTTATCAGTTATCAGGTATCAGTCATCAGGTATCAGTTATCAGGTATCAGGTATCAGTTATCAGGTATCAGGTATCAGTTATCAGTTATCAGTTATCAGGTATCAGTCATCAGGTATCAGTCATCAGGTATCAATTATCAGGTATCAGTTATCAGTTATCAGTCATCAGGTATCAGGTATCAGGTATTATCAGTTATCAGTTTTCAGTTATCAGTCATCAGGTATCAATTATCAGGTATCAGTTATCAGTCATCAGGTATCAGTTATCAGTTATCAGGTATCAGTTATCAGGTATCAGTCATCAGGTATCAGTCATCAGGTATCAATTATCAGTTATCAGTTATCAGTCATCAGTTATCAGTTATCAGTTATCAGTTATCAGTTATCAGTCATCAGTCATCAGTCATCAGTTATCAGTCATCAGTTATCAGTTATCAGTTATCAGTTATCAGTCATCAGTCATCAGTTATCAGTTATCAGTTATCAGTCATCAGTCATCAGTCATCAGTTATCAGTCATCAGGTATCAGGTATCAGTTATCAGTTATCAGGTATCAGTCATCAGGTATCAGTTATCAGGTATCAGGTATCAGTTATCAGGTATCAGGTATCAGTTATCAGTTATCAGTTATCAGTTATCAGTTATCAGGTATCAGTCATCAGGTATCAGTCATCAGGTATCAATTATCAGGTATCAGTTATCAGTTATCAGTCATCAGGTATCAGGTATCAGGTATCAGTTATCAGTTTTCAGTTATCAGTCATCAGGTATCAATTATCAGGTATCAGTTATCAGTCATCAGGTATCAGTTATCAGTTATCAGTTATCAGTTATCAGTTATCAGTCATCAGTTATCAGTCATCAGTCATCAGTTATCAGTTATCAGTTATCAGTTATCAGTTATCAGTTATCAGTCATCAGTCATCAGTTATCAGTCATCAGGTATCAGGTATCAGGTATCAGACATCAGGTATCAGTTATCAGTTATCAGGTATCAGTTATCAGGTATCAGTCATCAGGTATCAGTCATCAGGTATCAATTATCAGTTATCAGCTATCAGTTATCAGTTATCAGTCATCAGTTATCAGTTATCAGTTATCAGTTATCAGTCATCAGTCATCAGTCATCAGTTATCAGTCATCAGTTATCAGTTATCAGTTATCAGTTATCAGTCATCAGTCATCAGTCATCAGTTATCAGTTATCAGTTATCAGTCATCAGTCATCAGTCATCAGTTATCAGTCATCAGGTATCAGGTATCAGTTATCAGTTATCAGGTATCAGTCATCAGGTATCAGTTATCAGGTATCAGGTATCAGTTATCAGGTATCAGGTATCAGTTATCAGTTATCAGTTATCAGTTATCAGGTATCAGTCATCAGGTATCAGTCATCAGGTATCAATTATCAGGTATCAGTTATCAGTTATCAGTCATCAGGTATCAGGTATCAGGTATTATCAGTTATCAGTTTTCAGTTATCAGTCATCAGGTATCAATTATCAGGTATCAGTTATCAGTCATCAGGTATCAGTTATCAGTTATCAGTTATCAGTTATCAGTTATCAGTTATCAGTCATCAGTCATCAGTCATCAGTTATCAGTTATCAGTTATCAGTTATCAGTTATCAGTTATCAGTCATCAGTCATCAGTTATCAGTCATCAGGTATCAGGTATCAGGTATCAGACATCAGGTATCAGTTATCAGTTATCAGGTATCAGTTATCAGGTATCAGTCATCAGGTATCAGTCATCAGGTATCAATTATCAGTTATCAGCTATCAGTTATCAGGTATCAGGTATCAGGTATCAGTTATCAGGTATCAGTTATCAGTCATCAGGTATCAGTTATCAGGTATCAGTCATCAGGTATCAGTCATCAGGTATCAATTATCAGGTATCAGTCATCAGGTATCAGGTATCAGTTATCAGTTATCAGTTATCAGTCATCAGTTATCAGTCATCAGTTATCAGTCATCAGGTATCAGGTATCAGACATCAGTCATCAGTTATCAGTCATCAGGTATCAGGTATCAGACATCAGGTATCAGTTATCAGTTATCAGGTATCAGTTATCAGGTATCAGTTATCAGGTATCAGTTATCAGTTATCAGTTATCAGGTATCAGGTATCAGTTATCAGTTATCAGTTATCAGTTATCAGTTATCAGTCATCAGTTATCAGTCATCAGTTATCAGTCATCAGGTATCAGGTATCAGGTATCAGGTATCAGACATCAGGTATCAGTTATCAGGTATCAGTTATCAGGTATCAGTTATCAGTTATCAGTTATCAGTTATCAGTCATCAGGTATCAATTATCAGGTATCAGTTATCAGTTATCAGTTATCAGTCATCAGGTATCAGTTATCAGTTATCAGTCATCAGTCATCAGTCATCAGTTATCAGTTATCAGTTATCAGTCATCAGTCATCAGTCATCAGTTATCAGTTATCAGTTATCAGTCATCAGTTATCAGTCATCAGTTATCAGTCATCAGGTATCAGGTATCAGGTATCAGGTATCAGGTATCAGACATCAGGTATCAGTTATCAGGTATCAGTTATCAGGTATCAGTTATCAGTTATCAGTCATCAGGTATCAATTATCAGGTATCAGTTATCAGTTATCAGTTATCAGTCATCAGGTATCAGTTATCAGTTATCAGTTATCAGTCATCAGTCATCAGTCATCAGGTATCAGTTATCAGGTATCAGGTATCAGTCATCAGGTATCAGTTATCAGTTATCAGTTATCAGGTATCAGGTATCAGGTATCAGTTATCAGGTATCAGGTATCAGTTATCAGTCATCAGGTATCAGTTATCAGGTATCAGTCATCAGGTATCAGTCATCAGGTATCAATTATCAGGTATCAGTTATCAGTTATCAGTTATCAGTCATCAGGTATCAGGTATCAGTTATCAGTTATCAGTTATCAGTCATCAGGTATCAATTATCAGGTATCAGTTATCAGTTATCAGTTATCAGTCATCAGGTATCAGTTATCAGTTATCAGTTATCAGTCATCAGTTATCAGTTATCAGTTATCAGTTATCAGTTATCAGTCATCAGTCATCAGTCATCAGTTATCAGTCATCAGGTATCAGGTATCAGGTATCAGACATCAGGTATCAGTTATCAGTTATCAGGTATCAGTTATCAGGTATCAGTCATCAGGTATCAGTCATCAGGTATCAATTATCAGTTATCAGTTATCAGTTATCAGTTATCAGGTATCAGGTATCAGGTATCAGTTATCAGGTATCAGGTATCAGTTATCAGTCATCAGGTATCAGTTATCAGGTATCAGTCATCAGGTATCAGTCATCAGGTATCAATTATCAGGTATCAGTTATCAGTTATCAGTTATCAGTCATCAGGTATCAGGTATCAGTTATCAGTTATCAGTTATCAGTTATCAGTCATCAGGTATCAATTATCAGGTATCAGTTATCAGTCATCAGGTATCAGTTATCAGTTATCAGTTATCAGTTATCAGTCATCAGGTATCAATTATCAGGTATCAGTTATCAGTCATCAGGTATCAGTTATCAGTTATCAGTTATCAGTTATCAGTTATCAGTCATCAGTCATCAGTTATCAGTCAACAGGTATCAGGTATCAGGTATCAGACATCAGGTATCAGTTATCAGGTATCAGTTATCAGTTATCAGTTATCAGTTATCAGTTATCAGTCATCAGTTATCAGTCATCAGTTATCAGTCATCAGGTATCAGGTATCAGGTATCAGACATCAGGTATCAGTTATCAGTTATCAGGTATCAGTTATCAGGTATCAGTTATCAGGTATCAGGTATCAGTTATCAGTTATCAGTTATCAGTTATCAGTTATCAGTCATCAGTTATCAGTCATCAGTTATCAGTCATCAGGTATCAGGTATCAGGTATCAGGTATCAGGTATCAGACATCAGGTATCAGTTATCAGGTATCAATTATCAGGTATCAGTTATCAGGTATCAGTTATCAGTCATCAGGTATCAGGTATCAGTTATCAGGTATCAGTTATCAGGTATCAGTCATCAGGTATCAGTTATCAGGTATCAGTTATCAGGTATCAGTTATCAGGTATCAGTTATCAGTTATCAGGTATCAGTTATCAGTTATCAGGTATCAGGTATCAGACATCAGGTATCAGTTATCAGTTATCAGGTATCAGTCATCAGGTATCAGGTATGAGAATCAGGTATCAGACAGAGTATTTTTGATGTTTGATTTTGATATATGATCATGTCCTAAAATGGACACTGTACAATAGAGCTAAAGCTATAGATAAATTAACAACAGACTTTTTAGTGCTAAAAGTCTCAAGGAGTCTAATTAGCGTAAAAAAAAGCATCTTATTGACTTCTCAGTCAGCCAGAGTAGATTGGAAACTGGAGCAGCCTGTTAATATCACATGTAAAACAATTTTTACAAGTAATCCACCGAGCTTTATCTCCGTGGAGCGCTGCCAGTCAAGGCAAGATTTACATATTTGTTGCCTACAGCTAAAGAAAATAGAAGATGGAGAAGTATATTGAAATATTAAGCTGATTTCTAGGCTTTAATCTGGATTTCACAAATTAGGATAAAAATGAAATCTTGGAATTTACCCATTGCAGGATAAAGTAATTCTGGGTTTTTATAATTAGGAAAATGTATATCTTTTGCACAAGTTTTCTTGCAGAATTAGTTGCAAGTTATGGTTCACACAATGTTTGCTGAATAAAAAGTGTGTGGTTTACCAGAGGATTGGCTTCCTATAGCATATGAGGGAATCCACACAAACTTGTTCAAATACCTAATATGTCTACTTAGCAGATCTAAAGTATAATAAACAGCAAAACCTAAGACCGCTACTTGCACAAAAAGCACTGATCTACCTGTTGCCTCTGTATTTGACCTTATGTCACTTCTAGCCCATACTGGTGTCAGATGCCTAGTGTGCCACTTGGTAATGATAGTTCTTGTGCAAAAGGAATAATACAATTTAAACAGATCTCTCTATTTTTTTTCTACTTGTAAGTAATTTTAAATTTTATATAGGAGGCATAAACTTGAAAAATACATTTTTATCTAGATAAGCCTGTGAAGTTGTGAAATTATATTCTAACTCAGTATGACCTTCCTCCACGCACGTCACTCTTGAATATCCCTAGGTGCAGTCATTGTTATTTATTTAATGTTCTACATCTCCCTGCTACCATATAGACACTGATCCGGTATGGGGGTCTGCCGATCAATTGTCTGATGTGAAGCTGAGATGAGTCACCATGTCAGACTGCCCTTGACTTCTCTCCGCTGTGCCTCCTTCACTTATCTGTTTCAGCTCTGTTGCTGCCTGCCCTCAGGCACATCTAAGTTATTATAGTCTATGGCTTCTCCCTACTGTATCTCACTTGGGTTTATATAAGACATTTATTGAAAAGTAGAAGCCTTCCTGCAGCCCGTCGACTTAAAGGGAGTTCCATTCAAGATGCATGTTTTTAATGTACATCCCCCAACGTCTAAAATAATAAGAAAATTATTGTTACTGGGTTTCCTGCTGGGAATAAATTATCTACATATAGCAGATGTGCTAGTCTTTTTTTTTTAATGCTTAAAATGAATATACACCTTTTTATTCCTTGGCATACTGGCTTTCAACATTCTCTGCTGAATTATTTCTCGAAATATCTTGTCTCCAAGATTTCTCCCGAATATCCCCTATCCTCTGGAATCCCATGCCTCAACACGTCCGATTATCCACCACCCTCGGATCCTTCAAACGGAACCTGAAAACCCATCTTTTCAGGAAAGCTTTCAGCCTGCAATAACCATATTGCCGCCTTACCAGCGCCCGAGCTGCCGCCTCAAAACCACCAGAGCTGCTGCACCCCTGACCTTCTGTCTCTTCCCCACTATCCCATAGAATGTAAGTCCGGACGGACAGGGTCCTCTCCCCTCTGTACCAGTCTGTCATTGTAAATTAGTTTTCTGTTAACGATATCTATAACTTTGTATGTAGCCCCCTTCTCATGTACAACCCCATGGAAATAATGGCGTTACATAAATAAATAATAATAAAAAATGGTTGGAGCTCAATTTTTCCAACACTGAACTTCATATCCCATGCATAAATATAGAATGAAAAGTTGAAGTTTTGGCTGCCTGTAGCCACCACTAGGGGGAGTTTACTGCATACTTTTAAAGAGGGCCTTGCACTAGATTTTTTTATTTAAACTGTGCATCTCCTCCAGTTGATACTACTCCGCTGATTCTGGAACAGATTTTCTGTTTATTTCTGTTTCCCTCTGTTCCGTGGTTATGCTTCACTGTAGTAATAATGCAAACTTTCCCTTTAATGAACTGGTTGTCTACCACACAATTTCCTGTGGTCTTTTACTTTTTTCCTCTTATGCTGGCAAATCAAAATGTGAGAAGTTCTGTGGTATACACCCAGTTGGTTAAAGGGATAATTTACATATATATTGCTGGGGAGCATACCAGAAAAAAACTGTTGCAGAATCAAATCAGCACAAATTGGATGAGATACTCAGTTTAAATTAATAAAAAAAACAATCCATTGTAAGGTTCTCTTTAAACTTAAACTTGACACACTAGGGAAATATAAGCCCAGTATGTTCCAAATACCTGTGTTTCCTCACCGTAAAATAACAACCCCCGATACTCCTCTCTTGCACCATTCCAGCCTTGTCAGTAAGCACTTGCTCTCTCAGGGATCACTTGACATTGAAAGCGGTGATCACGTGACATAACAATCAGAGCTTGCTTCACTCCCCTCTTTAAAACAAATCAAAGCATCTGGATGAAGTGAGAGAGCAGCCGCACCTCTTATTTCCATTGAATGTCAATTATGCTAGAAAGGCACCGGCATCGGAGGTGAATATAAGGCTGAAGTCACACTAAACATATAAAAAATTCAGTCTGATTCTCGCTGCCCAGAGACGCACAAGTGTAATTAAATTGTCATGCGTTGTACAATCCGATTTTTCATGCCTATAATCCGAATGCAGTGCGATTTTAACATGAGCTTTTACATAGAACAATTATTTCATTTACACTTAGTTTTCAAAGGAAATATTCTAATATTCTTCCAAACACACACACGCACACATAGATATGAAAAACTGTTTGGGCACATGGCAGGATTTGGATGGGAAGGAGCGCCATTTAATTTTGAATGTAAACTTTGCTGGAATAATTAGCAGATGCAATGTCACATTTGGAGAGCCCTTGATGTGCATAAACAGTTCAATTTCTCATTCCCTGATAGCCCATATGTGGTCAAAAACTACTGTACTTTTGAGGCACAGTGCAAAGCTCAGAAGGGAAGAAGCGCTATTTTGGAATTCAGATTTTGCTGGCCTGGTTTGAGCATGTAATGTCACATTGGCAGAGCCTCTGAGGTGCCAGAACAGTAGAACCCAACATAAGAGACACCATTTTACAAACTACACCTCTCAACGAATTCACACAATTTTATACCATTGTGCATTGAAGAAAAAAAATTACGTTTTTACCACCAAAATTTTGTTTTAGCCCCAGATTTTACATTTTCACAAGTGACCCCATGTAGAAAACTATACCCCTTTGGGAATTTTTCCACAAGTGTGACAATTTTTATTCCATGGATGGTTTCCAGAAACAAGCAGCAATGGATGTTGCTGAGTGAAAATTGCAAACTGCCGTTGTAGTGCCCAGTACGTTATGCCCAGCTCGTGCATCTGGGGACATGCACCTGTAAATTAGGTGGGCTCTCATCATTACAGAAATGCAAAACATGTGGACGCTAAATGGGATTTAGGCACACTGGGGCTCAGAATGGAGGGAGGTATTTGTATTTGGGAGCGCAGAATTTGCTGAATTTCTTTTTGGTGGGGGCAGGAGCCATTTCACTTTTCCAGAACTTTTGTACTACCAGTAACGTAGAAGCCCCCTATATTTCCATTGACATATGACAGATCTGAGTGGGGACTTTTTGTTGATTGAGTTGAAGCTTTTATTGGGAACATTTGATATAGTGTTTGGGATCACATTTATCTGGTGTTCTATTGTAGGTAACAGCAGGTTCGCAGGATGCAGTGACGAGACACGAGACTGAGTTTTGTTTTGGAAAATAACGTTAATGAACTGGAGCCGCTAGGGCTATACTGAGCAACCAAAAAGTGGTAAAACTATTTGTCCTCGCAGGGACTCAACAACAATAACAACACTTTTCTTTAGCGAGAATGTGACTGACCCAGCAAGGCCAGCTATTATGGGGCCACGAAACAGCCAACTAGGGGTCCTTATTTCCTAAAGTCATCTTATCCTTCCTGACGTCCCTCAGTGTCGCTGGTGTGGCTGCTTTGGTGTCTCTGATGTGGCTGCTTTGATGTCGCCGATGTGGCTGCTTTGACGTCACAGCCGCTGGGCCCAGCTGTTGAGGAACTGTCGTAGTCTTCAGGTGTCCAGCACCCAGGAGAAGTTGGAGCGCAACAGGCTCTAAGGGAGTTTTTCGTTGCAGTAACCCCCTGTAGCCACAGCAGGGTCCCGTTTGTTAGCGAGTCCACGGGGACTCCAGTCCTCCCAAGCAGGGTAGTGACGAGTCTGGAAGAGTGGCGGTTGGTAGGTTACGCGCACGGACTGGGCCTGTGCAAAGAGTCTCTCCGTAGGCGAGAAGCAGGCCCCAACTGCCAACTGTAGCGGGGTAATGGCAACCCTGGGCGGTGAAGCACAGGCCGCAACTGCGGACTGTAGTGGGGAGGCAGCAGGCAGGCCACCACTGCGGGAAGGATTGAAGCGGCGGCGGCCGCGGGAGACAGCGGACAGGCCGCAACGGGCTGGAGTACAGCGGTTCCGGCTGCGGACGACCGTGGGCAGGTCGTGTCCCCGACTTGGCGGGGGGGGTGACAGTCTCTCATTGGTAAGTTCGGTACCTCCTCTCTGACGGGCACTGGTAATCTCCTCTCTGCTGCTGTTCTCCCCTCTGGTCACCGTCGGCCGCTCTAGCTCTCTCACAGACCCACAGCCTCTGTCTAGCGTGCCACCAACTGTCTCCCCTGTGCGCCCCCTGCTCCCTTTATACTCACCCCTCCCCTTGCTGCCCAGTCACGCTCAGGCATCTGCTCTCCTCCTTTGTACCCCGGGTACTGTTTCCCTAGGAACCCAGATGGCGGTTCCCTTGGTTCCGGCCCAGACAACCTATGGGGGTCCTCCTCCCTACACTATGCTAAGCACTTACATTGGAATTTCCATCTAAATCTCTGAGTGACATGATTCAGATGAAACCCCCGATGGATCGATCCACTATAATGAAGCAGCAGTGTTACTCTGAACTCCTTCTGGCCTCTCTTCAATTATGTCCTTTTTTTTCAGAAGTGTAGAAAACTGTGGCGTACTGCACTATGCTGCACACCTAAAAAGACAGACACCGACATATCACAGGCCAGACAACGTCCACCGGAAATCTTCCACGCATTTCAGAGATTTATACGGAAACTTGGTGTGATAAATTTGTGCTGAGCCTTACTGCGATCTGTGAGAGGCAGAATAAACAAATCAACAGTAGGTGAAGAATTGGTTTTATTTATTTTTTACACCGTTCCTTCTGTGGTATAAGTGATTAGTTAAATTTATGCTTTGGATCGGTGCAGTTACAGCGAGATACCAGATTTACAGTATATTTGGTTGTTATGTTTTGCTGTTGTCACACACTAAAAGACGCTTTTTTTTGCAAAAACTACTTTTTGCATTTCCATATTTTGAGACCTATAATTTTTCCATATTTCTGCAAACAGTTATTTGAGGGCTTGTTTTTTGTGGTACGAGCTCATGTTTTTATTGGTATCATTTTTTTTGCGGCTTTCACTGAAGGGGACAGTGGGACAGTTTTATAGGTTGGGTCATTCCAGACACGGCGATACCAGCCTACCATGACGTATAGATACATCCAGTGTCGGAAAGGTTTTAATATCCACTGAGTCCCCCCATACACAGCTCCCTTATATAGAGTATGATGTTCCCACAGCATGATAACTTCACAGCTCCTCTACACATAGTATGATGTCCCCACTGCTCTGGCAAAACACAGTATAATAGTCCTCACTTGTTTTTTTTTGGCATATATATATATATGTGTGTGTGTGTGTCACTGACATATATATATATATATATATACACACACACATATACACCTATTCTACGTGTATACATGTATTCTATCTTTTCTATTAAAACATGTCCATGTGATTTTACTGTATAGCCGCATATGAATTGCCGGCTTTTCAAAGGACACAGGTGCATACAAATCAGACAGCTTTTTTCTCATATCCATTGACTTGCATTGGTGAGTCTCGTCCGAGAATCGCAGCAATACGCAGCATACTGCGATTTTTTTATCTGTCCGATTTCAGCTGAGAAAAAAAAAATCGCAGATCAGATGTCACCGATTGAATAACATTGGTTCGAGTGCAATCCAATTTTTTTATCTGATTGCACTCGTCCGTATTACTCGCAAGTGAGTATGAGCCCTTACTCTGATGTCCTGCGCATGCGTCAGTGCCTCGGTTGTTCTGTAGACCACAATCTTCAATCGACCTGCGGTGTACCGAACATAGTGTGGTAGTGCAGAGAGATAGTCTCCCTGCTCGATTTACAGCAGGCATTAACTGAATTGGTTAGCTGTGCACGCCAATACAGTTAAGGGTAGCGTGGCTCTGGGTGGGCCCCCACCTCCCCAACCAGTAGCTATGCTACAGGGTGCAAGTCCTGACCTGACCGAGTGTCTAAGGATCCAACCCTACAGCTTTTGACTAGGGTCACATATGTGTATTTTCTTTCATCAAAGAGAATCTGGCCGATTATACAAAGCACACTCTGATTAGAGTTTGATGAGAGTGTGATCCAGTTCTCTTCTATCATGTGAAGATGGAGAAAAAAAAATTCACCATCATCTCCATTGTGTCAGTCCTTGGATTTCAGACTGCACTGAGATGTCATCCAAGTGCAGTCCAATGTTTTCCACACACATTAACTTGCATGTCCAAGTGTGATCCGAATATCTGCATGAGCTGTTATAGGGATCTATGAATTAGTCTTTTTGGCTTCGTAAACTCTCACTCAGCTGGGACATCTATCCACAATGCAGGCATTATAAAGTATTTGTGGCGCCCCCAGGAGTATGGTCGCCACAATGGCATTACCTTCCTCCAGGGAGGGTGATGTCATGCTTGGAAGCAATGAAGGGTATCTCTGACAGTTAATCATTTACATGCAACACAGTTTCCATTCTAGGCCAGCAGAGGGAGCTCTGAACCAGGATTGGGGGAGGAGCGCACTCTGAGGACCAGGAGGGGAAATAGTCAGTTAGTGTGAGGAGGGCAACGAGTGTAGACGTGTGGAGAGAAGCTGGAGGTTGAGCTGAGGAAAGAGAGCTTCCTCCCAGTGAGAGCGCATGATCTGGAGCCTGGTCTCCACAGTTGTATGGATACTGAAGATCCTGCAACAGAAACCAGAGGAATAGGAAGCTGTAAATGCTCTATTCCCAACTAAGACTCAGTGGCACAACAGCGACGGGTGAGACAAAAGAGAAAGAGAGCTACAGCTGTCTGCCATACGAGGTAGTTCTAAGAGAAAATAAGAAGGAGGAACTTCAGTGTAACACTGTACTGGATGTACCTCAAGCCAGCGTTAGGAAGGAGACTACACAACCCATCTGATAGAGAGATCCCTGAGTTTCTTCCAGGTTAGCCTGCTCCTGTGCCATCTGTAATCAGGACCCTGGACTGCGTTTGCCAAGTAAAGGTAAAGAAACTGAACCCTGTTGTGTCCTTGCCTCCTTCCTGCAACATCTTCAGCACTGCTACATCTCTGTGCCAAACACTGCACCCTCTTCCACAACACCTATCTACACTGCCCTGGGACCAACAGTCCTACCTGTGGAGGGCTACAACATCATTGCTGCACTACACTATCTGTCCCAGAGGATCTGTCTGCAGCGTCGGCTTAACACCTTCATTACCGAACACCACAGGTGGCGTCACGAATCACTTATAAACTTTATTCCCAACTCAACCCCTTTCACATGGGCGCCCAGGGCCACGGACCGGGCCACCGCTGCTGTGACATTCCCATCTGAGAGACCGGCCCGGTACCGAGTACCCCACAGCCCTGGGAGGGCGATCCATATTCCGTTTGAGTCCTTAGACCCATGGTTCCACTTGGATTTGTGTCCGTAATTCGCACATGTGAAACTGGCCTAAGGCTGTGTGATTAAAAAAAAATACCATCATAGAAAATGAATATTTGCCTTTTGTTCACTGTCTGCAGATAACTTAAAAACCTTTATTTGGTACAAAAATCATTCTATTTTATTCAGGAAACTAAGCTCAAAGCTGAGCATTTCTCAGAGCCTCCCATTGAGATAATCTATGAGACAAGTCCAATCACAAACAGTTCATTTAGGAAATCATTGAACTTTGCTACTTAATTTTAGCAGGCAAATGTCAATCTTTTTGGTTTGATAATGCCTGAGGTTAGCAATTCTCTATCAGAGCTTAACATAATAATATTTCCAAACTCAGACACAAAAATCTCCCAGGGTGAGATTAATATGTTCTCATTCCCGTTCAGAATCTGATCTGTCTGTGGGAAAAAGAGAACTGACTATTATAATATGCTTTTTAGTGCTGAGCTGAATAGTAGGAAGTCATTCTGTACCCGTTCCCAGGGCTCCTATTGTATAACTAGAATATTACAGGATAGAACTTATGGTACTTTTTTATTGGAAATCACTAGTTATTTTCCCTTCCTTTCCTGTCGTGTGTGTTTTCGTAACCTAATAAAAAAATAATTGCTGAATGTCAAACACTACAATGGTACGGTTCAACTAGGAAATGGTCACATTCACAATTCATATATTTACTGATTATTGTTTAAAGGTTCTGTCATTTCACAGACATTAGTAGCATATTACTAGGATAAGCCAGAAATATCAAATTGACGAGTTGGAGCCATTAGAAGATGAAGTGTCACAGCACTTTTGCAGCACTTTGTTGTAGCAAACATTGTTCTAGTGATATGCCACTAATGTCTGAGATCAGAAAACCCCTTTAATGATGGTCTCTTAATAGCTTATGGATAGTCATTGTAAATTTTTGTATTACAATCTGTATTTCCAGGTAGCTGATTGCTGCATTTTTTTAAATTTGGCCTTTCCCAGTATAAACAGTTACTGCTAGTATAATATCTTGCTTAGTTCTGGTCCTCTAATTTTCAGGCCTATTGATGCCTTTTATTATACATATACATTCAGATGGACACATAATGGATCCATGGCCTCAAACATTTGTGAAAACATATATACAGTCTATATATATATATATATATATATATATAAATATATATATAGCAAAACAGCACATAGACCAGCTAGCCTCCGAGCTCTGGATGGTAAATACCTGTTTCCTCTGTGTTGCACAGACCAAGGCTGGGAACAAGTCCAACAATGTAGAAATCAATGCAGAAAAGTCCAGCAAGCGGAAACTTCAGGTGGTATAATAAAATCCAAGAATTTTTATTGCAGATAATTTAAAAAATCCAGAGTTCAGTAACAAGATGCAGACATGATGCTGAACAGACTACGCGTTTCGGCAGTAACAATTGCTGCCTTCTTCACGGTCTCAAACTGCTTCTGGAATACTCCAATGTTCTTAAGTAGAAAAAACGTTTCTTAACCTCATAATCAAGAAGTAGTAACAGGTGTGGATAACATACTTCAATGTTAATGCTATAGCTTCCGGAAACAAGTAGAGAAAAAAAAAAGCATCAGTATGAACAGTACCTGCGCTAACAAAGTTATCTGACCAGGATAACGAAATAATTAAAAACACACATTATTACATTAATACAATGGTGTTATATAATGAAAACATTATGACTGAAATATAATAACTAGTGTTGAGTATTCCGATACTGCAAATATCGGGTATCGGCTGATATTCGCTGTATCGGAATTCCGATACCGAGTACCGATATTTTTTCAATATAGGATACCGGAATCGGAAGTCCCCATAATGCAATGAGCCACTGTTGTGGCTGTGATTGGCTGCTGAAATTATGTCATCATGATGCGTGGTCTGTGCGCATCATGATGCGCGGTCTGTGCCGACTGTCGGGGGTCTGTGCCGGCTGCCGGTGGTCTGTACGGGCCTCTCGGGGGCCTGTGCCGGTGGTCTGTATGGTCCTCTCGGGGGCCTGTGCCGGCTGTCGGTGGTCTGTGCCGGCTGCCGGGGGCCTGTGCCGGCTGCCGGTGGTCGGTACGGGCCTCTTGAGGGCCTGTGCCGGCTGTCGGTGGTGTGTTCCGGCTGCCGGTGGTCTGTGCGGGCTGCCGGGGGTCTTGTGTGTGTGCAGGCATCGTCCGAAGGGACTACAAGTCCCATCAGGCGATGCCTGCTACAATGACAGTGATTGACACCTTAGCCAATGATGGGACAGTAGTAGTCCCATCATCCGGCTAATGTGTTGAATTTAAAAAAAAAAAAAAAAACATACTACATATATACTACATTCATACAACATACATACTACATACATACTTCATATATACTACATTCATACAACATACATATATACTACATAAATGCTACATATATACTACATTCATACAACATACATACATACTACATACTACATACATGCTACATATACACTATATTCATACAACATACATACATACTACATACATGCTACATATATACTACATTCATACAACATACATATATACTACATACTACATACATGCTACATATATACTACTTTCATACAACATACATACATACTACATGCATGCTACATATATACTACATTCATACAACATACATACATACTACATACATACTACATATATACTACATTCATACAACATACATACATACTACATACTACATGTATACTACATTCATACAACATGCATACATACTACATACATGCTACATATATACTACATTCATACAACATACATACATACTACATACATGCTACATATATACTACATTCATACAACATACATACATACTACATACTACATACATGCTACATATATACTACATTCATACAACATACATACATACTACATACATACTACATATATGCTACATTCATACAACATACATACATACTACATACATGCTACATATATACTATATTCATACAACATACATACTACATACTACATACATGCTACATGTATACTACATTCATACAACATACATACATAGTACATACTACATACATACTACATACATACATGCTACAGACATACCACATACTGTATACATACTACATACATGCTGCATACAATACATTCATACAATACATACATATAGACATACAGTACATATAACATAGAGAACATACTCACCATCACTTGTCACTTTGATCCCCGAAGCCAGTGTCATCTATGAAAAAATATGAAAATAACAAACAAGCCATATACTCCCTGATCCGCAGAAATCCACGAGGGTCCCACGCCGAACTCCCATGGTGAACAAGGATCCTTGTTCACATTCATGTCACTTGGCAAGTGAAAAGGTTTTAAATACTAGAGTAGGACTGTCCCACAAGGGTTGCCGTGACGTGGCGGGATGGCTTGTACATTATTTTGATCAAAATTATGTTTACTAAATACCGTTATTATTATTATTATTATTATTACCTTTATGCATTATTTGCAGTTTATTTTTTACTTTTTATTTCAGGATATTTGTGCTTTTTGCTTTTTGTTTTCTCTGGTTAATGGTCAAGTGTTAATATGCACCTACATTGTGCATACACATTAATTTACTTTCTCAGTTCAGACTCCAGTTTTTTATTCATTTCATTGTGCAATCAGTGCATATAAGGGTGTGACTGCCCTCTTTCTGAGCTGGGAAAGCCATCCAGTCTGGCCTAAGCTTTTACTAGTGGGTCAGTCCCTCGATCTTTGTTCACATTCACGTCACTTGGCAAGTGAAAAGGTTTTAAATACTAGAGTAGGACTGTCCCACAAGGGTTACCGTGACGTGGTGGGATGGCTTGTACATTATTTTGATCAAAATTATGTTTACTAAATACCCTTATTATTATTATTATTATTATTATTATTATTATTATTACCTTTATGCATTATTTGCAGTTTATTTTTTACTTTTTATTTCAGGATATTTGTGCTTTTTGCTTTTTGTTTTCTATGTATGTATGTTGTATGAATGTAGTATATATGAAGCAGGTATGTAGTATGTATGTATGTATGTTGTATGAATGTAGTATATATATAGCATATATGTAGTATGTAGTATGCATGTATGTTGTATGAATGTAGTATAAATGTAGCATATATGTAGTATGTATGTATGTTGTATGAATGTAGTATATATGTAGCATGTATGTAGTATGTATGTATGTTGTATGAATGTAGTATATATGTAGCATGAATGTAGTATGTAGTATGTATGTATGTTGTATGAATGTAGTATATATGTAGCATGTATGTAGCATGTAGTATGTATGTATGCTGTATGAATGTAGTATATATGTAGTATGTATGTATGTTGTATGAATGTAGTATCTATGTAGCATGTATGTATGTATGTTGTATGAATGTAGTATATATGTAGTATGTATGTAGTATGTATGTATATTGTATGAATGTAGTATGGTTTTTTTTTACATTCAACACATTAGCCGGATGATAGGACTACTACTGTCCCATCATTGGCTAATGTGTCAATCACTGTCATTGTAGCAGGTATCACCCGATGGGACTACACACACAAGACCCCCGGCAGGCCCGCACAGACCACCGGCAGCCGGCACAGGCCCCCGAGAGGCCCGTACAGACCACCGACAGCTGGCACAGGCCCCCGAGAGGCCCGTACAGACCACCGGCAGCCGGCACAGGTCACTGACAGCCGGCACAGACCACTGACAGCCGGTACAGGCCCCTGAGAGGCCCGTACAGACCACCGGCAGCCGGCACAGGCCCCCGGCAATGGCACAAACCACCGACAGCCGAAACAGGCCCCCGAGAGGCCCGTACAGACCACCGGCAGCCGGCACAGACCCCCGAGAGGCTCGTACAGACCACCGACAGCCGGCACAGGCCCCCGAGAGGCCCACACAAACCCCGCCTGCAAACACAGACACGCACAGTGTCCGCCCACTCACCGCCCACACTCTTCCCCCCTCCCGAACAATATGTACAAGAAAGGGTTTTTTTTAATTCCGATATTTCTGTCCCATTGACTTGAATGGGACTTCCGGTATCGGAATCGGCGATACCCGATACTTTTTGTGTATCGGGCCGATCCAATCCGATCCGATATTTCTGAATATCGGATGGTATCGCTCAACATTAATAATAACACTACTTCTAAAAACATAATATCAGAAATTATTTATAATGTATTGCTAGATCCATTCTAATATTGAATCCATGCGGTAACCTTGTATCTAAAAGAAACATCCATTGCTTTCTCCTGCAAGAATTTTTTTGTGATAATTCCCCCCCTCTTTCTGTTTTTTTAACCTGTTCAATGCCTATAAAAGAAAAACCCTTAACATCACCCCCATGTATTTGTGAAAAATGTCGGGAAACTACAGAGGCTCCTGCTGGTGGCAAATTGACTGCATTAGAAAGATATTTTCTGATCCTTTTTTTTTAAAGTATTCATAGTGCAACCTACATACTGTTTGTTGCAAATTTCACAATTAATTAAATAAATAACATTGGCGGTATTACAATTAATATATGAAAGAATATCAAAAGTCTTATTATTGTGCATAGACATAAATGTTTTAGATTTTTTGGCATGCTTGCAACATTTGCACACATTAGCTCCACACCCATAGAAACCTTTGGTTTTTAACCAGTTGGTATCCTGTGAGTTAAGAGACAAGGGATCCCTGAAAAGGCTAGAAGATAAAAGTGAACTAAGAGTGGGGGCACGTTTAGCAACAAACAAAATAGATTCACTATCTACCAGTGTTTTTAAGATTTTATCTTGACACAAAATGGGCAGATATTTCTTAATGATCGCAACAATATTATGATACTGGGGACTAAAAGATGTAGTAAAAGTAACTTTATTTGAACCCTTACCAATATTATTGCATTTTGTCTTTTTATTTTTAGAGTACAGCAAATGGGCTCTACCCATATTATCTACCAATTTTTTTGCTCTTTCCAAATAATAACTGGGATAACCTCGTTCACTTAATCTGGTGCAGGCTATGTCCACTTATTTTTTATAGATGGATTCTTGTGTGCTATTTCTTTTTAGTCGTATCAGTTCACCAAGAGGAATGTTTTTAATAGTATGTTTGGGATGATTGGAATTAGCCGTTAGAATACTGTTACAATACGTATTTTTTCTGTATGGCGAAATATTAATCTGATGTGTGATCAAATCACCTGTTAGAGTCAAGTCCAAAAACTTGGCCGAAAAATTATGTACTGAGCTGGTAAATTTAAGGTTGTAGTCATTTGTATCTAGATAGTTGAAAAAATCACTATAATAAAAGTATCTCCCAAAACATTTTTATCCCAAATAAACACCAAATCATCAATATATCTTCCTAGCCAGACAATACCATCTTTATAAGGGTTATCATCACAAAAAATGAAATTTTCCTCCCATATAGCCATGACTATATTAGCAAGGGACGGAGAAAACGTGCTCCCATGCTGATGCCCTGTGTTTGTAAGAAAAATTTATTATTAAATGAAAAATAGTTGTGTTCAAGGAGAAACTCTATTGCAGAAATAATAAAATTTTGGATGTTTATGTCATATGAACTGTACTGATGTAAATAGTACCTAATGCATCTCAGAGCTATATGATGTGGAATAGAGGGATAAAGTCCCACCACATCACATAACAACCAAACATAATTGTTCTGCCACAGTATTCTCTCCAAGACTCCAACAACATCCCTGGAATCCCCAAGAAACATAGGTGTCAATGGGACTAGAGGTTTAAAAAAATGATCCACCCATTCTCCAAGCCTTTCACTAAAGGAACCTATACCAGAGACTATAGGTCTCATTGGTGGAGGAAAAATTTCCTTATGAACCTTAGGAAGTGAGTGATAAACTGGAATAATGGGATTCTCTACATACAGATACTTCATAATTTTGTTTGTAATGGCACTCCTTCCTAGCCCCTCATGCAACAAAACATTCACTTTTTTATTAAAATCTGATGTAGGATCCTGTCTCAACTCAATATAAGTACTCATGTCCTCCAAGTCCTGCAGGTTAAGTTTCTTGTAAAGACCGGCATTCATAGTCACCACAGCGCCTCCTTTATCTGCTTGCAGAACACGGAGGTCAGAGTTGTCTTGAAGCTCAGCAATGGATTTCTGTTCAGAAAGGCTAAGATTAAAACCGTGACTGTTTTTCTCCATATTTTTACTAAGATTTATTAAATCATTCTCTATAGCCTCCTGAAAAAAATCCAGTGCAGCTGGTCTCGATTTCACAGGGTAATAATCAGAAAAACACATGTCAAAAGTGTCATTAAGATTAACATAATTACTACTAATTACTACTAACCTGTTACTACTTCTTGATTATGAGGTTAAGAAATGTTCAGAAACTTTCCCACGCTAATGAGTTCTTCTCCGGTCAGGCGGGGAGGCTGCGCAGGCAGCTTTTCCTTCATTCCTCCTTGGTTTACAGCCAGGCCGGTCGCATTAGCATCTCTCCCAGTTGTAAACTATCTATCCCCTTGAGATGGATTGCAGCGTGGGACATGACTGTTCGGTAGACAGGTATGGTATATTGCTTTTTAACCTTTTCAGACTAGTGGTTTAATAATGGAGAGGTGTCTTATTGACACCTCTCCATTAATAACCAGTCTTAATGTCACCTTACAATAGTAAGGTGACATTAACCCCATATTACCCCATATGCCACTCACTACAGGGCAATGCAAAGAGAGATAGTAAGTGCCAGAATTGGCGCATCTTACAGATACGCCTTTTCTGGGGTGGCTGGGGGCAGATTTTTTTTAGCCGGTGGGGGCTAATAACCATGGTCCCTCTCTAGGCAATTAATATCTGCCCTCAGTCACTGGCTTTCCCTCTCTGGCAGAGAAAACTGCGCGGGAGACCACGCCAGTTTTTTACATGAATTAATCCTTTAATTTAACATCTACAGCTCCAAAATTTTACACACACTCACTACTAACATTATTAGTGAGGGACATATAAAAATCTAATGGATATGCAATGGTTCATTGTATGTAAACCATGTCTCATATCCTGTCAGGTTCTGTAATGATTTTACAGATGCTGACAATTGAATTTTCACCTATTCTGCTATCTCTATCTCTATGAAATATAAATAAATAAATATATATATATGTGTGTGTGTGTGTGTGTCAATGACACGTATATATATATATATATATATATATATATATAAAGTAACGATTGTACTCACTCAGCTGCGTAGGAGGAAACAGGAGGCACATTCTCTTCACCGTCCATGTGAGTTTATTTGCTCCATAAACCCTCAAATCCGCAACAAAAGAGGTAAACAGTCTTTACATCAGACAGACATGGCATTAATGTCCATAGCAGAGCTCTATCTGGAGCCACAGACACAGGAATGCTTCTCCTTCTTTGCACACAGACCACTCTGTAGTGTCCCACCTGGACACATGGAAGTCTATGCACCCTGCCAGACTCCCAAGCACTCACTCCCATATGCTAAACACACCTCGATTACATAGCCTGTAACCACACCCACAGGTGAGGTATGGATCATATGGGCTTGTCACATGGTCATAACCTCACTGCAGGTCCTAAACCTCATGACCATACACACGGGCTTCATTACGTATTCAGACGCACACCCCTTGGGTGGGTATGTAAATGACTGGACCCACCCATCTCGCCAAGTCACCTGGAAGCCTCCCAATGTATAGCAAAATCCTCAGCAGTAGATCTGCTGAGCAAAATACGCCCAGGATTCCATCACAGGGCCACCCACCTCTGCGATACATACCGCCCATCAATCACATGACCAGTCGCCATGCCACAAAATATATATATATATATATATATATATACCTATACTATGTGTATACATGTATTTTATCTATTCTATTTTAACATGTCAGTGTGATTTTACAGTATAGCGCTGTAGGAGGAGAGGCCTCTGCCGAGTACCCGGGCCGGAACCGAGGGGACCGTCTGGAATTGTTTTGTAAACAGGAATGGTCACAAATACCTTCATCCAGGATCCAGGAACTCATCAATAGCTACAGGAAGCGACTAGAGACTGTTATTTTTGCAAAAGGAGGATCTACGAAATATTAATGTCACTTATGTTGAGGTGCCCATACTTTTGCACCGGTCAAATTTTGTTTAAATGCAGATTGCACATTTTCTGTTAGTACAATAAACCTCATTTGAATCCAGAAATATAACTGAGTCCATCAGTTATTAGATATATGAAACTGAAATAGCTGTTGCAAAAACCAAAACTGTTATAAAGAAAAAAGGGTAACATTAATAGGGGTGCCCAAACTTTAACATATGACTGTAGTAACATATCTTTCCAAGTAATTAATCCAGAGCTTCTAATTGCTGTTATGACTAGTGACTGTCCTGCAATGAGTTAAAAAGTTATATGTATGTTATTACTACAGTTGCTATTTCCATGCTTTTTCTTTTTCTCAGATCTTTTTAGTTCAGCTGCACTAATGCAGAGCTGTGATCTGTGACTAAAGCCTAGATACAGTATCTACAGATACAGTATCTACAGGTAGTCTGAGGGATATCTCCTGTCTCATCATTGGTCCAGGCTACTGCTCTCCTTCCCTCTCTAATTCTGCTTACATACTGCTTTCTTTCCTGCAATACATAATAAAAAATTATGTTAACAACAAGTATGAGTACCTACCACTGAAATATGAAGCTTGGGGTAGAATTAGTTTAATTTGCTGTTTACTCAATAACAGTAATTCATCTAAGGCCTGTTTCACATTTCCGTTTGTTGCCATCAGTCAAAATCCGAACCATTCATTGTTGAGGTAGATGCATCGGAAGTGGGGGGTGGGGGGCAGTGTGGTCACAGGGACCTGCCACTTTGACTAACTTGAGACCTTTTCCATTTTTCTCCAAAAATTTTCTCCTGCTGAGAAGTTATGATGTCGGGAATCGGGAGTATTAGCCATAAAATTGGCTTTTGAAGAATGGAGGCTCTTTTTGGAGGGGGCTGTTCATTGGATAACAGTGATTACGGACCACAAGAACCCGTTTTACATTGAATCGACTAAATGCTTAACTCCTAGGCATTCGAGGTGATCGCTTTTTTTTCACGGTTCCGTTTTTCTATCACTTTTCATCCTGGTTCCTTCCTTCATTCTTCAGCACAGGGTGATCATTGCTGGGGTGTTCTCCGAGTTGGAGCGGGAGATTCGTGAGGCTCAGTCTCTTGCTCCTCCATCATTGCCTGAGAATTTGCTCTTCGTCCCTGTTCAGTATCTGATTAGTATTCTCCGGGAGTTTCATGATTCTGCTCTCAGTGGGCATTCTGGGGTCTCGGCTACCCTGAGAGCTATGGCTAGACTGTTCTGGTGGTCCTCCATGTCTTGTGACATCACCAGGTTTGTGTCTGCTTGTGATACGTGTGCCCGTGCTAAAAGCTCTCATAACCGGCCCAGCCGATGAATTGGTGCCATTGCCAATTCCGGATAGACATTGAACTCATTTGTCCATGGATTTTATCACTGATCGCCCTCCTTTCAATGGCAAAACTGTGGTCTGGGTAGTGGTGGACAGATTTAGTAAACAGGCGCATTTTGTACCGTTGGCAGGACTACCTAACGCGGAAACTTTATCCAAGTTATTTACTGAGCATGTTGTGCGGTTGCATGGTGTGCCTTTGAATTGGGTGTCTGATAGAGAGGTACAATTTGTGTCCAAGTACTGGAGGGCTTTCTGTAAGAGATTTGACCTTCTCCTCGGCCTACCATCCTGAAACCAATGGGCAGAGAGAACCAACCAGTCACTTGAACAAATTTTGTGGTGCCTTGCCACATCTTGGCAAGATGATTGGTGCTCCTCACTGCCAGTGGCTGAATTCGCATTCAATAATCTGGTTAATCAGTCTACTGCTACTTCTCCTTTTTTTGTAACTATGGTTTTCACCCCCATTTTGGTGAATTTTCAAGGCTGGATTTGGGATGTCCAGGGGCTGATTTGACTATTCAACGGTTGGAGGAGGTGTGGAGGGAGGTTCAGGAGATCGTTGGGGTGGCTCAGAGCAAACAGAAACATTTTTCTGATAAGCGATGATCTGTGGGACCTGAGTTGCTGGTGGGAGACGAGGTGTGATTGTCTACCAGGAACATATGCTGAAGATTCCATCTGTTAAGCTAGGACCTAAGTTTATTGGTCCGTACGAGATCACTGAGGTTGTCAATCTAGTTGCCTTCTGCTTACGCATACCTCCGTCGCTTCAGATCTCCAATCTGTTCCTTAAGTCCCTTCTTAAGCCATGTGTACCTTCCTGTGCTGGGTCTCCACCCCCTTCACCTCCTGTCTCAGTGGATAGTCAGACTGGGTATGAGGTTGAATGGATTTTACATTCTCGGAGGGTTCGCAGTTCGCTTCAGTACTTGGTCCATTGGAGGAGTTACGGTCCTGAGGAGCGATCTTGGGTTCCGGCACAATCCATCCATGCTGATTGTCTGGTTTGGGCGTTTCATACACATTATCCTGGGAAACCTGGGGTCCGGTGGCCCCCCCTTGAGAGGAGGGTACTGTCATGATCCAGTCCGGGTTTTGAGTCCTATCTGCCCCTTTCCGGAACTGATCATATCAAGGGTTAACTTTGTCTGGCCTTGTTTTGGGTTCAGGTCTGCTATTTCTTCCTGCTGCATCCTGCAGGCCATGTCAGTTAAATTTTCTGCCTACAGCGTGAGTATCTGACTCTGGTAGTACCCTAATTTGACCTGCTGTGCTTTCTGACCTTGCCCATGTCTGTTCCTCCCTCTCTGCCCATCCCGTCTTAGTGTTTCCTGGTTGCTTTTGTATTTCCCGGTGTGTGACTCGGTTTTGCCTCTGACTTGCCTTTGCCTCTTGTCCCTGGTATTTCTGCCTTTTTCTGATATTGACCCTTTGGCTCTCCACTGACTCTGTGCTTTCTTTTTCCCTTGGTACTGCATGACGGTCTAGGCTTTGACTCGGCTTGTTTGACTATTCTGGTGCCACCTGGTGGTGGCTTCGTTGCAACACTGCAGGTCTGCTCTTGCAGACTTGTTTCTATCCTTCCACTCTATTACCATCTAGTGGAGGTTGCAGTTACCTGCATAGCTGCAGCATGACACACATAGAAAAACATTGGTCCGTGTATGATCCAATGTTTTGTCAGATTGCATTCTGACAGAAAATACTTTCATGTGCACAAGCCTTTAGTGTCACAAGTAAAATTAGATTGACTTGTTTCAGGCAACAATGGTTTATAAAATGAGATGCCTCACAATATGTACACTATTGATAGGACTTGCATAGTAGTTTTTTTCTACATGGTCGTTTAACTTATCCTAAGGAATAATAATAAATAAATAATCTTTATATAGCGCTAACATATTCCGCAGCGCTTTACAGTTTGCACATATTATCATCACTGTCCCCGATGGGGCTCACAATCTAAATTCCCTATCAGTATGTCTTTAGAATGTGGGAGGAAACCGGAGGAAACCCACGCAAACACAGGGAGGACATACAAACTCCTTGCAGATGTTGTCCTTGGTGGGATTCGAACCCAGGACCTGCAGCGCTAACCACTGAGCCACCGTGCCGCCCAGGAATATGAGTTCTCCAGGATAGCATTCACATATAGTCAGAGGACTTTGCATTTTAGACCACAGCGGTTGTCAATTCCATATATGGCATCTGGAGATTAGAAGAACATGTGAACTATCCACCTAATCAATTATTTCAATAAATTATATTGTTCCCAGAAGATTTATTACACTTTGCAGTAAACCACATGTTAGTACTGACATTGGAGATGTGTTTAGGTGCATTATTGCTTTCAACATGCTTAGTTACTATAGATGTCATGTCAAGTGTGCGCGAGCTCATTCCACCATATTAGTTGGCCTAAGCATGCAACCACTGCCGTTAGGATATATAGTAAATACTACATGCATTATTAACACACCTAAATGTATTCAGTTTCAAAGCCTAACAATAATCAGGTGTTTGAAGTTTTTCTTTTTGTGAGAACTGATCATATACTGTAATTCTGCTCTTTTGCAGAACATCCTCGGTAGTTATGGGATGTACCGTAATTTCACAGTATCTGAAGTGTAGTTTTAAAAAATGTTAAATATAACACAGCTCCTAAAATAACTGTTATTTACAAGTCATATGCTGATATACAAATGCTTCTCACAAAATTAGAATGTCATCAAAAAGTTAATTTATTTCAGTGCTTCAATACAAAAAGTGAAACTCATATATTATATAGAGTCATTACAAACAGAGTGATCTATTTCATGTGTTTATTTCTGTTATTGTTGATGATTATGGCTTACAGCCAATGAAAACCCAAAAGTCATTATCTCAGTAAATTAGAATACTTTATAACACCAGCTGGAAAAATGATTTTATAATCCGAAATGTTGGCCTACGGAAATGTATGTTCAGTAAATGCACTCAATTGTTAGTTGGGGCTCCTTTTGCATCAATTACTGTACCAATGCGGTGTGGCATGGAGGCAATCAGCATTGAATATCTTAAGGTGTCATAGATATTAGACGAACTATGTCTGTCTACCATCCATGTGTTAGATGTTAAGCTGATGTTTTTTAAGCAATTATCAGTGGTCAAAAGGATTGGGTATTTAAAAAATATCAACATGTTCAGTCAATTTTTGAAAAGGGAGATCATACACAGCCAGAGGTGTTTTGAAAGGTTTATTGAGAAAGCATGCACTCTTTGCCAAATTATATGTGCATGTGGCTGCAATGATTGGGATGATGGCTATTTGCTAAATTAGCATTTAACCGACAGCAACTAAAGGTGTATGACCGCCTTTAGTCTGATAAGTAGGTAGTAGGAATTTCTGAAAACAGATTGGCATTTTTTGAGTTTTGGATGTAGAAAAATAATTCAGCAAATGACGCAAACTACAGAACCACTAAATCTGACAGTAATACATGAAACCACTGTATAAAAGAAAATAACATAATGTATATAATTGTGTATAAGTCGACCCGAGTACAAGCCAAGGCCCCTAAGTTTGCCACAAAAAACTGAGAAAACATATTGACTCTGAGTATAAGCCGGATATGCATTGTCCCCGTATCTCTATCTTGGTATGCATGGTTCCTCATCCCCATCCTTGTATGCATGACTCCTCATCCCTATCCTTGTATGCATGGTTCCTCATCCCTATCCTTGTATGCATGGTTCCTCTTCCCTATCTTTGTATGCATGGCCCCTCATGAGAAAAGCATTGAAAAAAAATACTCCTACTTACCTTCCCTGTGCGCCCTCGCAGCAACTTGTTCCTGCGACCAAGCGATCACGTGTCCCTGCTCAGTAATGTAATGAATATTCACCTCTCTCCACTCAGCGAGGACAAGTGATCGATTGGCCCCTTTAAACAGTTATATTTAATTCAAGGCATTGTAGAGGGTCAATGAAGTCCTGACTCTGGGCCAGTCTGCAGGGCTGTATATCAGAGTAACCCACTGCAGAGAGGAATAAAAGCACAGATCCCCCCTCCTGATGCAGGACAGGGAATGCTAATGGAGGCTTAATTTCATTATAGTCCAAGGAGGCTGACTGGGCCATTTTTAGCCGCTGTAGGCGAGCCAATCCAGGCATTAAAATGTCTGTCAATTGGCTATATGAAAGTAGATCGGCAGTTGTTTACTGGCCTGTTTAGTCAAGCCAATGAATGTACTACACGCTTAGACTGATTGTTAATATGATTGTTATGGGGGATACCACTGAATTCTATAAGGCTTTATCACTGACAATAAAAAATCTGGCCCTTTTAAAACATATCTTTTAAGCAAAATAATTAACCAGGTATTCAACAATAAATCCACAATGTTAGTCACAATATTTTTGTACCAGCACCTAATAATACAATATAGGGGCAAACACATATAAAAGGATGAAGACTAATTCATGGCTCTCATCAATGTTAACTTTCATTCTGTAACCTCTTTGGCAAAGTAACTGGCAAAATAATAGAGGGGTGCTATGTTTCACAAAGGGTGTTCGCTTCAGTGATAGCAACCTAGGTTTGTTTTTGCTAACATTGTAAAGATTTATGCAGTAGTTTTCCTCTATGTGCAGCCAAGTGAGTCGATCTACCACAGTTGGCGAAGAATGTGGGCAAGATCTCTGGGAAGAAGGTGAGCATCCGCTGCATTCACGGAGATGCTGAAGACTATCCGGTGGCCAGAGTGGTCATTGAGACAGCCCGAGTTACTGAGTCCCATGAAGTTGGCGTGATCCAGGATTTATTGCACTCAATTATTATAGGCCAGGACTTTTTGTTGTTTTGGGACTTGTAGGGAAGTAGCAGAGACCTTACAAAGAGATTGCTCAGATAAGAAACAGGTTGACCTAAAAAAGTCTCTCCAACCCCAGTGTCTAATGGGCTTCCATTCTACATAATGGGAGAAGAGGAGAAGTAGTATCCCCTGAGGCACACATTCCTAAGATAGGGGAGACCAGAGAAAATTTTTGGTTCACCCAACGTAACTCTAAAAGAAGTGTTCAATAAAGTAACCGTTATAAACGGCATAGCATAGGAGTCGGGGAGCTGACACCAGGTTACCCTATTTCATGTTGCGTAGGGACTTATTGTACAGGCTTACTAAAGTGAGGGAGGAGATAGTGGAGCAACTGATGATACTAGGACCCTACAGACAAAAAGCCCTTTCACATATCTTGGGTGGCCATCTGGGGGCAGATCAAACTCAAAAACGGGCCATGTAGAGATTCTATTGGCCTGGATGTCACCGGGAAATTCTAAGATATTGCAAGTCCTGTCCCCACCTGCCAGTTAACTGCTACAACCTCTCCCTTCCAAAAAACCTCATGTGCTGCTACCCATCAAGGCAAGAGAGAGACCCCGTTGAAACTCCATGTTGGCTGGACAAGTCAGAAGGGGACATTGAGGATGTCACAGTAGCATAGACACTGTCACCAGCACAGAGCCAACAGTGCCAAGAACTGCTTCTGTGGAACCGGGACCTGTGTTCGCAGTTGCCAGAACGTACACAGGTTGTTGAACACGAAAGCACGCCATGAGATTATTTCAAAGGAGGTGAGGAAAATGGTAAGCCTGGGTGTTGTCAAGAAGTCAAAGAGCGGCGGGTCCAGCCCCTATATCTTTGTGCAGAAACCTGGTGGAGATTCACATTTCTGCAGAAACCACAGGAAACTAAATGTGGTGTCTAAATGTGATACGTATCCAATGCATCGCGTCAATCTCATAGAGAAGCTAGATTCAGCCAGATACATCACCACTCTGGACCTAATGAGAGGTTACTGGAAAACCCTTCTCTCTGAGAGTGAAAAGGAGAAGACGGCCTTTTCTACACCTGACACTTGCTTCCAGTATACCAGAATTCCGTTCGGGCTGCTAGGAGCCCCAGCTGCCATCCGGAGGGTCATGGACTGGATCTTAGGCCCTCACAAAAAGTATGCAGCAGCTTACCTCGACAATATTTTGATATTCAGCTCGACATGGGATAGTCATCTGCAGAAGGTCCAGGCCATGCTCGATGCATTGAGGAGGGGGGTTACGATAAACTCAAAGAAGTGTGCCATGGCAAGGAAAAATACTTGAAATACATAATTGGAAAAGGCGAAATAAAGCCGCAAGGGAAAAAGGGAAAATCAATCCAAATTTGGCTGCACCTGGTCTCCAAGAAACAGGTTCTGGCATTTCTGGGAATAGTGGGACACTATCAGCGATTTATCCCGAATTTTGCCATAATAGCTGCACCCCTGACTAACCTTTCTAAGGGCACGATGACGTGCATAGCCAAATGGTCTCTTGAAGCAGAGATGGCGTTTCAAGAGTTGAAACTCAGAGCTACAGGACTTCATCTTTCATGTGGAACAAAGCCCTGGCATGCTGCGCAGTAACTCAGGTGCCCTGTCTATACTTTTCTGTTTGGTGACTGAAAGTGCTAAAACCCCTGGCTTTGGGCAGAGGGGGGATGGGGTATATGCAAAGTCACTGGCAAAGTACTAGAGGGGGGCTATCTTTCACTAAGGGTGTTATTTTCAGTGCTATCAACTTGGGAAAAATTTCTCCAGCACAATTAAGTGCTGAAAGGGGTCAATCAGCCATGTTTAGTGCTAGGTTGATTGAACAGCTGTAGAGTGGGAGGAGTCCAGAGGATAAATACCCAGCCTTCTAGAGCATTCAGTAAGTGGTGGGCCTGGAGGTACAAAGCTCTGGAGCTGTGTTTTTTTATGTTAACCCCTTTACCCCCCTCTAAGGATGGTTTGCATGTTAATGACCAGGCTAATTTTTACAATTTTGACCACTGTCCCATTATGAGGTAATAACACTGGAATGCTTCAACGGCTCTTAGAGATTCTGAGATTGTTTTTTGTGACATATTGTACTTCATGTTAGTGGTAAAGTTTTTTCGATATAACTTGCATTTATTTGTGTAAAAAATGGAAATTTGGCGAAAATTTGGAGAATTTTGCAATTTTCAAATTAAAACCCCCCACAGGTGACCCCATTTTGGAAACTAGATCCCCCAAGGAACTTATCTAAATGTGCCTAAACAGTGGCAACAAGTGCCACCTTTTTGGAACTAATGTAATGTTTCCTGTTATGTAAATTTTATAATGTAGTAGCATACATGAGTTGTGTAGTGTTTGTCAGGTTGTCATACGTCAGTTGTGTAGTGTTCATCAGGTTGACATCCGTAAGTTATGTAAGTCAGAAATGAACTTAGTAGTGCATGGCAGTGTGCTACAGTCTGAATCATTCTTTCATACACAGACCAGGTTTATTAGGGCAGGTGTTGCATTGATAAATGGTGTCATTGCTTATTCCCTTTTGTAACACACTCGGCACTTCTTTTGCGACTTACCTTTTTTTCCACTATGAGGGACCTCCTCTGGAAAATGTCGACCCGGTACAATACAAGCTCCTTCAGTTCCGTAAGGTCTGGGGCTTGCTCCTTTCTGAGTGCCAAATATCAGGGCCTCCTGGAACTGAAGGTAAGATGTATTGGTGTGGCCTGCACATCGTGACAGCAGGAAAGCGACCAGCATTACCAACTGTACGATGTGCACGGTCAGCTTCTTGTACCACACCTTGGCCTTTCTCAAAGCACTGTATGGCTGGAGGAATTGATGAGAGAGATCAGCACTCCCCATGTTTTTGTTGTGCCCCAGTACACAGTCCGGCTTGCTAACCTGTACAGAGGTACCTTGTACAGTGCTGAAGGCGCTGCCATCACCGTGTATTATGTCAAGAAAAAGACATCCCTCTTGTCCTTAAACTTGACCTCCAGCAGGTGGTCACTGCATTGGGCTCTGCTGTTACCCCTTCTGAACATCTGCCCAATTAGCGTTTTCGGGAGGCCTCTCTGATTTTTGAAGACGGTACCGCAGGCTGCGGTACCTCACACAGAGAGGGTTTTGAAGAGTGGGATGATGGTAGAAAAGTTATCTGTGTACAGGTGATAACCTTTATCCAGCAGTGGGTCCACCAAATCCCACACAGTTTTCCCAGTCACTCACAGGACAGGGGGGCAATCAGGGGGTTCAATCTGGGTGTCCTTCCCTTCGTAAATGCTAAACCTGTGGGTGTACCCTGAGGTACTCTCACACAGCTTATAGAGTTTAATTCCATAATGGCCAGGTACTGACGGAATTTGAGCCTCCCCTTAAAATGAATTAAGTATCCATGCAGATATCCCTTTGGGGCACATACACTTCAGCAAACTTTTTATTGAAGTGTTCAATGACCGGCTGAACTTTGAATAGACGGTCAAAGTTGGGGTCATCTCATGAGGGACACTGTGCATTATCGGTATAATGCAGGAATTTGTGGATGGCCTCAAAACGTGTCCGGACCATGACCATTCGGAACACTTGAGTGTTGTATAAAACATCAACACTCCAATATTGCCGAAGATTGGCTTCTTCAGGATCCCCATGTGAAGGACCAGGCCCCAAAACTGCATCATTTCAATGGCATCTACAGGAGACGAGTTAGAAAATGATGAGCCGGGGATTTGTGCCAAAATTTGATGCGCATACAAATTAGTTTGGCCCATCATGAAGTTAACAAAATCCTCAGAGAAAAAGACTTTTGAAAAAGTCTAGTTCTGTGAAGTTGGTGGTGTCAATCTTGATTCCTGATTCTGCCACAAAATCAGGAATCAGTGGCACATAATTTTCAGGGAGCGAGGTCCAGGATCAGGAATGGGGGGCGCTGGTACATCTTTTGTCCTGGCACGTCTGCATGGCGGTTCAGCAGGACATGAGGAGGAAGAGCAAGAGGGCGAGAAGGACGAATCTGAAAAATAAAGAAATGTGGCATCCTCTTCCTTGCTATCGGTGTTGGAGGCATAGAAAGCATATGCCTCCTCCACTGAATAATGGCGTTGGGACGAACGGGACTAGCCGGGCGACATTTTTTTATGAATATGGTGATTGTGTCAGTACTTTATTTAACTGTGTGTGTGTGAGATAGTGCTTGGTGTAAAATTATTTGTCTGAAAAGAAAAGCTAAAATAAAAAAAGCAGCAACCAGGGAGAAAAAAATGTCAGAGAAAAGTGTAAAACTGCAGGCTCGAGCTCTGATGAGTGAATTACGTCACTTATCAAAGCTCAGCAGCTGCTGGATGTGCGCATGGAGGTGGCGAAGAAGAAATGTGTCTCAAACAGCTGACATGAGCTCTGATGAGTGAACTGCATCACTTATCAAAGTTTGGCAGCTGCTGGAAGTGAGCACGGAGGTGGCGAAGAAGAAATGTGTCTAAAACACCAGACACGAGCACTGATGAGTAAACTGCGTCACTTATCAAAGTTCGGTGACTGCTGGATGTGTGCATGGGGGTGGCGAAAAGGAGGATGAAAAAGAAAAGTGTAAAACAGCAGGCATGAACTCTGATGAGTGAACTACATCTCTAATCAAAGCTCGGCCGCTGCAGGATGTGCGCACGGGGTGGCGCAAAGGGGTGGAGGGGTGTAAAAAGAGGAGGAAGGGGGGAGGTGGGAAGAGAGGTATTGGGGTGGATGAAGAGCGATTGGGCAGGGATCAGGGATCAAAACATTTACACTTGTTGTCTTCTTTCTTCTGTCTTGTCTTCTCTGTTCTTTGTTCTTCTTTCTTCAGCAGGGATTGTGGTGTTACAGGCTTCTATGGCACCACAAGGTCCAGCACAGCAGCAGATCCTGTAGTGTGACCACTCTGCAGAAATCCTCAGCTACTGTGAGGACCTGCAGCACGGTCACAGAGCAGTCAGACCGCTGCTGTGCCCTGTCATTGTTGCAATTGATGTCATCAATCAGACCTGGCCCTGGTGAAGCTGGCATTGCCAGGCAACACCCTAGGATAGGAGCTCACACCTATCATATGCCCTGTGATTGGCACGATCAATGTAATTGTCAATCACACCAATTAGCGGGTCCAGGCCATGTCTGGCGTTGCTAGGCACCTGCCTAGGATCGGTGCTCTTACAGCTCCAATCCTAGGCAGGGTACAGTGAGGTAACACTGCAGCTGTGCCCTACGATTGGCGCGATTAATGTAATCGTCGATCACGTGAATCAGAGTCCGTTTAGGTGATGCCTGGTGTTGCCAGGAACCAGCCTAGGATCGGTGTTCGATCCTAGGCTGAAACATCAGTGTTTCAGGCAATCTGATTGCCTGAAACAATGAAAAATGCTACGATTGGCTGTTCAGAATTGATGTCAGAAAGGGGTTAAGAAAAGATGAACCTTTTGTTTGCTCCCGAAGCGGGTGGATTCCTGTAGCAACAAGAACTCTGCCATACATTATGTTTTTGTTTTTCTGTTAGGCCAGGAAGGCCAGATTTGCTTTTGATAACATTGCAAAAATGTATGGAGTACTCTTAATAAACCAGTGGAAGATTTAAAGAGACAGTTTTCCTGTGTCTCCCTCTTTGTACAGCCAAGTGAGCTGATATGCGACACCTCTTATAAATGTGCCATTTCCCATTGAGTGTATCCACTAGGCTGGTTTAGAGGGCATCTATTATCAAAAAATGACCTATTGTTTAAATCAGGTTTTGTGTTAAATGCATTTTTTTTTACGATTTTTTGGCTTTTTTCAAGATATTTTCACATTGGCCACTGAAGCTTTTTTCACACTTTAACTTCCTGTTATTTCAAGAAACAACACATGTAGATAGCCATAAGGGTCAGACCATTACACTATCTTTCTTATTGAGGTGTCTAGTGGGCCTGCACGGAGGTGATCCTTGTTTTGTGTCAGGTCTGACATATATAGTATGTGTTTCAGCCATGCAATCTTTTTGTGCCCATAAAAAACATGCTATTGGCAACACATCCTCTGTTTACATTGGTGATGTGTTGCCGATAATGATGATTTTCTTAGCGAGCTTAAAGATCATCACACCCAACAAATAGGTGGTTTGCTTGTTGGTCTTGTGCTTGCTGGTCTGTTTTTATGGGCCGAGAGCCAGCAATGAGTGTTTTTGTTGCTCATTCATCAATTATTGTTTTTTCTAATTGGGCAATTATTATGCACATTCCACATAAAAAAATGGTAATAAAGTTCATGCTGGTTAATGGACTTAGAATTGGATCTGGTTTAGAGGATGTGATAATGTTAAAGAGCCTATCACATTCAGCCTCTTCCTTATGGAGTCTGCTATTTTGATCAACTTATCACTGGGTACCTGACTCCACATCATATGGGAACCCTCCTCTATGACAATCAGTGGTCATGTACGGCCATTTATTTGCAAGTAATAGTAACTTTCCTGTTAACACATGGATCAAAGAGCCAGATACCCAGTTTTCTGTTGATAATAATAGAAATAATTTTTATGTATATAGCGCTAACATATTCCACAACACTTTACCAATAAGCGGGGAATGTACAGACAATAAAAACAATACGATGTAACACATTTCACCAGTAACAGTAGGAGTTGAGGGCCCTACTCGTAAGTTTACAATTTATAAGGAAATAGGGGGACACAATAGGTAGAATTTGCTTGTCATGTATGGTTCATCCATTATTATAAAAATAAGGGTTTTCATATTACGCGGCATGATCCAGTCATCGACCAGTATCTGTTACTGTGTACTATTGGGTGTATATTGGATGTGTAGACAGATTGGATGAATACGAAGCAGCAGATTATGATTAACAGTTAGGAGGGAACAGGGAGAGTTAGGTTAGTGAGTTGAAGTGATAGGCCTGTCTAAAGAGATGTTTTTTTAAAAGACTCTTAAAAACATGGAGGCTAGATATTACTCGGATTGTTTGGGGTAGTGCATTCCAGAAAATTGGCGCAGCACAAGAGAAGTCTCTGAGACGGAGTTGATCAAAGTTCGATGATATATTGAAGTCAACCTTTTTGCTTTTACAGCACTATCTCTAATGCCCATTGGAGAAATTTGAGAGCAAGAAATAATCACTACCACTATAAAGCTGAGTCACCTATGTGGTTGTTGGAAAATCAGATATTTGGTATTTTTATGAACCTTTATTAGTATATTAATTAATTTTTAAAGAAGGGTATGTCATATTTTTCTATGATCGGTGGAAATCCTCTTTAAATGACTTTATTAAACACATTTCAAGGGTATTGTCTGGTTTAAATTTGGAAAAGTTTTTTTACTAACATTCACAATTTGTGCTGATTCTTGCAGCCCTATTTCTGAAGATAGCTCCAGAGTACTAAGATCTAAGTCTGCTAATCAAAAAGCCATTAACAAAATGTGAAGGATTAAGCTGATTGCAAGACATCACAATTCTTTTTTGACAAGTGAGGGGAAAAGCTTTTTTGACACAATTTAGAAAAAGGCTAAGTCGTTTTTTGTGCAGCGAAATGTACTAAGTGAAATACCTTTTTCAAAGAGATGAAAGGAATTGCGGAATTAGTTTAATAGATATGGAAATTAAATTTTGTATTTTTGTGGCCTGTGAAGTAAGTGGTTCGGGGCATATGAGTGATGAATTGACATCATTCATAATATCATGATTCATAAGGAATTGCATTAATCAAACTTAATAAAACTTAGTGTATAAAAGATTAAAAGCATATTCCCATCATAAAGTGTTATGGCATATCTCCAAAATTTGTTATAACATTCTGATCAATTAGGAGGATCAGAGGACTTATGCAATACTGGTGCCTCTGGCTTTTCTCTTACTTATAGTCGCTCTTGCACACAAACTTGGGATGAAATTGCAGGGAATCCTCATGAAAGTATTGGTCATGTGTTGTATGTTGCTTGCTTTGATTAACAATAGACCAGCAGCATAAATGTGCTGCCAGCCAGAAATGTGCTCCACGAATGCTCCTGTATTAGGCTAGTTTCACATTTGCGGACGGAGGAGCTGCAGAGGGCTGCAGATTTCCTCCGTAAAGCTCCGTCCACTGCCGCACCTCCTCCGGTCAGCTCATACTTCTGCATGTGGCCTGCATACCCTATCTTTAACATTGGGTAAGCAGGTCGTGCGGAAGTATGCGGATGCCTCCGCATGCATCGTTTTGACTATGCGGCGACTCGCATCAAACGAAGCATGTTGTAATTTGTTTTGTTCACCGCATCGTCAAAATGACACATGCGGAGGCATCCGCATACTTCCGCTTGACCTACGTACCCAATGTTAAAGATAGGGTACGTAGGCCAATGCAGAAGTATGCGGCCGTGGGCGGAGCTGACCGGAGTAGGTGCAGCAGTGGGCAGAGCTTCACGGAGGAAGTCTGCAGCCCTCCGCAGCTCCTCTGTCCACAAATGTGAAACTAGCCTTAGGCAGTTTTGTTTCTGCATCATCAGAGGAGCGCTGTGGCATTGAAGCTGGCTGAACCAGGCATCCGTAACAGCCATGGCATCAGAAATGGTGTGACATTTGGTACCCAAATATTAGACACATAAGGCTTTCATGTTACCATATAAATAAAAAAGATCACAAAGCCAAAGACTTGTCAGCAGCCCCTCGTATTTGAGGTTCCAGACCGCAGCTCTTCTGTAGCTTCTTCCCAGATGTCTCTAAGGCCGAGCACAGATACCGTGGCCCGGTATACCTCACGATTCCGTATCTCACCGGTGAAGCTGGCTTTAAATGAAGAGGCCCTGGCAACCTCCTGGCAGGGACTGTCTGGTCTTATCAAGGATGAGTTGGCTGGCAGAGATCTACCATTCTCGCTGGACGCTCTTATACAACTGACCACTAGGATAGACCTCCACTTCCATGAGCGAGCTCCCGAACAAGCATCGGTATCTCCTCATGGCAGAAGACCACCCAAACTGGCTCTGATCTTCCAGTTCCCTTTGCTACTGAAAGTCGTACCACCAGCCACTGAGCCAATGCTGGTTGAGCAGGCCAAACCTTCTGTACAGGAACAACAGGAAAGGTACAGAGAGAATGTTTGTATGGACTGTGGAGGCAACTGAGATTTTGTTTGCCAGTGCCCTATGAGACTGGGAAACTCCAGCACCTAGGGTTGGCTGGTGAGACAACCCTAGGTGAGAGTAACTGTTCTCCAAACTACTGACTTACTTTTTCCTGGCAGGAGAGGTCCTTCTCCACTGCTGCCCATCTGGATTAATTCATTTGCATTTGGTCCATCGACTTCAGCTCCCTACACAACTGCTGGATCATCCCAACTGTTGCCTCCATTGATGGACAACTCCTAGCTGAAAATGTTCGATTCATCACGCTGCCAGCCTAGCTGCAGATTGGAGTCTTGCATACTGAGAGGATTTCCTTCTACATGCTACCCAGATCAGTGAATTCTGTTCTCCTGGGCCTTCAATGGCTGCGTTATACGTGTTGGTTATTGACTGATCCACCAGCCAGGTACTTCATTGGGGACCGAACTGTGTTTCCAACAGCCTAGCCAAGGTCACGCCCAAGACTTCATCTCCTGTGCCTTCAAACCTTGCTTCTCTGCCCATCCATTATCATGCCTTTGCAGAGGTCTTCTGTGAAAAGAAGGCTCAGGTCCTGCCACTCCTCAGACCTTATGACTGTTCTTCTTTCTGGCACTTCACCACTCCAGTGGCGGGTGTATCCCCTATCTCTACCTGAGATTCGAGTCATGTCTGAATAAATTAAATAGAATTCCTCCATAATTCCTCCTCTTCTGCCGGTGGCGGCTTCTTCAAGACCAAGAAGGATGGTTCCCTACGCCCCTGTATAGAATTGAGGTCTTAACAAAATCACTATTAAGAATAAGTAGCCCTTGCCTTTGATTTATGAGTTGATTGACAGAATCCAGGAAGATACATATCTTCTCTAAGTTTGACCTGCGAAAGGCTTACAACTTGATTGGCATCCGTGAGGGTGACGAAAGGAAAACGGCATTTAATACCCATGTCGGTCACAAGTATCTCGTCATTTCCTTTGGGCTGTGTAATGCACAGACGTGTTTTAGGAGTTTGTTAATTACATCTTCCAGGATCTCCTCTATATTTCCATGGTTGTGTATTCTGGACAATATCCTGATAATCTCCCCTAATCTACCTTCCCAAATTGTACAAATGTGTCTTTGAAAAAAAGCTCCTTGCCTTTCCTAGGCTACATTGTTTCCAACCAGGGTCTCAAAATGGATCCAGAGAAAGTTTCTGCTATTCTCTCCTAGACTTATCCTCAAGACCAGCAGGCTTCATGGGTTTTGTCAACTTCTACAGGCAATTTATCCCGCACCTCTCGGCCCTTATGGCACCTATCTCCATCTTAACAAACAAGGGGCCAATGCCAGAGACTGACAGGAGTTGGACTTCCAGCATTTGAAATAGGCCTTCGTGAGAGTTCTGGTGCTACATTTGATTTTGCGGTGCCTGCATCCCCCACTGTGCCACCTATGATCCTCGGGCTCACTTCCTCAAATTTTGGCTTCTCAGGAACCAGGACCACTGGCCACAGAGGATGATCCACAAATTTTAGAGATATTGCCTAGCAGTGACACTATTTACCCGGTGACCACAAACTCCCTTCTCGAAAGGGCGACTATGTGATAAAGGCTGTTGTCAGGCTAAAACGTCAGCGGTCGCTTCCTCACCGTCAAATGTGCTTCTTCTCCTGACATCACGCCAGCCTTTCTAGAAAACACAGGCGATTGTCTAAACGCTGTGTCTAACATCATGTCCTCACTGTAACTGAAACTGAACCTGTCAAAGACTGAACTCCTGGTGTTTCCTCCCTCTACTAATGTACCTATACCCGACATTGCCATTTCTGTGTGTGGTTCCACTATTACTCCCCAGCAACAGGCCCGCTGTCTTGGGGCCATACTTGATTCTGAGCTTTCCTTTGCCCCCCACATTCGATCACTGGCTCGCTCTTGTCATCTGCAGCTCAAAAACATTTCTAGAATTCGACCTTTTCTTACTTTTGACTCTGCAAAAACTCTTACTGTTTCTCTTATTCATTCTCGTCTCGACTATTGTAACTCTCTTCTAATCGGTCTCCCTCTTACCAAACTCTCCCCTCTCCAATCCGTCTTGAATGCTGCAGCCAGGATCATATTCCTCACCAATCATTACACCGATGCCTCTATCCTGTGCCAGTCATTACACTGGCTACCTATCCACTCCAGAATTCAGTATAAACTTATTACCCTCACCCACAAAGCCCTCCAGGGCTCAGCACCACCCTACATCTCCTCCCTTATTTCAGTATACCACCCTATCCGCGCCCTCCGTTCTGCTGATGACCTGAGGTTAGCATCCTCAATAATCAGAACCTCCCACTCCCGTCTCCAAGACTTTACACGTGCTGCACCAATTCTTTGGAATGCACTTCCCAGGTCAATAGGATTAGTCCCCAATCCCCACAATTTTAAGCGTGCCCTGAAAACGCATTTATTCAGACTGGCCTATCGCCTCAACACATTAACCTAATCTATCCCTCTGTGGCACAGCCAAAAGTTTTACCATAACCAGATTCCCCGCATCATGTTCCCACATGCTTTATGCATCCATTAGCCCTCTGTGTTTGTACTGTTACACACTTAACATTATGGCTGGTCCATACAATCAAGGCAACTGTTACCACCCACCTTTCGTATCTACCTCTTTCCTCATAGACTATAAGCTTGCGAGCAGGGCCCTCATTCCTCTTGATATTTGTTATAATCTATGTGATTATTGTTATGCTGTATTGTCTATTGTCTGTACAAATCCCCTCTGAAATGTAAAATGCTGCGGAATATGTTGGCGCTATAGAAATAAAATTTATTATTATTATTATTATTATAATTTGGAGCTAACGGTGCATGCAAGTGATCTCGGCCAGCTTCTGTGCAGCACTTACAGTATCTACTGGACGGCTCTTGTGTGCACTTCACATGTTTGGCTACTGCTTCTAGACAGTAACAATGGCAGCTAGCTTAGAAAATGAGCAACAAACAATAAAACAATTAAATTGTAATTATCTTGGTAACGTCATGGAATTTTAGCAAATTACAAAAGTGGTTGGTTTTATAAGCACTTTCCAATAATAGCCATCAATGAAAATGGTAATAACTTGGAATAGAGCAGCATTGCTGTTGACTATATGGCACTAGCTAGGAACCCGTTCTACGCCCGGGTGGCAAGCATTTTTATTGGCCACCCTCCTATCCTGGTATGCATAGCACCCCATTCTTCATCCTCAATCAATCAATCAATCAAATTTATTATCGCCAAGTACATATTACATATATACAAGGAATTCTTTGTGGCAAAGAGGCAACATAATATATAACAACAGATACAACAAGTAACATCTAACAAGACAGATACAGTATATAGTCTACACAAGTATGGTATGCATGGTATGCATGGTATGCATGGTATGCATGGTCCCCTCACCCCCGAACCTGGTATTCATGGTACTCCCTCATCCCTATCCTGGTATGGATGGTCCTCTCACCCCCCAATCCTGGTATGCATGGTCCTCTCACCCCCCAATCCTGGCATGCATGGTCCCCCTCACCCCCAATCCTGGTATGCATGGTCCTCTCACCTCCTATCCTGGTATGTATGGCCCCCTCACCCCCTATCCTGGTACGTATGGCCCCCTCACCCCCTATCCTGGTATGTATGGTCCCCTCACCACCTATCCTGGTATGCATGGTCCCCTCACTCCCCAATCCTGGTATGCATGGTACTCCTTCATCCCTATACTGGTATGTATGGTCCCCTCACCCCCCAATCCTGGTATGTATGGTACTCCCTCATCCCTATCCTGGTATGCACAGTCCTCTCACCCCCTATCCTGGTATGTATGGCCTCCTCACCCCCTATCCTGGTATGTATGGTCCCCTCACCCTCTATCCTGGTATGCATGGTCCCCTCACCCCCCAATCCTGGTATGCATGGTACTCCCTCATCCCTATCCTGGTATGCATGGTCCCCTCACCCCCCTATCCTGGTATGCATGGTACCCCTCATCCCCCAATTCTGGTATGCATGGTCCCCTCACCCCCCTATCCTGGTATGCATGGTACCCCTCCTCCCTATCCTGGTATGCATGGTCCCCTCACCCCCCTATCCTGGTATGCATGGTACCCCTCCTCCCTATCCTGGTATGCATGGTACCCCTCATCCCCCAATTCTGGTATGCATGGTACCCCTCATCCCCCAATCCTGGTATGTATGGCCTCCTCACCCCCTATCCTGGTATGTATGGTCCCCTCACCCTCTATCCTGGTATGCATGGTCCCCTCACCCCCCAATCCTGGTATGCATGGTACTCCCTCATCCCTATCCTGGTATGCATGGTCCCCTCACCCCCCCTATCCTGGTATGCATGGTACCCCTCATCCCCCAATTCTGGTATGCATGGTCCCCTCACCCCCCTATCCTGGTATGCATGGTACCCCTCCTCCCTATCCTGGTATGCATGGTCCCCTCACCCCCCTATCCTGGTATGCATGGTACCCCTCCTCCCTATCCTGGTATGCATGGTACCCCTCATCCCCCAATTCTGGTATGCATGGTACCCCTCATCCCCCAATCCTGGTATGCATGGCCCCCTCACCCCCCAATCCTGGTATGCATGGTACTCCTTCATCCCTATCTTGGTATGCATGGTCCCCTCACCCCCCTATCCTGGTATGCATGGTACCCCTCATCCCTATCCTGGTATGCAAGGTCCCCTCACCCCCCTATCCTGGTATGCATGGTACCCCTCCTCCCTATCCTGGTATGCATGGTCCCCTCACCCCCTATCCTGGTATGCATGGTACCCCTCCTCCCTATCCTGGTATGCATGGTACCCCTCATCCCCCAATTCTGGTATGCATGGTACCCCTCATCCCCCAATCCTGGTATGCATGGCCCCCTCACCCCCCAATCCTGGTATGCATGGCCCCCTCACCCCCCTATCCTGGTATGCATGGTCCTCTCACCTCCCCTATCCTGGTATGCATGGCCCCCTCACTCCTATTAAAACTACACACATACAAAAAAAAAACATTTATACTCACCCTTCTTTCCTGTGCTCCCAGCCACCTGATCAGCAGGTCCAGCTTTTCAGCAGCAGTAATGCCGAGGTCACTAGTTGCGGTTTTGAAGGCACACTTCCACCCTCTGTAGTTTTCGGGTTGGTCGTTGAACCTTGTGAGACTAGTGTTGGTGAGTTCTCGGTGAATCATGTACCTCGCAAATTCAGACATGTCTGTTCTTTCTGACTTTGGGAGCACACTTGCTGGCTGAGTAGTGCTGTTCGCGTTGGTTGTAGGTTCTTGGTTTGGAAACATGGGAAGGTAAGGAGCGGCATAAGCATTTAACCCAGCAACCGGTTTGGTGTATACAGTCTCTGTCATATGCAAGGCTGGAGCCAAGCGGTTGTCAAAGGTATAGTGATTTGCCGTCATGTTAGGTTGCATGTAGACGTTGGCATATGGAGTTTGCTGAGGTGCAGTGTTTGGCTGCGTGTTGGAGCATGAATGAGATTCAGGTTTTGACATTGGTTGTGCGTTGGACTGACCTTGAAAGCTGGGAGCTGCATGCAGATCAGCATCTTGGTGCCTTGGAGAAGAGTCGGAACTGACAGGAACATTAGTGGTGGTCATTGGTTCGTTGTTGTGGCTTAGTACAGGGGCAGACATACCGCATGTGCAGCCGGTATAATTGCATCGGGGCCTGGAGGAGGAGGGGGTCCTACAGGGTGGCTAATAGTGAGGGCAATCTGGCCTGTTTATCATGCCCCTCAGGGCCCATGGACAGATTTCCCTCATGTGTGGTGGGCAGGGAGCAATCCTTGCAGCTCTGCTGCCTGGAAGAGAAAATCGCAGTGGAGCAGAGCTGCAGTGATCCAACCTGCTTCCTGCTCACACACAGCAGCAGTCAGCGGACTGGCTGGATGACATCTTCATTCAGCGCTGCGGCTGTGAGAGGTAGCTGCTAGTGATGGTGATGCTGTAGGAGAGCGTGCGGAGAGGTGCTGTGTGTGTGAGTAGAGATGAGTGGTGGTTTGTGTGCGTGCATAGGGCTGCGGGGGGAATGTGCAGAAAGGTGAATGGTGCTGTGTGTGTGTGCATGCGTGTGTGAATAGCGCTGTGGGGGAACGTGCAGAAAGGTGAGTGGTGCTGTGTGGGCCTGTGTTTGTGTAGGTGGATGAAAGTGCAATGATGGGGTGACAGAGAGGGGAATGATGAGGGTGGTGGAGGAGAAAGCAATGATGGAGGTAGTGGAAATGACAATGATTCGGTGGTGGGGGAGGATGAAATGATGGAGGTAATGGAATGGGCAGTGATGGTGGTGGTGGGCAATGATGGAGGTGGTGGAAGGGCAATGATGAGGATGGTGGGGGAGGAGGAAATGATGGAGGTGAAATGGGCAATGATGGGGGGTGGGGGAGAAGGCAATGATGGTGGCAGTGGAAAGGATAATGATGGAGTGGTGGGAAAGTAGGCAATGATGGAGGTGGTGGGGGAGAAGGCAATGATGGAGGTGGTGGCAAAGACAATGATGTGGTGGTGGGGGAGAAAGCAATGATGGAGGTGGTGAAATGGGCAATGATAGGGTGGTGGTCAAAAGGACAATGATGGTCATGGTGGAAAGGGCAATAATCGGGGTGTGGGGGAGGAGGAAATGATGGGGGTGGTGGAATGGGCAATGATGGGGATGGTAGGGAAAAAGCAATGATGGTGGTAGTGAAAAGGACAATGATGGTGGAAAGAGCAATGATGAAGGTGGTGGGGAAGAGAAAATGAATGAAGGTGGTGGAATGGGCAATAATAGGGTGGTGGGGGAGGAAGCAATGATGGAGGTGGTGGAATAGACAATAATGGGGTGGTGGTGGAGAAAGCAATGATGGAGGTGGTGAAGAGTGCAATGATGGGGGTGGAGGAGAGGACAAAAATGGGATGTGGTGGGAGGAGGACAATGAGGGGTGTGGGGGACTGGAATGGGAGGAAGGGAGATTTATAATGGATTTAGGGACAGGGAGAGGTGGAGGAAGACGTTATTATCGCTTATTATGCCTAACAGTCCCTTAGTTTATAGTGTACTCACTTATGTATAGCACAGTCCCTTAGTATATAGTGTGCTCACTTACTGTGTATAGCGCCATCCCTCAGTATATTGTGTAGTCACTTTTTATGTATAGCACAGTCCCTTAGTATATAGTGTACTCACTTATGTATAGCAAGCCCCTTAGTATATAGTGTACTCACTTATTATGTATAGCACAATCCCTTAGTATAGTGTACTTACTTATTATATATAACACAGTCCCTTAGTATATAGTGTACTCACTTATTATATATAACACCATCCTTAGTTACATAGTTTCCTCTTTTGTTAAGTATAACACTGACCCTTATTACGTACCATCCTCCCTAGTTATATATGATGCGGTCCCTTATTTAGTTTCCTTTGCTGTTATGTACAATACTGTCTCTTACATAGTGTATTCTTGTTATTTTGGTTATTCACAGTGCCTTCTTTTATTACATAGTCCCCTCTCTTCTTAGATATAAAAGGACTGCTGATGGAGGAACCATCAGCTCCTCCATTAGAAAAGAAGCTTTCCCATGCTCCATCAGCCATCATTGCATTATACATCTAACAAGAAAAGACGGTATGTAATAAAAAACAGGGCTCTGTATAATCCAATATGTAAGGGACGGTGCTGTACATAACAAGAGATGGCACTCTATAATAAGGGACGGCAATATACATAATTAAGGAGACTATGTAATACATATACACATGTATGTGTGTGTGGCTTTATATACTGTATATAATATGTAGCTTTATCGCCATAAAAGGAGGGGGCTCAGACACATTTCTTGCACAGGGGCCCCAAGCTGTCAGTGTCCACCCCTGGCTTAGTACACTGTCTCTTGTGCACTTAAGGGGGTGTTCTGTATCAATCTCACAAGCTGATACTGTCCCCTTAACTCCCACTTAGAGCTTATTCAAAGACCTTTAACCTTGCCATGGCTGTCGCATGTTCGTATTCCTTCTCTAGGACTTCTATTGTTTGCCTTCTTGCATGCAGACTCAGCTTCCATGTCTGCCTTCTTGGGTGCAGATTTGGCTTCCACCTCTGCTTTCTTATGGGGGAAGACGGCTTTCACTTTCGTAGTCTCCGCTTCGGCATGCTGTTCACTGAGGGTAGAGAATTTTGATCCACGTGATCTGGATGAGTGCTTTGAGTACTTAGCGGACCTGCATTTGCGAGATGACACTACTGAGATCTGCGTGATATTTGCTTACATTTTATTCACAATGTCGCGCACAGTGCAGTTTCATTCAGAATTGAGTTGAAAGCTCTGAAGTTCCTTTAGAGGCTCTGGCATTTTTAGTCTCATGAAGATGGAGGTATATTTCTCACAAGTGTCCGTGAAAGACTGGCATGCTGAGTACAATTGTTCCAGGGCTCCCTCTGGTGGTAAATCATGAGCACCAGGCATAGATAAGACAGTCACTTGATTCTGCACTCTTTGTCGTAGGGAAGATACACTGGAAAGTAATTCACATTTAGCGATTTATAGATTGTCTTTGACCTTCCATGTAGGTTTAGTCAAGCATTTAGATCTTTCACTGAAAATCCTGTGTTTTTTTCTTGCTGTTGTAAATCAGGCAGAGAATTAGAGATCATTCCTGTATTTGCCATAGTAGACAGGAATGCAAAGGTTGGGGCTGTTCTGCTCCTAGCTGCAGAGGAGCTCACATACAATGTTGCTATTTATAAGCAGCAGGCAGTGTCTGACTTGTAATAAGAGAAACAGTTGATTTTCTCTGAAATCTTGTATTAAGTATAAAGCAGCAGGTGGAAAGAGTAAACCCAAGTACACATGTACATCCAAAGATGGCTATAGCAAACTAATAATGAGGAAGAAGGGAGGAGCAAAGGCTACCTGCAGAAAGAGTTGTTTAATCTTTGCTGCCTTTTTTTATTTCTTAAATAGTAAAAATATAAAAATATGGTTATTAAATAAATAATGCAACTTGCAAATACTCAAAATTAAAAACATAGTAACATAGTAACATAGTTATTAAGGTTGAAGGGAGACTTTAAGTCCATCTAGTTCAACCCATATCCTATCCTAACTTGCCCTAACATGTTGATCCAGAGGAAGGCAAAAAAAAACCCCATGTGGCAACAGTAAGCTTCACATTGGGGAAAAAAATTCCTTCCCGACTCCACATACGGCAATCAGACTAGCTCCCTAGATCAACGCAATATTAAGGAGACTAGTGTATATACCCTGTAATATTATACTTTTCAAGAAAGGCATCCAGGCCCTTCTTAAATTTTAGTAGTGAATCACTCATTACAACATCATATGGCAGAGAGTTCCATAGTCTCACTGCTCTTACAGTAAAGAATCCACGTCTGTGAGTATGCTTAAACCTTCTTTCCTCCAGACGTAGAGGATGCCCCCTTGTCCCCATCACAGGTCTAAGAGTAAAAAGATCATTAGAAAGGTCTTTGTATTGTCCCCACATATATTTATACATTGTAATAAGATCACCCCTAAGCCTTCGATTCTCCAAACTAAATAACCCCAAGTGTAATAACCTGTCTTGGTATTGCAGACCCCCTAGTTCCCTAATAACCTTGGTCGCTCTTCTCTGCACCCGCTCCAGTTCAGCTATGTCTTTCTTATACACCGGAGACCAGAACTGTACACAGTATTCTAAGTGTGGTCGCACTAGTGACTTATATAGAGGTAAAATTATGTTCTCCTCATGAGCATCTATGCCTCTTTTAATGCATCCCATTATTGCTACTCACCTTCCTGGCGTCTGCATATCCGGCTCTGCTACATCTCAGTCCCAGTGTCTGCATCTCTCTTCCTGTCTTCTTCCTGTGCTGGTCACATGGTACCACTCATTAAAGTCATGAATATGCTCTTCACCCTTATGGGAGTGGAAACACATCCATATTCATGACTTTAATGAGCAGTACCATTTGACCGCACAGGAAGAAAACAGGAAGAGAGATGCAGACGCTGGGACTGAGATGTAGCAAAGCCTGATATGCAGACACCAGGAGGGTGAGTATGATGTCTCCTGCTCCCCCTCCCCCGCCGGCTTTCTGGGTGTATGACTCGTGTATAAGCCGAGAGGGTATTTTTCAGCCCAAAAAAGGGGCTGAAAAACTTAGCTTATACACGAGTATATACGGTATATTGATAGTTTATCCATAGAATAGATCTTCAAGAATGGTGGAGGGCTGACACTTGGCACTTCCAATGATTTGCTGTTATCTACTCCGGCAGTGGTAAGAAATACAAAGTCAGTATTTTATTTATTATTTAACAGCCTTCAGCTTGATCTTGAGCCATGTCAACTTGATGGATGAATGCTGTGTAGGAATATCGAACTTGTGCAAGCCTAGATAGGTCCATCAGTGACTTGTGACATTGTAACCTGTTGTGGTCAAGAAGATGTGCCTATGAAATAGATATATTAGATATTTATTATATACATATATTAGATTAGATATTTATATATATGTACATATTAGATATTTATTATATGGAGCTTTGCGTGTGGAGTGAGTGTGGCTATGTGGAGTGGGTGGGGATCTGTTGAGTGGCGTGGCTTGATACACACATACAGTACAGACATATATACACTCATTTTTATATATATAGATCTAAAATGTTATGTTATTTATCATCACTAATACTTTTGATTATTGTGTTTTAGCATTAACATCTCTTGATAATGTGTATGGAATATTTATGAAATCACGATATTATACATACATCATTACAAGAAAGTTTTTGACATTATGCTACAAAACAAGATAAAGAAAAACACAGACTCAACAACATTCACAGCTTCTAGAAGTCATTTAGAAACACTTTATGCCAAGCGCTTCCTTTTCTTTGGTTTATTATCCATGATATGTAGCCCTTGAGAGCTTAAATTGTACTGATGTAATGCAAGTTGTTTCATCTTCACAGAAACGTTCGAATCTATGGATTAGGCCATCTCCGCTGCCAAAAACAAAATAAAATTGATAATTATTGTTCATTGTGCAACAATCTTGGCACTGAATTTATTTTTTTTATCAAAGACTTTTTTTGTTTTAGATTTTATTTTCCACAAATTAATTTAGCAATATTATAACCTATTGAGGCAATAATTTTAATGTCAAAGGTATGAATTTGTACCATACGGTGAAAACATCTGGTGTGTTATTCATGCCACCAAGATTTTTATCCACATACTCCCATCCACACGCGCACATATAAACCCAGTTTAATTATACAGAACTGTGGATAAACCTACTAAAAGTTACATGAGATGTTGCCTAAGCAACTGTAAGAAAATCACCAAAGGAACTAAATATTTGCAATTAAATTACATCGTGAAATAATTAAGCCCATCTTTTGTGAATAACTTATTACACTTTAACATTACCTCCTGATCAGTCAGATGTGGCCCAGTCAGGTTTTTCCATACCAGTCATGTAAACATTTACCTCAATGAAAGTGTATCCAGTGGACATAAATAACCATATTAATAAGGCATGAGGCATTCAGTGTCTCCTAATGGCTTCAGTCAGGTTACTGATAACTAGTCAAGTAGGTTAATGGTTGTCTAATGGATATTTTTTTCTTCAAACAGAAGACTTTGTGTGTGTTTGTGGATGCATTCACACTGGTCGATTACACTGCACAACAAATTTCAGGGAAGTTCTTGTGCCAAACCACAACACCATCCTAGCCCCAACACCACAACGCCAACCCTAACCCTAGCCTCAACTCTAGCTCTAACCCCAACCCTAACCCTAACCCTAATGGAAAAATGAAAATAAATACTTTTTTTAATTGTATTATTTTTACCTAACTAAGGGGGTGATAAAGGGGGGTTTGATTTACTTAGGGTAGGGTCTATCACAGTGATCAAAATGAAACCAATAGGAAAATCTCAATCTCAAATGAACCAATAGGAAAAATCTATTGTTGCCGGATGCCGGCTGGCAGATCTCGGAGGCACACTGCTTATGTACCCGCCATTTTCTTCCTGGAAGACGCCGAGGCCCAGTTGACACAGCTGGAGGGACCGGGGGACACTGGAGGCACTTGGGGGGGGCTTGTGGGACCCCATTTCTCTCTGCTCTGATGTGCTAGATCATATCAGAAGAGAGAAATAAATAGGAAATCGCAACACTGGGGTCTGTAAAAACCGACCCCATGTAGCCGAAACCCTGGAGATTTTCCAACGCTGGGGGGCTCTATAACCTTATTTCTCAGCGCCTTTAAAAAGCAGTGCTGAGGAATAGGCAGTGGTCGTTAAGGGGTTAAAGGGGTTTTCTTATGAACAACTTTACATTTTAATCAGCACTTTTATAAAATTATCTCAGCACAGGAACATTTTTCTAAATACATCCCATTGTGGAACTTATTTTTATTCCAAGAGCTATTAATTAAAATGTACTTTGTTCGTGGTACAACCTCGTTAATTTTTTTTGCAAACTCGAGCCAATGCTTCTTACGACAATATTGAATTTGAGGCTTTTTAACCTTTTTTCGAGCCACCATTCCAGACTTGTTTAACGTGTGTCGTGCCATGCTTCCTTGGATGTCTGTGATATCACTATTATGAAGCATACGAGCCACCTCCACTGCCATGTTTGTCATGCCAGACTTTGTAATGACCGAACTTATTGACACCGACTTCATTTAGTATTTTTCCAACTGTCATAGAACTCACATGAAGCAGTTTAGCAATTGTCTTGGCAAAGAAAGCACTATCAATGAGCTAGATGCTGCTGCTTCTCTTTTCTTGGGAAATCCTCTTCATGACTACTCTTTGATTCAAATCAGTGACCTTTTGCTTAGGAATCAACCTAATAACACACTGAGCTATTAGGGAATGTGAGAACAGGTTGTATTTTGTACTACACAGGAAGAAAAATCTTTTCCCACCACCAGAAGCAAAAGAGTAACAATGCAGTGACATGACAAGAATCTGCATAACTAATCATATGCTAAATAGCTACAAGTCAAATTTATGTATGAGATAGCTGAGATGATTGTCTATAAAATGATGGCAGTCACACTTTCAAAGCTGTACGCCAAAAAAAGAGCATGAACCGCACCTCCAAAAATCATATGTTGATCTAATGCCACTAGATAAAATTTATATAACTGAACATGAGGCTTAACATTCTGATCAAACTGTATGAAGCCCACTGCCACATCATGGCAAACCTTGTTGTGGGTCCTACCGCCCTAACGGAGTGGAGCCGTGGGCTGACCACTGCCACAGTGGCCATGCACCAGCAGGGCAGACAGCCCAGTGTCGCCAGACCGCATCGCACCACCAGCACAAAACCACAGCAACATTGGTCGCCACACAGCACCAACACCCAAATAAAGGAGTACCTGTAGCCCCATCGGAGCAGAGCCATGTGCTGACCATTGCCACAGCAGCAATGCACTGGCAAGGTAGATGGCCCGGTGCACCACAGCACCCGTGCTGCAAGACTGAGTCCCCATGACTTGTGCTGGTGGAGCGACACAGTCTGTAGTCATGCGGACTCCGTCTTGCAGTATGGGTGCTGTGAGACACCAGGCTGTCTGCCCTGCCACTGCATTGCCGCTGTGCCGGTGGTCAGCGCACGGCTCTGTGTGGGCGATGGGGGCTCCTTTCATTTGGTGTTGGTGCTGTGTGGAGGTCAGGCCATTGTTGTGGTTTTGTGCTGGTGTAGCAGTGCAGTCTGGACACTCCAAGCCGTCTGCCCTGCTGTTGCATGGCCGCTGTGGCGGCGGTCGGCGCATGGCTCCGCTCTGTTAGGACTCACTACGAGGTTTGCCATGACGTGGCAGTGGGCTTCATACAGTCAGATCAGAATATTAAACTAAGAACCTCATTTTCAGTTATATATATTTTTCCCACGAGGCATTAGATCATTGTATGATTTTTGGAGGTGCTGTCCTCTCTCTTTTTTCAGCATTTTGCATGTTCTGTTTTTTTTTCCTTTGGATGTGCACTCCTCCCATTTGGCACAGGTGATTTTAATTAGCAGGAGACTGTAAAGTAAGTGCTATAGCCCATTTTTGCTCACACTGAAGAGCTTGATGGAGATGAGTTTCATTGCTCGTTATACTTGGTGTTTTTCTGCTGTGTGGTGGCCATTGTTGCTGTGGTTTTTGTGCTGGTGAGATGGCGCTGTCTGGAGTCATGAGGACTCCGTCTTGCAGTATGGGTGCTGTGAGACACCAGGCCGTCTGCCCTGCCACTGCATTGCTCCGTGAGGGCGATGGGGGCTCCTTTCATTTGGTGTTGGTGCTGTATGGTGGCCATTGTTGTGGTTTTGTGCTGGTGGAGCAGCACAGTCTGGACACTCCGGGTCATCTGCCCTGCCAGTGCATAGCCGCTTTGGCGGTGGTTGGCGCATGGCTCCACTCTGTTAGGGCATTAGGACCCACTACGAGGCTTGCAGTGACATGGCAGTGGGCTTCATACAGTCTGATCAGAATGTTAAACTAAGAACCTCTTATTCAGTTATATATTTTTTGCCAGAAGGCATTAGAACATTGTATGATTTTTGGAGGTGCTGTCTTCTCTCTTTTTTCAGCACACTTTCAAGGCTGCAGTGGATGGTGAGATACAGCTCTGGCAAAAATTAAGAGACCACTTCCAAATGTTCATTTTGCCTGATTTTTCTCTTCATAGGTATATTTTTGAGTAAAATGTAAATTGCTCTTTTATTCTATAAACTACTGACAACAGGTCTTCGAATTTTCAAGCAATAAATTTTGAATTTTTTTTCTGAAAAGGAGAAATGGTCAAAATTAAAAAAAAAACAGTGTTTTTAGACCTCAAATAATGTAAAGAAAACAAGTTCATAATCATTTAGAAACAACAATACTAATATTTTAATTTAGGAAGTGTTCAGAAATCAATATTTTGTGGAATAACCATGATTTTTAAAATCAGCTTTCATGTGTCTTGACATGCTTGCCACCAGTCTTTCACAATGCTTCTGGCACAAAAATTTAAGCAGTTCTTCTTTGTTTGATGGCTTGTGACTATTCATCATCCTCTTGATTAAATTCCAGATGTTTTCAATGGGGTTCAGGTCTGGAGAATGGGCTGTCCATGACAGAGTTTTGATGTGGTGGTCTCTTAATTTTTGCCAGAGCTGTATGTATGGAGCCTGAAAATCAAAAGTTCAAAACATTGTTACCCTTTAGCTTGTCACTGTATATTACAGAAAGACATCTTATAGGAATAACAAATTGTCCTTTTTCAATCATTTCACCTCCTACAAAATGCTGCTCTATTGCCGGCACCTTGAATTATGTTCTCTTCTCACTCCATGCAGGGATGTCGGTTTACTCACCGCCTCGGTCCCCGATGTTCTTTCTGGTTGTTTGAGCAGCACAGCTCCCGGTGGCGTGCCCAGAGTGCATGCATGCATGCTACCCTGCTCTTAAAGGGGCATTTAGCATAATGTGTACACCTGAAAGATTGCTATCAGTCAATAGTGGGGAGGAATCTTGTATAAAAGACTCCCTTTCCCTTAGCGAGTCACAAAGCAACGTGTTTAGTTATTTGGTAGTTTGTGTCCTACCAGTGCAATTGTGAGGTCCCCTTGTCTCGGTGCGGCCAGTGCCTGAACGTTGATCCCTGGTCCCAGTGTGGCCAGTGCCTGACCGTTGTACCCTGGTTCTGGAGTGCCCAGTCCTGTTCCTGAAGTCCCCTGATCCCAGTGCGGCAAGTGCCTGAACATTGTCCCCCATGTCTGAACATAGGGAATCAATGTCAGTGAACCTGGGGTCAGCTGCTGCAATACTGCATTCTGCCTAGGAGTGGTACCTGGTGGCCACCTGCAGCCCAGTCTGTCTCCACCATCAGGAGCTCCAGTGAACACCTGATAGCTGCTTAACTACACCCCTTTCTTGGTAGGCTTGGCCCTGGGGCACAGTAGGTCCACAAATCCATTTGCGCCACAGTTGGGTGTAACACAAAAAAATATAATAAGCATTCAAAAGATATGCACACCATAATGGTACCTATGATAACTGTAGCTTGTCTCTCAAAAAAATAAAAGTCTTCACGTAGTTCAGTTGACAGAAAAAAAAAGTTATGGCTCTCAGCAAAACATGGCAATACAAACCAATCTAACTTGAGAAGATCTACAAATTATTTCTCAAAACTCGCTTTATTAAGGAAACAGTTCGTAATTCTGCTTCCTACCTGTATGTACTGTATATACTCGAATATAAGCCGACATTTTCAGCCCATTTTTTTGGGCTGAAAGTCACCCTCTCGGCTTATATTCGAGTCATATACACCAGGGGGTGTCAGATCATACTTACCCATCCTGGCGCTGTCTCTGCAGCCCTCAGCTTCTTTGCGATCTCCCGTCCTTCCATCAGCGCATATTCATGAGTTTTAATGAGCGGTACCACGTGACCGCTGAAGGCAGGAAGGGAAATCGCGGAGAAGCTGGGGGCTGAAGAGACAGCGCCAGGACGGGTAAGTATAGCGATACTCACCTGTCCCGCGTCCATGGCTGTTGCTGCTGTCTGGCATGTCATCTGTCAGTGACGTTCAGACAGCAGAGGGCATGGTGACGTGGTTAGTGCGCGCCACGCCCCCTGCAGTCTGAACATCACTGACAGATGACGTGCTGGTGCCAGACAGCAGCAAGCAGCCATGGACGCAGAACAGGTGAATATCTCAGGTGCCAGCAGTGACACCAGCACCTGGCCCCAGTGACGGAGAGGTGAGTATGTAATTTTTTTTTATTTTTAAATGCAGCAGCAGCTGCAGCACATGGGGCCATAATCAATGGAGCATCTTATGGGGGCTGTGACGTTCAGGAGCAGACAACGTCTAAGAGTGGACCCTCTGGGTGGCGGATCTGGAGCCCCTGGGCCGAGCACGCCAGGTGATGACCGAGCCCTATACAGGGATTGTTAGGGGCAGGACCACAGAGGTCAGAACAGCGACAGCCGGTACCAAGAGGGGCGGCTCACAGGAGACACGGATGAGTATATCGGAACTGGGTACCAGGAACACAAAGAGTGTACATGGAAGTGCGCAAACTACAGATAGTGCGAGACAGGTAGCCATGAGCAGGTATGGCGTATAGTGAGTAATACGTCCGGAGGTAAACAAAGCAGGACACGTGCCAGGAGCACGACAGAGTACTGAATGGAGTAGCAGTCGTGCCAGGAGGTGTTACAGAGCACAGGGACAGAGAGTACCAGGAGGTACGACAGAGCAAGGGATAGAGGACAGGATACTAGAGTGTGCCAAGAGGCACTACTGAGCATGAAGTAACATGAAAGTTCAGAGCGAGTGCTAGAAGCACAATAGCATACCAGACAGAGCAGAGGACCTGAGAACAGCGCACGGCCCGGCTGGGACTAAGCAGACCCAGCCAGGAAGCACAACAATAATCAGGCACCTCCCATAGGGGAGGACAGCCTGATTTAGCACATGACCATGACAGGTTCCAGGTCAGATCCTAGCCAGAAAGCACATGACCACTACAGCTTCCGGGTCAGGTCCTCCATTACCATAGAGGAGACTGACCCGGAGACAGCACAGACAGGAGCACGCAAGCGCAAACGTGACATGGAGGAGGAGCCCCGAGGACGAGAGCTGCACGTGCGCACCCGACGGAGGCCCCGGAGGGACCGCCATACTGGAGGGAGTGATGTCGGGACTGAAGCCCCGCCTCCTGGTGAGCGCGGCATGACAGTACCCCCTCCTTTATGCCCCCGCTCTCTAGAACTGGAAAATAGCACCTTGACACTAGGAGCGGGATCCAGACACTTCCTAACTGCATGAGGACTAATCAAATCCGGAGTCTCACAACGAGAAAATTTGGTCTCCTGCCATACCCTGGAGAACTCCATGGACGGAGAGTCGGAGGCAGGTACGCACAAGACAGGATGAACCAGCAGAGGCACTATGACATGCTCGGAAGCCGAAGCGGTGGTGCAATTACTGGAAGTTAATTCAGCCTTAAGAGGCGAGCTGTCGGAGGATGGTTGCTTGGGAACTTCCTTCTTGGCACAGAGCGGACAAGCAGCCACAAAGTCTTTGACATCCTGAGCAATAGACGGCCACCAGTAGTAGTGGGATAAACGGGAGAGTGTCCTCTTGATACCAACATGACCGACAACCGGAGAAGAATGTCCCCAGGATAACAGACCTTTACGGTTACCTTTTAGACATGAAGGTCTCCCCCGGGCGCTGGGATGTCAACTTGACGGAAGCCACGGAATTACCTTGGACCGGTTTCTTGACAGATGTGGAGACTGACTCTCAGCCCCCTTCTCGACAATGTCACACGTCACAGACCGGTTGCTTGACAGATGTGGAGACTGACTCTCAGCCCCCTTCTCGACAATGTCACACGTCACAGACCGGTTAACGGATGGCGGACCTGTAACCGCAGGGTTCTTCGGATGAACGGACAGCAGGCAACCCTTTTGATGGGACGGTCCCCAACAGAGTATATATCCGGATTGCCAGTTCAGGGTCGGTCCGTGAGTTCGTAACCAAGGAAGACCAAGAAGAAAGGTATGAGCCTGTCACGGTCCCGGCTGCTGCGCGCTCCTCCCGGCGCGACCCTGTGCCCCGGCGCGTCCCCACACCCGGCTTCTGGGTTCCTCGGCGTCGGGCACCTGCGCACTGTGGGGATCCCGACGCACTGCCTCCTGGGAGTGATGATGCGGTGGTGCCGCCCCCAACATGGCGGCATCCACCGGCTATTTAGGATCTGTGTCTAGTCAGGTAGGTGCCTGACTGTCGACTTCGGTGACGCTGTCTCCTGCAGCGTTCACTGTGTCTCAGGCCCTGTCTTGTCTGCACCTTGCTGTGCCTTCCCTGTCTTGTCTGTGCCTTGCCTGCGCTCTCCCTGTCAGCTCTCGCTCTGTCTCTTCTGCCTGCCCTTGCCTCCGTTGTCTCCTGTGTCTGCCTCTGTGCGCTTGTCTCCTGCCTTGTCTCACTGTCTGTGCCTTATCCATTGTCCCTCTCTATTGCAGCCTCCCACCTGTGCCATGCGCTGAGTCTGTCTCACAGCCCCTTCTCCGTTACTCCAGGTCCTTCTCTGCATCAGCCCTGATTCCTTGTGTATCCTCTCCAGGCGTACCCCAGTCGCCCCTTTGGTTCCGGCCGTCACGGTTCTACCCTCCGTGGGCCTGCCCCTAATACTCCCTGTATAGGGGGTGCCACACCTGGGCCGCTTGCCCTCGGGGGCTCTGGAGCCGTGACCCAGAGGGTCCACTTCCGGATTGTTCCTCATCGCCCCTGTAGCAGCAACCGTAACAGAGCCGAAGTCGGCAATACGTGGAAGGAGATTCGCTCCTGATGACATGTGCCAATCTGCAACTCTACTTCCTCAGTGACCTGGTTAAAGGTGTCCTGCAAGGGCTTACCATTGACCGGAACTACCGACCTAGCAGTCTCCAGGGATCTGACAGGAATCCGAAACTTCTTAACTGCCTCGAGACTAATAAAGTTACCCACAGTAGCCTTCACAGTGCAACCCTCGGAACAAAAATTCAGGGACACAGGCATGGTAAGGGGTAAAGAGGAATCGCATACACCAGAGGAGAGGTGTTGTGAGCTCATTTTCGGGTTTGCCTCTGGCTTCTGGTGAGGGTTATGGAGCTGGCTGTGCTGACAGAGGAGTAGTGAGTTCTCTATCTGGACTCCCTCTGTTGGTGAATGGAGGTAATGAAGCTGATCTAAATGGCAGAGACCGGCCACCTGAGGAAGAGGACTGTGATTGGACATCAGGAGTTTCTGATTGGATTTAAGGCAGTCGACTCCCTAGTTTCTTGCTGGTGATTTTTCCTGACTGTGGCTTCTGGTTTCCAGTTTGGTTCCTGCCTTCTTAAAGCTAAGTTTTCTCTGCTATTGTTCATATGCGTTTTTGTCTGGTTTACTTGGTTTTTGTGTTCAGCCAGCCCTAGCTGGGACTGGGCTGAATCCCCATTTTGTCTCTGATCAGTTGATCTCTTTTGCTCTGTCTTCATAATATACCTGAGTGCTGATATAGGGAATTGAAGTCTAACAACTTCAAGGCTTTTTTCTATCAGACGTGTTGGACATTTTGGCAGGGTTTTTTGCGTGATTGCATACAGCAACTTTTCTTTCCTGTCCTTTCTAGTTAATGAGGGCCCCATCATTTGCTCAGCCTATCTTTCTATCTGTGTTTGTGTTTTCATCTTGTTTCACCGACAATACATGTTGGGGGCTGTCTATTGCTTTGGCGTCTGCTCTGGGGCAGTTTAGATTTTCCCTTTCTTTCTTTAGGCTTATTTAGTTCTCCAGCCGGGACGAGGCATCTAGGACCACCGTAGGCACGCTCCACGGCTACTGCTAGTTGTTGTGAATAGGATCAGGGGTCTGCAATCCACTAGTTACCAACCTCTCAGGTTTTCTGGGCTTAGCTTGCTTTTTGTTTTTTCCTCCTCAGTGACTCATTCATAACAGAGAGGTCGCTTACCAATCCCAGGCGGAGGAACTTCCCCGGCCTCTTGGGACATGAGCGTAGGAAGTGGGAGGCATCCCCACTATAGAAACAGAGCCCTTGTGCCTGTATCTTCACACAACGCCGTTGAGCTATCTGGAGATGATCCACCTGCATAGGCTCAGGTACCAGATCTACTGCAGATAACTCGGGTAATGGATGGGAAGAACTGTGCATGGAAGAGAAGAGGCGGCAGGCCCCTCTCTCTCTGGCTGACTCACGGGTGCGCTCCTGGTAGCGCAAATCAATGAGTGTCGCGAGAGAGATGAGGTCCTCTAAAATGGTAGGAGTATCTCGGCCCGCCAGTTCATCTTTGATCCAGCTGGACAGACCACACCAAAAGGCCCCTACGAGGGCATCATTATTCTAACCAAGTTTGGAGGGCAAGGTGCGAAAACATATTGCGTATTGTCCCACTGTTAGAGTATTTTGACGGAGATTAAAGTGTTATGATTGAGTCACCGTAGGAGGCAAAAACAGAACTGCTAGCTAAGTCCAGAAAACCAGAGAGGTTGGCAGCTATCGGATTGCAGACCCCTGATCCTATCACAACAACTAACAGTAGCCGTGGGGGGTTCCTACGATGCCCTAGACCCCTCGATCACAGCTGGAGAATTAAATAGGCCTAAAGAAAGAAAGGGGAAATCTAAACTGCCCCAGAGCAGACCCCAAAGCAATAGGCAGCCCCCAACATATAATGACGGTGAAGCAAGATGAAAACACTAACACAGACAGAAAGATAGACTGAGCAAAGACGGGGCCCAAACTACCTAGATAGGAAAGGACAGGAAGGCTGCTGTCTGCAATCCGTGAAAAACCCTATGAAAATAAGAGCCAACAGACTGACAGTGAAAAAGGCCCTGAAGACGCTAGGCTTCAAAAAGGCTATGTCAGTACTCAGGAATATTCTGAAGACAGAGCAACCGGCAAAAGGAGATTCAGCTCATCCCAGCAGGGAATGGCAGAATCCAGAAAAGCAAGGAAAACAAAAACAAAACATAAATGCAAACAGGCAAAGCAGAAAACTTAGCTTTAGGGAAGCAGGAATCAGACTGGTGTCCTAGAAGTCCACAGAGAAATCACCCGCAGGGCAGAAGGGCGTCGGCAGCCTTATATCCAGTCAGTGACTCCACTCAGCCAGTCATCCTCATTAGTCTCAGGTGCCTGATAATCAGGCTCATTACCTTCCTTTACCAGAATAGGGAGTTCACCAGACCTCAGTGACGAAGGGGAAAATGAACTCACAACATTAAAGAGTGACTCGGTGGTGGAAGCGAAGCGACCCGGCTCGTCAAACACCTTACGGAAGGTGTCCAAAAAGACGGAAAGCTGAGAGACGAGTGGGTCGTCCCGCTCCCAAAGGGAATTAACCCATGCAAGGGCCTTCCCCTCTAAGTGAGAAACTATAAATCCTATTTTAACACGATCGGTGGGGTAATGCTGCGGCAAAAACTCAAAATGCAAACGACACTGATTCAAAAACCCGCGACACAACACAGGGTCACCACCATACTGAGGTGGCTTACATAAGCGCGGTAGCGAGAGAGGAACCATGGCCTGAGCAGAAACGGATTGTATAGATAGGAGCCGATTATCTATCGACGACATATAGTTGAGGATCTGGGCCTGGGAGTCGCGTTGCTGCGCGAGTTCCTGCTGGAGACTGGACAACTGGGCAGCATTCCCAGGCTCAGAGGACTGTAAGGCAGATAAACAAGACTCCATGGACTTAAGAAATAACATAATTCTAGTTTGGTTTTCCCGGAGAAACGCCAGCTCCTTTTGGACGGAAGCTGTAGTACCAGCGGGGTTCATGGCCTGATTATACTGTGACGTTCAGGAGCAGACAACGTCTAAGAGTGGACCCTCTGGGTCGTGGATCTGGAGCCCCTGGGCCAAACACGCCAGGTGATGACCGACCCCTATACAGGGATCGTTAGGGGCAGGACCGCAGAGGTCAGAACCGCGACAGCCGGTACCAAGAAGGGCGGCTCACAGGAGACATGGATGAGTATATCGGAATTGGGTACCAGGAACACAAAGAGTGTACATGGAAATGCGCAAACTACAGATAGTGCGAGACAGGTAGCCGTGAGCACGTATGGCGTATAGTGAGTAATACGTCCGGAGGTAAACAAAGCAGGACGCGTTCCAGGAGCACGACAGAGTACTGAATGGAGTAGCAGTCGTGCCAGGAGATGTTACAGAGCACAGGGACAGAGAGTACCAGGAGGTACGACAGAGCAAGGGATAGAGGACAGGATACTAGAGTGTGCCAAGAGGCACTACTGAGCATGAAGCAACGTGAAAGTTCAGAGCGAGTGCTAGAAGCACAATAGTATACCAGAGCAGAGGACCTGAGAACAGCGCACGGCCCGGCTGGGACTAAGCAGACCCAGCCAGGAAGCACAACAATAATCAGGCACCTCCCATAGGGGAGGACAGCCTGATATAGCATATGACCATGACAGGTTCCGGGTCAGATCCTAGCCAGAAAGCACATGACCACTACAGCTTCCGGGTCATGTCCTCCATTACCATAGAGGAGACCGACCCGGAGACAGCACTGACAGGAGCGCGCAAGCGCAAACGTGACATGGAGGAGGAGCCCCGAGGACGAGAGCTGTGCGTGCGCACCCGACGGAGGCCCCGGAAGGACCGCCGTACCAGAGGGAGTGACGTCGGGACCGAAGCCCCGCCTCCTGGTGACCGTGGCATGACAGGGGCAGCAGTAAATGGGGGCATAATCTATGGAGCATCTTATGGGGCAGCATATGGAGCCATAATCTATGGAGCATCTTATGGGGGCAGCATATAGGGACATAATCTATGGAGCATCTTATGGGGCAGCATATGGAGGAATAATCTATGGAGCATCTTATGGGGGCAGCAAATGGGGGAATAATCAATGGAGCATCTAATGGGTGCCGCATATGGGGGAATAATCTATGGAGCATCTTACGAGGCAGCATATGGGGAAATAATCTATGGAGCATTTTATGGGGGCAGCATATGGGGGAATAATCTATGGAGCATCTTATGGGGGCAGCATATGGGGGAATAATCTTTGGAGCATCTTATGGGGGCAGCATAAGGGGGAATAATCTATGGAGCATCTTATGGGGGCAGCATATGCGGGCATAATCTATGGAGCATCTTATGGGGGCAGCATATGGGGGCATAATCTATGGAGCATCTTATGGGGGCATAATCTATGGAACATCTTACGAGGGCAGCATATGGGGACATAATCTATGGAGCATCTTATGGGGGCACAGTCTATGGAACATTTTATGGGGCCATAACCTTTATGGAGCAGCATATGGGGCATATTAGTCTATGGAGCATTTTATGGGGCCATTATTAACCTTTGTGCAGCATTATATGGGGTGTATTTTGTATGGAGCATCTTATGGGGCCATCATGAACTGTATGGAACATATATGGGCTCCTGATTCAATATGGATGTTCAAAAACATTTAACCTACTGATGTCTTAATTAATTTTACTTTTATTGGTATCTATTTTTATTTTTTAAATTCACTAGTAGGTGCTGCATTTTCCACCCTAGGCTTATACTTGAGTCAATAAGTTTTCCCAGTTTTTTGTGGCAAAATTAGGGGGGTCGGCTTATACTCGGGTCAGCTTATACTCGAGTATTTACGGTAGTCTCTGAGTAGCTTTATTGGTGGGTGTGGAAAATTCTATGCTGTCCAGGTTCTGAAATGGCTAATCTAAAATTTAATTTGCACGTTTTGACTGTAGTCCAGCAGTTTTAACCAAAGGTTTTATTCACAGTTGCATTTTTACAAATCAATAATTGATCTCCTTAGAGTAGCTCTAAATAATGATATAACCGTTCTTAATAGATCCTATATCAGTATGACTTATCAGGTTTCCGTTCTTTCATCTGGGTTGGATAGCACAGCAGACTATGTTGCTCTGCCTATGGAAACCTGATGTGACCATATTAAACATGCATATTTTTCCCACAGGAAAATACTGAAATTGTGGTTGTACCACAATTTTAGGTACTCATTCAAACTTATGTGAAGATTTAAATCAAATATGGATTTGCAAATGTATTTTTCTTGTTATACCCTTATGAATTATTTTCAGTTTTCTTTTGTTGTATTATAATTCTTTCTGTATTTGGTCATGATATTTCATTTTTTATTTGTCATCATTTAATTTTTTTTTCTAAAGACAGAACATATATGGATATGCGAACTTTGCAAGTACAGGATTACCATTTTTAAATTCCACTGTTTGACATTTATTGGTGTAAAAATAGAACCTATGGGGTAGGCTAGTATTGAAAAAATTGTACCAAAAAAAAAAATATATATATAAATATATATATATATTTATACTGTATATATATACACACACATTAAAAGTCCAAATTTTAATAAGACCATTTGACGTCTTTTATTTCCAATGATGAAAATAAATAGATTATTACGAATCCCTGTGAATCCTGCGTGACCTCGTATCGACATGTTGCCTGAACTTTGGGTCATAGCATTGAAAAACAAATCGATTAAGGTTGTCTACATCAGACAGTTGAGTTGAAGAAATGTACTAAAGCTACCGCATTTAAGACGCACTTTTTTTCCCCAAAATTTTTTTGGGAAATGGGGGTGCGTCTTACAATGCAGATATACCAGTATCCGCTTACCCGTAAGTAGCTGCAAGCTGGGATGAGGGGGTGTCTGCTGCTGCCGCGCTGCTGCTGCCCGCCGCTGCTGCCTGCGATATCCACTGCTGCTGCTCTGGGTGTCCGCGTCCGCTGCCGCTGCTGCCCATGATGTCTGCCACTGCGGGGAGCTCTGCCAACATTTCGTGAAAGGCCAGAGCCCCCCGGCAGTGTTGTGGTTTCCTCCTGTGCGATGGACTCCAGTAACATGGCCGACGGGAGGCGGTGCAAGCGCAGACGAAAATCTTGGGAGATGAGATTTCAGTGCTTGAGATCTCATCTCCCGAGATCTCCATGATGAGATCTCCATCTGCGCATGCGTCGACAGCCATTTTACTGGCGTCCACAAGCACAGGCTGAAACTACGGAACTTCCAGGGGGCTCTGGACTTTCAAGAAATGTCGACAGAGCCCCCCGCAGCGGTGGACATCCCGGGCAGCGGCGGCGGGCAGCAGCAGCCGAAATCCCAGGCAGTGGTGGCCTCAGACACCCTGGCAGCGGCGACGGGCAGCAGCAGACACCCTGGGCAGCAGCGGTGGGCAGCAGCAGAGACCCCTGGCGGCAGCAGCAGCAGCAGAGACCCCTGGCAGCAGCAGCACAGACCCCTGGCAGCACCCCAGCCACCACCCCTGTTAAGCAATAAGAAGATGCATGGATTATAAGAAGCACCACCATTTTATTAAAAAAAAAAATTTTTTTTCCTTTTTTCTCCTCAAAATTTGGGGTGTGTCTTATAATCTGGAGCATCTTATAAAGCGAAAAATACAGTAATTTTTAATAATTTCTTAGAATAGTTAATATTTCTGTATAAATATTGCTGTTTGTTGATTGCACTCATTAGAAATGTAAAAAAGGCAAATATAAGTAATCTGTGTGCCATTTAATTAATTGAAGCTTGTTGCTGTGTAATTCAGGCTTGGTGGAAGCTCCCCAGTCATTTAACAGCAATGAAATTCCCTCATTCGGCCCACTTGCTGAGGCTTCCAGCAATTTAATATATGAACTGCTACTTGTGTGACACATTCATTAGGAAGCCTGAGGCAACTGCACTGGTAACTCAATTCATGTATCATGGAGTAACAGGGCTATCGGTCATAAAGAAGAGTTCTGCCAACAGCAAAAGCTAAAGATTTATCCTGTTTATGTCATTTCTACTGAAGAAAAAAGAGCCTTTCTCAGCTCTACTAAGAAACAGAAGTTTGCGACTGCAAGATGAAAATGTTAAGCATAGAAAAAGTTGCAAATTCTGTACAAGAAATTTAAAGGGAATCTGTCACCCTTTTTTTGACTATCAGCTGCCGGCATTGACATCAGGGGCTTATCTACAGCATTCTGTAATGCTGTAGATAAGCCCCCGATGTAACTTGAAAGAGAAGAAAAACACGTTAGATTATACTCATCGGAGGGGGCGGTCCGATGGGTGTCGCGGTCCGGTCCGACGCCTCCCATCTTCATACGATGCCGTCCTCTTCTTCCCTTCCTGTAGTGGCTCCGATGCAGGTGCACTGCTCTGCCCTGTTGAGGGCAGAGCAGAGTCCTGCAGTGCGCAGGTGTTGGGAGAGGTCTGGCGCCTGCGCACTGAAGTATTCTGCTCTGCCCTCAACAGGACAGAGTAGTGTGCCTGCGCTGGAGCCACTACAGGAAGGGAAAAAGATTTCAGTAAGGTATCTGGTGAGCAATGAAGACCAATAACTCACTCTGCCCTGCCTGGACAATTCTTATAGAGCTGTTCATTCTGATCTCCCTTCTTTGGAGAATAACATTGAACCTAGTAAAGTCTGACTTGAATATGAAATTCTATATTCTTGCAAGAAAACAAGTCACGGACAACTGCAGACAGTCACTGGCCTAATCGGTCCCCTAACAACCATACTCCCTTTTCTGCTGAGGCCAATAATTACCAGTGATTATGTCCTGGTGGCTGGTGCAGGAAGCAGAAACTAGGGGGTTGACGCCATTTCAGGGGGATTATTGGTGTACCTATTATGGATATAGTGCCATTCTCTTATCATTTTTACTGTGGTTTTTACCATTGCATTGGCCACTTTATGATATACTTTTCCACATCTGCTGACACGTTCGTTGTTCTTACATCGGGTGCTTTAGTTGCAGTTTGTAGCATAAGTAGCCGACATTATGGTTGCTTATTCTTATATTGAGGTTTTTATAATTATTCTGGGAATCGTGTTCCTTTTGATTCTGGGAATCGTGTATTTTTGTGACAGCCCATTACTGTTTTTTGCACTGATCTTTTTTACTGGTGATTTACATCAGGAACAGTCCATATCATGTTTGTCGATAAACATATTTGTACCCTTATTATGTATTATGATGTGAATCATGTTCTTAACTTTCTATCCAGCGATGTAGTCATTCCATTTTGTGACTCATTTTGAAATCCTGTTTTTTTTGTTCCAAGTAAAGCAAACCATTTTTTAATTTTGCCCTTTTTGGCCCAAATGTTGTATATATTTACATTGAATTTAATAAAGTTTGACTTAATTATTAAATTCTACATTCATGCAAGAAAACTACCCAGAGACGACTGCAGGTTGTTCGTATTGGTCACATACCCATCATGCTCCCACATACCAGCCTGCTGCCAGCGATTGGCAGCAGTGATTATGTGTGGGTGGTTGGCACATCATCGCTGCAGGAAGTAAGCAAAAACAGTGCGGGATTAAAATGGTGAGTAGACATTACTTTCTTTTTTATATATATACATAGTGTTTTGAAAACTGCTTGCTCCCTTCCTGATTTCCTATTCTTTTGCATGTTTCTCACACTTAAATGTTTCAGATCACCAAACAAACTTAAATGTTAGACAAAGATAACACAAGTAAACACAAAATGCAGTTATTAAATGAAGGTCTTTATTATTGAAGGAAAAAGAAATTCCAACCTGTGTCAAAAAGTGTTTGCCCCCTAATCCTAATAACTGGTTGGGTCACCCTTAGGCTACTTTCACACATCAGGTTTTCGGCGTCAGGCGCGATCAGGGGTCGTGCCGGAACGCCGGATCCGGCAAATGTTTTGTAAAACCTGATGTGCCGGATCCGGTTTTCTGCCGGATCCGTCTTGTTCTTGACAGACAAAACCGGATCCGTCTCATCCGGTTCATCCGTTTTTTTTATCCGTTTTTCGACGGATTACGCCGGATCCGGTTTTTAAAATTGACCCTTGTGGCCTTCCGAACGGGATTGGCTACTGGAAAACTATATATAGCATGTTCCTACAGCCCTTCTTTGACAGGTTGTAGAGGAGAAAGTGCAGGTTGGAGAGAAGAGCAAGTTACTGGCGAAGATGGATGTTGTCATTGGAAATATTTTGAAGAATTTGGCGGATGTTATAGCGGAGGCGAATCGTTTGAGGGTGATTGTTCTGGAGAAGGAGAGAGCGAGACAGCAGCGCATCAGGCATCGTAGACGACGTTTGTGGATCCACCCCATCACAGCCAAGAGAATGACGCGTGGGGTCTATTCTACACTCTGCATGGACCTACGACGAAACCCGGATAAATTTTTTGGATATGTTCGGATGAAAATGGAGAATTTTGATTACTTGGTGGAGCGCATTGCACACCTCATAAGAAAAGCGGACACCTATTGCCGCTTCTCTGTTTCACCCGCAGAGCGTCTGATGGTGACTTTAAGGTAAGCCACATTTATTGGATGTGATCGCATCAGAGCACACTTTCACTGCAATCTTGTTGGTGGTAGTTTGTATCTCCAAGTGGTATAGCTCAGTTTTGGTATGTAATGCTGTGATTTAAAACTAATTTATTGTTTTTTAATTCCCCACAGATTTCTTGCAACTGGAGAATCCCTTTCGTCACTGCATTTCCAGTACAGACTCGGGATTTCCACCATATCTGGAATTGTGAAGTACACATGTTGTGCACTGTGGGACTCCTTAGCTGAAGAGTTTTTACCAGAGCCCACAACAGAGAGGTGGATTGAAATTGCTGACAAGTTTCAACAGATATGTCAGTTTCCCAACTGCTTGGGCGCTGTGGACGGGAAACATATCCGCATTGTAAAGCCAGCTGGATCGGGATCGGAATATTTCAATTACAAGAAATATTTTTCAATTGTCCTCATGGCCATCGCTGACGCGGAATACAAATTTATTGCGGTTGAAATTGGGGCCTATGGCCGCTCCAATGACTCTCAAGTTTTCAAACTGTCTGCCATGGGGCGTAAACTGTATGGAAACACCTTCCAGTTCCCACCACCTAGACCGCTGCCGCAAACATCTGGTCCACCTATGCCATTTGTCTGTGTAGAGGATGAAGCCTTCCAGCTGTCAGAACACCTTTTGAAACCGTACTCTAGCAGAGGATTGACAAGACCAAAACGCATTTTTAATTACCGCCTCACAAGAGCAAGAAGAATGGTTGAATGTACCTTTGGTATTCTGACAGCCAAATGGCGGGTCCTATTGACTGCGATCAACCTCAAGACAGAAACTGTGGACGAGGTGATCAAAGCTTGCGTGGTACTCCACAATTTTGTTATCTGCAAGGAACCCATTTCCATTGAGGACACCTCTGAAGAAACCACCTTGCAAGATTACCATGACATTACCACTAGATGTTCTGTGACGGTTTCAGTAATGAGAGACAATTTTGCACTATACTTTATGTCACCTCAAGGCAGAGTACACTGGCAGGATGACAGAGTGTGAAAGATTTGTGCCCTAACCAAACTTGTGTACCTTCTGTACCAACAGTATATACCTTTGCCAACCAAAGTTGGCTATTTTGTCATGGTCTCTATTTTTAGCTTTAGGCCACAGGTGTGTACCTGGTTGTGTTTTATGCAAAGTATTTCACCTTTTAACAAAAGTTGTGTACATTGTTAGGAAATCACCAACAATAAACACAACTTTTCAGGTGAAATACTTTGCTTCAAACACAACCAGGAACACAACTGTGGCAAAAAGCTAAAATTTACCCACAGTTATATACCTGGTTTTGAATACCTTTTTACCTTTTAAATACCCTGTATTTAACCTTTTTTTTAAACATATTTCGCCGCAGAAAGAAATGACAGACAACCAGTGTAAACAATAATTTAACTTTTATTTAAAATATTTTTTTTTGTGTAAACTGTTTTTAAAGTTAAAAAAACTTTTTTAATAAAGGTTTGAAACCAACCAAATGGGCATTTTTATTACAAAAAAAAATTATAACTCGGTGTAGTGTGGGGTGGAAATACTGCTGGAGGGGCTTCCACACTTCCACTTCGACAATGGGAGTGTGGAGAGAGGACTGGGATCGTGGTGGGGAAGGAACAGTTAGAGGTGATGGTGTGGAAAAAGTTACAGAATGGGTGGACATGTGGGAGGCAGAAGAGGTGGTGGGCGGTGGAGTGGAGGGATGGGCAGGGACTGTAGGAGCAGATGATGTTGATGGAAAGTTGTATGGGGAAGGAGTTTGGTATGGGGAAGGAGTTTGGTACGGGGAAGGAGTTTGGTACGGGGCAGGTTGCTGGAAGTGGGGAGATGTCTGGTACTGGGGAGGTTGCTGGTACTGGGGAGGTTGCTGGTACTGGTGAGGTTGCTGGTATGTAATAGGAGGGGGAGGATGGAAAGTGGCTGGAGGGGGTGCAGATGTAATAGGAGGGGGAGGATGGAAAGTGGCTGGAGGGGGTGCAGGTGGAGGAACTACAGTGGTGGGACGTGGAGGTTGGGAGGTAACCTGCTGTAGAGCACCGTGGCACGAATGCATTACATGCATCTGCTGGGTAGGAGATAGTGTTGCCATGCGCTCCACAACAGACCTGAAAAAGGTGTGGTTTGGCGAAGATCTTGCTTCTGAATGCATGGTTTGCAGAAGTGTCTTCACCTCCAGAATGCTGGAGTTGATCTGCTGAAAGCCTGCGGAGATTTGCTCTGACAAGACTTTTAGACAGTTCTGGAAAGATGCATTCAGATGCAAGAACTCTGGCGCATAACTCTTTTCCTGACCCCTCTGCCGCTGCCGCCCAGTACCCGCAGGTGTACTAGAGGTGGCAGGGGCAGAAGGGTGGGGTAAAGGGAAAGCGATCTCCTCACCAGCAGCTTCATGTAATGTAGGCGGCCACAATGCTCCTGTGCTGGTGGATGGTACAGATGGGTCGAATGTGTGGGAAGGCTGGGAAGGTGCAGATGTACCGGGGCGGTCGAAGTGTCCCTCGGTGCCGGTCTCCTCAGGGATCGCCTCAGAAGGGTCCAATTGTGCAGGCTCCCGAGTGCTGCTCACCGTGCTGTGGAATAAAGAGAAAAAAAAACAATTAAAATAGTGACATGGTATGGCCCTGGCTGAAAAAAAAAAGTTACATCTAAACATTTTTTTGTCACATGTGGTGTGTAATATTTACCTTCTGGTGAGCATTGTTTCCCGGAGGAACGACAGGGCTCGTGCGTACTTGTACTTGCTCCTGCGTCCTCCAGATCCACTCGGGGCCCGCATCTCTTTATTGAACTCCTTCTTGAAACGATCCCTCACAGACCGCCACCGCTTCACAATTCTCTCCCCTGAAACGAGAAAGAACAAAGTGGTTAGTATACAACATCAGTGTTTCCCAAACTCCAGTCCTCATGGTCCCCAGGGGTCATGTTTTCAGGATTTCCAAAGTAAATAGAAATCCTGAACACATGATCCGTGGGGACCACGAGGACTGGAGTTCGGGAAACACTGGTTTAAATCAAGCAACCGGTACTGTATATACTTACGCTCTTTAATCTGGGCCCGAGCTTCGAGGTCCTCCCAGCGGTCCACAAGGAGCGAACAGATTTCCTCCCAGAGTCGTCGGGTAACGATAAGGTCAGCATGGCGGCGGTCAGCCATATTCCAGAGCGGCTCCCTTTCTCTGACGAGATCGATGAGGTGGTCCACATCGAGTCCTCCATCCTCACCGTCAGAGTCGGGAGCACGCTGTGAAGGCTGTTAAAGAAAAAGACAAAAATAACATAATTAGCCTCCACAAAAGAAATGAAATAAAAAGTGCAAAAAAACAAAGCAAAAATATTTATACTTACACGCTGGTGACCGCCGCGTTGCTGTCGCGGACGACCCCGGGAGGCACTGCGAGGACCTCTTGGCCGAGCACCAGATTGGGAAGACTAGAGAAGAAAGCAAAAAATGTTATGTCTTTGGATGTAGGCATTTGTTTGCTGTGTGTGGTCTGCAGAACATTGTTTTCTATGTGTTGTGTGTAGTGTGATGTTGTGTTTCTGCGTTTGATGCAAAAAACTTACCAATTGTGAGCCCACTCCAAGTGTCTGTCCACCCCTTCCTTCTTCTGGGAGCTCCTCTTCATCTTGTGAATCCTGTTTTGAAATAAAAGGCAATGAATAGACATATATTACAGAGATGATGGATTTTGGAAATAAAAACTTACCGTCAAACGCTGACGATGCGAGGGAGGGCTCCCAGAAGATGATGTGCTGTCTTCCTGGTGGCCACACTCCATGCCTGTGGGTGGTGTTCCAGCTGCTGCCAATGCTGCTGCTGCTGCATCTATTGGGCTGCTGTTGAATAAAGAGAAACAAAGGGCCAATGAATATCTTGATATTCAATAGCCCTAGTTTGGAGGAATGGGGGATTTGATAATTACCGTCTCTCATCTGCTGCTGGACTCCCCTCCCGTTCCTCAGCATGCTGCTCCATTTGGGGTGGTGCTGATGGTGCTGCTGCAGATGTCTGCTGCCTTCTCCTGCTCCTGGTTCTTGGCTTGGGTGGCATGTTGGGTGTGGCTGAGGGTCCCACTGTCTTGCTTTTATACAGTGGGGAAAAAAAGTATTTAGTCAGTCAGCAATAGTGCAAGTTCCACCACTTAAAAAGATGAGAGGCATCTGTAATTTACATCATAGGTAGACCTCAACTATGGGAGACAAACTGAGAAAAAAAAATCCAGAAAATCACATTGTCTGTTTTTTTTTTCATTTTATTTGCATATTATGGTGGAAAATAAGTATTTGGTCAGAAACAAAATTTCATCTCAATATTTTGTGATATATCCTTTGTTGGCAATGACAGAGGTCAAACGTTTTCTGTAAGTCTTCACAAGGTTGCCACACACTGTTGTTGGTATGTTGGCCCATTCCTCCATGCAGATCTCCTCTAGAGCAGTGATGTTTTTGGCTTTTCGCTTGGCAACACGGACTTTCAACTCCCTCCAAAGGTTTTCTATAGGGTTGAGATCTGGAGACTGGCTAGGCCACTCCAGGACCTTGAAATGCTTCTTACGAAGTCACTCCTTCGTTGCCCTGGTGGTGTGCTTTGGATCATTGTCATGTTGAAAGACCCAGCCACGTTTCATCTTCAATGCCCTTGCTGATGGAAGGAGGTTTGCACTCAAAATCTCACGATACATGGCCCCATTCATTCTTTCATGTACCCGGATCAGTCGTCCTGGCCCCTTTGCAGAGAAACAGCCCCAAAGCATGATGTTTCCACCACCATGCTTTACAGTAGGTATGGTGTTTGATGGATGCAACTCAGTATTCTTTTTCCTCCAAACACGACAAGTTGTGTTTCTACCAAACAGTTCCAGTTTGGTTTCATCAGACCATAGGACATTCTCCCAAAACTCCTCTGGATCATCCAAATGCTCTCTAGCAAACTTCAGATGGGCCCGGACATGTACAGGCTTAAGCAGTGGGACACGTCTGGCACTGCAGGATCTGAGTCCATGGTGGCGTAGTGTGTTACTTATGGTAGGCCTTGTTACATTGGTCCCAGCTCTCTGCAGTTCATTCACTAGGTCCCCCCGCGTGGTTCTGGGATTTTTGCTCACCGTTCTTGTGATCATTCTGACCCCACGGGGTGGGATTTTGCGTGGAGCACCAGATCGAGGGAGATTATCAGTGGTCTTGTATGTCTTCCATTTTCTAATTATTGCTCCCACAGTTGATTTCTTCACTCCAAGCTGGTTGGCTATTGCAGATTCAGTCTTCCCAGCCTGGTGCAGGGCTACAATTTTGTTTCTGGTGTCCTTTGACAGCTCTTTGGTCTTCACCATAGTGGAGTTTGGAGTCAGACTGTTTGAGGGTGTGCACAGGTGTCTTTTTATACTGATAACAAGTTTAAACAGGTGCCATTACTACAGGTAATGAGTGGAGGAAAGAGGAGGCTCTTAAAGAAGAAGTTACAGGTCTGTGAGAGCCAGAAATCTTGATTGCTTGTTTCTGACCAAATACTTATTTTCCACCATAATATGCAAATAAAATGAAAAAAAAACAGACAATGTGATTTTCTGGATTTTTTTTTTCTCAGTTTGTCTCCCATAGTTGAGGTCTACCTATGATGTAAATTACAGACGCCTCTCATCTTTTTAAGTGGTGGAACTTGCACTATTGCTGACTGACTAAATACTTTTTTTCCCCACTGTATATGTCTTGTGGGCAGAGCTACTGAGCATGCTCAGACCAAAAAAAACGGATCCGGCCACCGGATCCGGCTGTCGCCGGATCAGGCGCATTGCGGCGCTCATAGGCTTTCATTGTATGAAAAAGCCGGACACGCCGGATCCGGCGTGTCCGGCTTTTTCGCCGGAGACAAAAAACGTTACAGTAGCCGTTTTTTCCAGACGCCGGATCGCGTCACATTGCCGGATCCGGCGAAAATCGGATGAAACGCATGGCCATCCGGCTCTATCCGGCTCTAATGCAAGTCAATGGGGGGGAAACCGGATCCGGCATTGCATTTCGCCGGATCCGGTTTCTGTCAAAAGCGCCGGATCGCGCCTGACGGCGAAAACCTGATGTGTGAAAGAGGCCTTAGCAGCAATAACTGCATTCAAGTGTTTGCAATAACTTGCAATGAGACTTTTAGGCTATCTGCCCACCATACGGAAGTAGCAGCGTCCAAAACGCTGTCTTCTATTGAAAGCAGGTAAATCCGCATGTGTTCACTGAACCATGCAGATTTACTGAGTTCAATACATTTCTATTGATTACATTTCTGTTGTGGAGACTAGCATCTCCGCAAGAGTAATTGACATGCTACAGTCTTGAAAGACAAGCCAAATGTCAGTGTCAACAGGCGAACCGCAGGCGCACATGCACGCATAGTGGACATGGGATTTCTAGAAATCCCCTTGTTACCGCTGTCCCCGCAGGTCCCGGGTCTGACAACGCTGGTGCCTCACTCACCGCCGTTTTCACATTGGAAGAGAAGGAAGACAAGGAGTTCTTTTCAAATGCTTTCTCTCCTGCGGAGTGCAACTATTCCATCGTGGATCGAAAGCTGTTAGCCATAAAGATGGCCCTACCTACTGGAGGGAGCAGTCCATCCTTTTACCATCTTTACTGACCACAAGAACTTGGCCTACCTTCAGTCAGCCCAAAGGCTAAACACCTGACAGGCCAGGTGGTCCCTGTTCTTTGCCCGGTTTGATTTTGAGCTGCATTTCCGTCCTGGTCAGAAGAATGTCAAGGCTGACGCATTGTCTCGGTCTCTTCAGCCTCCAGACTTGGAAGAGGAGCCCTCTCACATTATTGATCCGCTCAAGATCGTCACGGTGGCTCCCGTGAGGCTGATCACTCCCCCACCAGGTACAACATTCATGCCCGAGGCTGATAGGAGAGTGATCTTGCATTGGGGACATTCCTCCAAGATTCCTGGTCATGTCGGGGTAATGAAGACTCCGGACCTCATCTCCTGGTTCTACTGGTGGCCTTCGATCCGCCAAGACGTGGCTGACTTCACTGCCTCATGCTCCATCTGTGCCAAAGTCAAGGTCCCCAGGCAATTACCTTTCGGGTTCCTGCTTCCGTTAACTGTACCATCTGTTCCGTGGCAACAAATTGCCTTGGACTTTATTACGGATCTGCCTCGCTCCTCCGGTTACACCACCATTCTGGTAGTAGTATACTGGTTCTCCAAGATGGCGCACTTTGTACCGCTTCCTGGTCTACCCTCCGCCCCTGAATTGGCAAAAGTCTTTGTCCAGCACATCTTCTGACTTCATGGATTTCCACAACATGTTGTGTCTGATCGCGGAGTCCAATTCACGTCTCGCTTTTGGCGGGCTCTATGAAGTCTGTTGGAGGTGAAGTTGGATTTCTCTTCGGCGTACCAAACGCAGACCAATGGCCATGTGGAGCGTGTAAATCAAGTATTGACATCCTATCTACGTCTTTTTTCCAACTCCCATCAGGATGACTGGTCCAGTCTTCTTCCGTGGGCCGAGTTCGCCTATAATAACCATCCCAACCAGTCATCAGCCAAGTCTCCGTTCTTTGTAGTTTTTGGCCTGCATCCCGGCATTCCTTTGTCGATTTCTGCCACCTCCGGGGTTCCTGCCGTCGACTCTGTAGTTGTGGAATTCTCCAAAATCTGGCAAGAGACTAAAGAGGCACTCGGGAGAGCCGTGGAGCGCATGAAGAGACATGCAGACAAGAGGCGCTTGGATGCTCCAACCTATCTGCCTGGTGAGAAAGTTTGGCATTCATCTAAATATGTTAGGTTGAAGATGCCTTCCTACAAGTTGGGACCTCGTTACATCAGTCCTTTTGAAGTCCTCCGGCGCAGCAACAATGTAGCCTACAAGCTGAAGTTGCCTGCCTCGCTCTGCATTCCCAACGTCTTCCATTTCTCTCTCCTAAAACCAGTCAGTACAGATAACGTTTTTGAGGTGAAGGATAATCTTGCCTCTAAGAGAGTCAGAGGCAAAACCTTCTTTTTAATTGATTGGAAGGGGTTTGGTCCCGAGGAGAGGTCCTGGGAACCTCAGGAAAACATTAATGTACCCCCTAGTATTCTCAAGAGGTTTTTGTCCCAGGGAAGAGGAAGGAAGTGTAAGAGAGGGGGTACTGTTACCGCTGTCCCGGGTCTGACACCGCCGGCGCATCACTCACCACCGCTTCCACGCTGCAGCTGGGTTCCTCCTGGACTGCCTCCTGGTGCGCGCCTGCTTGGGCATGTCGGTGAGCTCCCTTGCTGCGGCTGGCCACACCCTCCATCTCTTCTCAAGTGTTTCCTAGGGGCCGAGCGCATGCTCACTCGGCTCCCTTATCCCGCAGTGTGACCTGACCTGGCAGTATTGTCGGGCCAATAGGGAGCTAGCAGTAGGTATTTCAGGCTGCCCTCCCATAGTGGAGGTGCCTAATCGTTGAGTTAATCTCCTCTGTCCAGACTGCCTTATTTGCTGTGCCCTGCATCGCTGACATAGCGCTCCCTGTTAACTTCTTGTCTCCCTTCTCTTCCAGAGTTCACTCTGTCCTGCGTCCTCCTGGTGCCTGCTACAGTTCCTTTCCCATCTGTCCTCAAGCCCTCATTTATCTCTACCTAGGATTCCCTCTGCCCTGTACCCTCGTCACCTCATGGGTTACCCCCCTCATGCATTCCCTGCTTACTTCCGCACCGCTCCTTCCCTCCTCCTGTTTTGTAATCTTGTCTCTGTTAGTACGCCTCCAGAGCCGACCCCTGGTCCTGACATCCGTGGTACTAGAGGCCCTTGAGCTTGCTCCCTAACGAACCCTGTATAGGGGTTGGTCATCGCGGTCCAGTGGGTCCACTCTTGGTTCCCGCCGCCTCCGGCGTAACACCCATCCTCTATTCTGTTAAGCTTCTTTTACACTTGGCTGTGTTTTTTTGCGGCCCGTTTTTGTGGGCCTTTTTTGCGGGCCATATTGCCATAATTTTTACGGTCTTCCGCAAAAACGGGCTGCAAAAATCTTCTCGGATCGCCGTTTTTCTGATTTGGAAAAGTAGGAAAAAAAGAGGGAATTGTCAATAAAATTGATAGAAAACAAAAAACACAGGAAATTGTCATGGAACAATAAAAAAATAAATAAAACCTCACGGAATTCCAAGAAAGCGTTTTATGATTTTTTTTATTACTATTATATGTGGGGAACAACATATTAAAAGTTTTCCAAAAATTGATCACCACAAAGTTCCTAACTATGACGTCATAAGACGATGACAGCCATCGCACTAAAAATAATGAATATTTCCCTATTTCAAAGCTGTAGCTTTAGGTTACAGAAGAGTTTGCATTTTGTATACTACAGTTGTGGCCAAAAGTATTGACACCCCTGCAATTCTGTCAGATAATACTCAGTTTCTTCCTGAAAATGATTGCAAACACAAATTCTTTGGTATTATTATCTTCATTTAATTTGTCTTAAATGATAAAACACAAAAAGAATTGTCCTAAAGCCAAATTGTATATACTTCCACACCAAACATAAAAAAGAGGGTGGACAAAAGTATTGGCACTGTTCGAAAAATCATGTGGCAACCTCTTTCATTCATGCGCTGTGAAACGAGATTGATAAGAGACTGTTTGTTCTCCACATTCGAAAGGAAGTCCTCCTTTTTCCCGACAAATTTCGTTCCTTCAGCAATGTTCACTTTGTTACTTGTTCGTTTTTTGCGCCGTCGTTGATGGGTAATGTCCTTAATGTTTGGTCCTCCAATGTAACCATCAAATACTATCGCAGCATTACCATAGTGCTTTAGTGTGAAAGATGCATAGTCTTCAGCGATTGAACAATATGTCTTTCCTTCTGACCACTTCAGTCGATGGAGAAGAGAACCTCCGTCAAGAACATAATGTTCCACTTCTGGTACATCCTTGAGTACTGCGTCATCTGAACTCTGTTCTTTTATAGCAGCCATCAGTTGTGCTTTGTTTGGTTTGCGTAAGAGATGTTTTGGCTCAAAGAGGGATGGTGGGTGTGGTGAAAGTTTATAGGCCATCACCTCATCAAGGGGAAGATCAGCAGTTTGAGACACCACAAGAAACCTTTGGAACAAAAGAGCGGGGTCTATTGTTTTGTCCTTAGCAAAGTCAATAGCCTCACTGGATGTCAGGGTCTTGGCTTTCATTGACCGCTTGTACTTAACTGAAAACAGTGATTGACCCTCCATTGTTGCCACTATTTCTCTGCCAATGGTGAACAGGTTATGGACATTCACATCCTTATTTGCATTAACACCGGTGATAATGTTGCGAAGAGATACTTCATCAGAGAAAGGTGAAAAGGTCTCGAGTTTATCTGCAATTTTCTCCAGGTCTTCACGATCTCTTCTCATCCTTGACGTTCTTGCCTCCTTGTGTTGTTCACTGGTGACAAAGCTCTGGCGAGTGAAACCCTGCATTGCATCACTGTAGGAAGAGGACACTGGCACAGACAGAGTCCACAAGGCCCTCTGATGTTCGGACATTCCACTTCCTCTGGTGTGTCCTCCTGCAGTTTTTAGGAAGCGCATCAGAGCTTGCTCGATGACTAGGTCGCAACCCAGGCCTGCCCAGTACTGATCAGTCCGCCTTACAACATGCAAGCCATTCATAAATCTATGGAAGACTGATGGCATATCATCTTCCAGAGTGGTCATAGACTGGAGGTAAAGGTAGGCGGCCTTCACATAGTTCCCATACCCAGCAGCTGCAAGAATGGGCAAACATTCGGCTACAGCATGAAGGTGCATCAGCCAGGATCCTGTACGATCGGCCTCGATAAGCTCCCTTGCAATTCCAACCATCTGTTGGTAATTCAGCCATAGTTTACTGGTGCGAGAGTGAGCGGATAATCCGTTTCTTTTGGTGGACAAGAGGTGGACAATTTCACTAAGGCAGGTAGAAGTGATGACCGAATTCAAGTCACTCTCCCCTGTCAGTGTCCAAGCATACAACTGCTCAAGTTCTTGCAACAGGTCTGCAAAACCAAGATGGTCGCAAAGTACTTTGTCTGCAACTTGCTGAGTAAGGCACTGATCAAGGAGGAGATGGCCACGAACTGCACGCTGAACTGCCTTTCCAGTCATGATGTGTTGCACAGCATTGTCACCGCAAATTGTTCCCAAGATCTCTTTGATTCCACTCCCATCCATCAATGTTCCTATGGCACCCATAAGATTCATCAATGTGTGGAAGCTCCCGAGCATCAGGACAACATCTCGAACCGGGCTGTCTTCAGGCACCTCATGTTTGATTTCTGACGCTTTCCAGTAGAGTGGCTGATCGAATGTAACAACTGCAGCGGTTCGGTGTTCATTAGCAAGGTTGCACAGATACTCAAGAGTAGAGAAGATGCATGACTTGTCTCCGGAATACATGTCAATGATGGTCAGGAAGATTACCGAAGACGACCCCGGATGATCACAGTCTTTATGTAGCATGTGCATCATTCTATTCCAGCTCGGTACAGGCTGTTTGAAGCGTAAAGACATCTCCCACAATACATCAACACGATGGTCAATGGCATCGAGAAATGGCAAGGGCTTGAATTTTATGTTTCGGCGAGTGTGTTTTGCGAAACGGTATTCCCTTACATCAACTCTGCTTTGTTCAACTATCTCCAAGTCCGCAGTCTTCTGTCTGAGAACAGTGCGACTGACCTTCCTTCCTGGAGACACAGTAGCTACCATCCCCATGCCCTGGAAAGTCCCCTTCCCATCTAACGTGATGATATTATGATCGACGTTGTCCGCAGCGAACAGCAGTGCCGTATTCAGTCTGTCTATGGTACCACCGAGTACATCCTGGCCAACAGAAGCGGCAGCGTTTTCCTCGAATCACTGAACTTCCGAATATGATGAACAATATCCCATGGCTGAGAGACTGTCTACAAGAAATCGAGACCTGAAATGATGATGGAGCTTGACTGCTAACCCAAGCTGCAATGGAGCTACTGCAGCCCTGGGACGTACAGCCTGAACAACGGATTGTCCAATGCTTGCGACCTTCCTGTGAATGTCCTTTACAACGAAGAGGGTTTCAAGCAAGCAAAGCAAACTCAGGGGGAGATAATCTAAGGCAGACTGACATTCAAGCGAAGAAGTCTTCGGATATTCATCGGTTGAAGATGGGATCTTAGACTTGATATCGCTCTTGATTAGTTTGGCCGCAGTCTCTATGATGGCTCTCTTCTGGGCTTCTTCATCCATTTCCTGGCTATGGAAATAATCCCTCAGGATTATTCTGGTCTTTTCACGGAACGTTACAATGTTAGGCAACCCTTCACACTCTGCTATGAATAGCGAATCGCCATACCTCTCCTCCAGCCTATACCTCAGCCATTTATTACTATAGGCAGCACTGTCTCCTTCTACAAGATACTCCGTCATTTTCTTTGCAAGATCTGTGGCAGTCAGTTGCTCTTCATCGTTGTCCTCGAGAAATGCACACATTCTCAAGAACGCTTGCTCTTGGTCCATGTTCATCGGCCTCCCTACCTTCCGCGGTTTCTTTGTAGTAGATCCACTACCATGACGCATAGGAATTTCGTAATTTGTCTGAAAGTTAATGTCACATGAACGATGATACAGACAGTCTGCAGCATGTAATTCCTTCCCAAAGTACGCGATTCTCCCTTGAATGGTAATTGCCCAGTCATCATTACGCTGTTTGCAATGTGACAAGATGGACCTTACAAATCCATCCATTTTAACAAAGCTATAGTCATCGAAATCACTACTAGATCTTGTCTTCACCACTTCATGTCCACAGAACAAACACTGCGTCGTGCTATCATAGGATCCAGTAGACACCCGTGTACCTCTCTTGGCAGGTGAACGATGAACGGAAGTAGCTTTCTTATGCAAGTCTATTTGCTTCTTGTTTATGTAGTTCATACGACATCTCTTGTGCACCACTGCTCCAGCAGCTACCACAGTGCTAACGCCCCTCTCAATACTGGCTTTACTGATCCCTTCTGCTGCTTTCGCACCAATAACCACTCTTTCTCCATCATCTTCTACTTCATGGCTGCATAAGGGGCAAGTTTCTTGACTTTCCATCATTCTCAGCTCTGTGAAAGAAGATAAATAGATCGTTAAATAATAAATATAATAATAGTAGTAATTGTAAAAGAAATATGATAGACACTGAAAGGCGAGTCGCATTTAACATTTTACAGCTTTGGCGGCCATATTCTTTGACGTCACATTTGGACCCTTTGTGGTAACCCTATCTTGGTAAACTTTTAGTATGTTTTTCCCTACATGTAATACTACAAAAAAAAACAATAAAACTCTTTCTTGGAATTTGTTCAGGGTAAAGGATTTTTTTTTCGTATTTTGACTGGACTACCATGCCTGGAATCCCAAATGCAGGGATGATCCTGAAGCAAAAAAAGGGGGATGATTAGCAATAGCATATTTTTGAAAAGTAAACAGCACTGAAATAAAATGACTAATCCGCCACCCCTCTTTTGCACTCTATGCAACCCCTCCTTTGAACACTATGCCACCCCTCTTGTGCACTCTATGCCACCCCTCTTTTGCACTCTATGCCACCCCTCTTTTGATATGCAAATTGCCTCTTCAGAGAGAAAGAGGACTTTTACTCTACAGCGCCACCTATTGGTATTATAACAAAAAAGCCCAATGCCTTATACAGCATTAATGGCGGTAACCTATAATAATGATTACCTGCCATATTAATGAATCGTTCCACTCCATAAGCATAAATGTATACACAGAGAAACACGGAGTGACTGAATCCAAAAGGAATTTTAGTAAAGTATAACAAACTTTATTATGACAAATGTGTACAATAAATATTCATAGCAAAATTGTACATAACTAGCTGACACCAAAAATCAGGGGGAAAGGTGAATGGGGGGATGATACATAACCCACTGCACCAAGTAATTAAACCATACTCTATGGAGAGCCCAGATGGTATTTGAATAAAGCGCTGCTGCCTATAATCATTAGAATAAAGTCACAACCATAATGGGTCTGAGAGGGCAGCAAGCTTAAAAGGCATAATGAGAAAGAGTAGCGGTAAACACGTCCCACACCCAGCATAATAACGCCATGGTGGCAAAATATAGAGCAAAGGGACAGCTTACCGAAGGTGCCCAGGTACCCCAGAAGGTGGAGAGATCCCTGACGCGCGTTTCCCGCTACCAAGGAGCGCTTTCTCAAGGAGATGCAGCATAATAGGATAAAGGACCTTTTGTATCCATGGTAGCAGTCACATGTCTAGACAAGTGACGTGAATGAGCCAATCAGAGTGGCAATGTCGGCGCATTCGCCGTGCCACTACCAGGTCCTCCAACATGAAGACAGACGCCTGGCACTGAGGCGCATGCGCGGGGGCAAAGGCCACAGCACCGCGCCGCAGACTCAAAGGGCGCCGACCCCATGAGGAGGATGCATGGAGGGCACATACCGCATGCGCACAGCCAATAACTGAAAGCGCCAATATAAACATAAGTTATGGTGCATAAAAAGATACAATTATATATGTGACAATTTAAAAGACAAGCGCCAATCAAATAAAATTACCACACTATTGTCCAATACAGGACCAAAGGATGATAGCATATGTACATAATGCAAAATACAGATGTCTCGCTTACTCCACATTAATCATAAAATCCCTCTTATATAGAGGGAAAATGGAAAGAAGTGAAAATTATTGCAAATCACAAAGGCGAATCCAACTCAGGATAAGATCTTCATGACACTCCATTGCCATTACAGCTCCCTTACTGGAACAAAGGGGGGATAGTAATGATTCCATTCGTCCAAACAGCCAAACAAATATAAGGACAACTAAAAAATGAAAAAAGACATGTAAAGTTAAAAACAAAATAAAACACCACACTCATGGGGAAATATATGCGGTGGTGGAGATGGCAAAGAAAAATAATACATCAACGAATAAATAACTACAGGAAAGTGGCGAAGTTCAGAGACTTGTTGAGACCCTTCGGGGTAACTGTGTCTAGGGTGACAATCCACTTTGTCTCTCTTTGGGCTAAAATTTTCTCTTATTCCTAAACGTACACAATCAATTCCTCTCACCATAAACGTTTGTGGGTCACAATTGTGCACCAACTTAAAATGGCGGGGAATCGTCTTCAAAGTAGAAAGATCGGCCACCGTCTTGGCCACCAGAATGTCACGCACATGCTCACGGACTCGAACCCGTAATTCTCTTGAGGTTGACCCAACGTATATCATGGGACACCCGCATACAGCATAGTAAACAACATTGGTGCTTCCACATGATATACGCTGGGTAATCCAGAACTCTCTTGATCCATCCGAATTGTGAAACGTAGAGCATCGCGAAACATTCCGGCAGGCAAGACAGTGGCTGCATGGAACAGAGCCGGCTACAGGGCCCCTGATGCCAAACGGATTAGTTGGTACAGGGACATAGTGGCTCCTAACAAGGAGATCTTTTACATTTTTAGACCTCCTTGAGGTCATCATAGGATAATCTCCAATGGCCTGATTTAATGACGGCTCAGAGCTCAACACGGCCCAATGTTTGGTAAGAATCTCTCTCATATGGATTCGCCTCTCTAGACATGTGACCGCTACCATGGATACAAAAGGTCCTTTGTCCTATTATGCTGCATCTCCTTGAAAAAGCGCTCCTTGGTAGCACGAAACGCGCGTCGGGGATCTCTCCACCTTCTGGGGTACCTGGGCACCTTCGGTAAGCTGTCCCTTTGCTCTATATTTTGCCACCATGGCGTTATTATGCTGGGTATGGGACGTGTTTACCGCTACTCTTTCTCATTATGTGTTAGCCTTTTAAGCTTGCTGCCCTCTCAGACCCAGTATGGTTGTGACTTTACTCTAATGATTATAGGCAGCAGCGCTTTATTCATATACAGTGGGGAAAAAAGTATTTAGTCAGTCAGCAATAGTGCAAGTTCCACCACTTAAAAAGATGAGAGGCATCTGTAATTTACATCATAGGTAGACCTCAACTATGGGAGACAAACTGAGAAAAAAAAATCCAGAAAATCACATTGTCTGTTTTTTTTTTCATTTTATTTGCATATTATGGTGGAAAATAAGTATTTGGTCAGAAACAAAATTTAATCTCAATATTTTGTGATATATCCTTTGTTGGCAATGACAGAGGTCAAACGTTTTCTGTAAGTCTTCACAAGGTTGCCACACACTGTTGTTGGTATGTTGGCCCATTCAAACTCATATATAAATCCCTAAAACAATACTATGCTATGTGCACCTATATTGGACACCAAATATCGTAGCATCGGGCCTCCTGATGAGCCCTGGAAGGCGAAACGCGTTGAGGCATTCATAAATTGATGGCAGGTGGCGAAAAACGCAGATAAGTACCGCTGTTGCAGCTCTGCGTTTCCCATATATTTTCAATAAGGGGAGACTATTGATGGCATCTTTCAGCTATTTCTATATTGATTTTTGTAAAAGATGCCTCTCCTTATTGTGTATATAAGAACTAGGCATCATCTGAACTGAGATACCCCACTGGGCTGCCTTGAAGTTTGTCTGTATCTTTTTGTGGGACTTCAATATGCCACTCGATGCCATGTGTGTTCTAATTTGTTTTTAACCTCTCTTTTTGGGACACAGGGTCCTCTATAGAGCAGGTCTGATCTCTGTCTAGAACGAGGGGTTCCCTTACATTGGGTAGAAGGGACCACCAGTGGCTGTAGGGTTTATCAGGGCCCCCAGGGATAGCCATCGTGAGCGGGGGCGCCACAACGTTCCCCCCTTAGGGTGCCAACCTCCGCAGCCAGGCAGGGTACAGCATAGTTACCTAATAGGGACTCGTAGGGGTTACCCTAGTGTGGGTTTAATTTTGAACACTTATTTTTCATTTTTTCTATTACTGTCACATTTTTCCGGTGTGTACCACATCTGTGGTTTTTAAATAATAAAGTATTGTTTTAGGGATTTATATATGAGTTTGATTTGAGAACCCTTAAGGATTATAATTTTCATATTATGTTGGCCCATTCCTCCATGCAGATCTCCTCTAGAGCAGTGATGTTTTTGGCTTTTCGCTTGGCAACACGGACTTTCAACTCCCTCCAAAGGTTTTCTATAGGGTTGAGATCTGGAGACTGGCTAGGCCACTCCAGGACCTTGAAATGCTTCTTACGAAGTCACTCCTTCATTGCCCTGGTGGTGTGCTTTGGATCATTGTCATGTTGAAAGACCCAGCCACGTTTCATCTTCAATGCCCTTGCTGATGGAAGGAGGTTTGCACTCAAAATCTCACGATACATGGCCCCATTCATTCTTTCATGTACCCGGATCAGTCGTCCTGGCCCCTTTGCAGAGAAACAGCCCCAAAGCATGATGTTTCCACCACCATGCTTTACAGTAGGTATGGTGTTTGATGGATGCAACTCAGTATTCTTTTTCCTCCAAACACGACAAGTTGTGTTTCTACCAAACAGTTCCAGTTTGGTTTCATCAGACCATAGGACATTCTCCCAAAACTCCTCTGGATCATCCAAATGCTCTCTAGCAAACTTCAGATGGGCCCGGACATGTACAGGCTTAAGCAGTGGGACACGTCTGGCACTGCAGGATCTGAGTCCATGGTGGCGTAGTGTGTTACTTATGGTAGGCCTTGTTACATTGGTCCCAGCTCTCTGCAGTTCATTCACTAGGTCCCCCCGCGTGGTTCTGGGATTTTTGCTCACCGTTCTTGTGATCATTCTGACCCCACGGGGTGGGATTTTGCATGGAGCACCAGATCGAGGGAGATTATCAGTGGTCTTGTATGTCTTCCATTTTCTAATTATTGCTCCCACAGTTGATTTCTTCACTCCAAGCTGGTTGGCTATTGCAGATTCAGTCTTCCCAGCCTGGTGCAGGGCTACAATTTTGTTTCTGGTGTCCTTTGACAGCTCTTTGGTCTTCACCATAGTGGAGTTTGGAGTCAGACTGTTTGAGGGTGTGCACAGGTGTCTTTTTATACTGATAACAAGTTTAAACAGGTGCCATTACTACAGGTAATGAGTGGAGGAAAGAGGAGACTCTTAAAGAAGAAGTTACAGGTCTGTGAGAGCCAGAAATCTTGATTGCTTGTTTCTGACCAAATACTTATTTTCCACCATAATATGCAAATAAAATGAAAAAAAAACAGACAATGTGATTTTCTGGATTTTTTTTTTCTCAGTTTGTCTCCCATAGTTGAGGTCTACCTATGATGTAAATTACAGACGCCTCTCATCTTTTTAAGTGGTGGAACTTGCACTATTGCTGACTGACTAAATACTTTTTTCCCCACTGTACCTTCTGGGCTCTCCATAGAGTATGGTTTAATTACTTGGTGCAGTGGGTTATGTATCATCCCCCCATTCGCCTTTCCCCCTGAATTTTGGTGTCAGCTAGTTATGTGCAATTTTGCTATGAATATTTATTGTACACATTTGTCATAATAAAGTTTGTTATATTTTACCAAAATTCTTTTTGGATTCAGTCACTCCGTGTTTCTCTGTGTATACAGCCACCTATTGGTAGTACCGATCCTACAAGTCACAATCAACCCTTTAACTAGTCTTGTAATATGACTTAGGATAAAAGCCAAATCAGAATCTCAATTTGCAGACACAGTGTTTCGGGCTATTGGCCCTTGTCAGTGCAAAGTATGAGATCTGATCGCAGTGTACCGGGGGCACAGGGAAGAATCACGCAGGGAGGGGGCTCCCTGTGTGCTTCCCTGAGACCCTCGGAGTAGTGAGATGTGCTTGCGCTACTCAGGGGGTCTCCTCCCTGCAGGCCCCCGGATCCAATATGGCCATGGGGGCCTTTGGGGTCCTGCATGGAGTCAACTTTCTCAGTGCCTGCTGAGAGCAGGCACTGAGAAAACCTCTGCAGTGCCTGTCAGATTGCTATTCTGACACAGCGCTGTGCAAAGTGTCAGATCAACATGTGTAAAATAATTTTAAAAATATTCCTATATAAATAAAAAAACCCTAATTAAATTATTATTTTTGTAAATAATAAAAAACAATAAAAGTACACATATTTAGTATCGCTGCGTCCGTAGCGACCTGCCCTATAAAACTGTCCCACTAGTTAACCCCTTTAGTGATTCCCTTAAAAAACCGAAGCAAAAAACAATGCTTTATCATCATACCGCTGAACAAAAAGTGCAATAACGCGCAATCAAAAATACGGATATTGAATAAACATGGTACCACTGAAAATGTAATCTTGTCCTGCAAAAAACAAGCCACCACACAGCATCATCAGCAAAAAATAAAAAAGTTATAGCTCGCAGAATAAAGCGATGCAAAAATAATTATTTTTTATATAAAATTGTTTTTCTTATATAAAAGCGCCAAAACATAAAAAAATTATATAAATGAGGTATCGCTGTACTCGTACTGACCCAAAGAATAAAACCCCTTTATCAATTTTGCCACACGCAGAACGGTGTAAACGCCCTCTCCACCAAAAGAAATTAATGAAATGCTGTTTTTTGTTCATTCTGCATCCCAAAAATCAGAATAAAAACGATCAAAAAATGACACGTTCCCGAAAATGTTACCAATAGAAACGTCAACTCGTCCCACAAAAAATAAGACCTCACATAACTCTGTGGGTCAAAATATGGAAAAATTATAGCTCTCAAAATGTGATGATGCAAAAACTATTTTTACAATAAAAAGCATCTTTTAGCGTATGACAGCTGCCAAACATAAAAACCTGCTATAAATAGTAAATCAAACCCCCCTTCATCACCCCCTTAGGGAAAAATAATAAAATAAAAAAAATGTATTTATTTCCATTTTCCCATTAGGGTTAGAGTTAGGCTAGGGTTAGGGTTAGGGCTAGGGCTGAGATTAAGGTTAGGGGTGTGTTGGGGTTAGGGTTGGCGTTAGAATTGGGGGGTTTCCCTTCCAAGCTCTGCCATGCGCCCAAACAGTGGTTTACCCCCACATATGGGGTATCAGCCTACTCAGGAGAAATTGCACAACAACTTTTGGGGTCCAATTTCTCCTGTTACCCTTGGGAAAATTAAAAAATTGGACCTAAATTAATTTCTTTGTGAAAAAAAGTTAAATTCTCTTTTTTTTTTTAAACATTTAAAAAATTCCTGTGAAGCACATGAAGGGTTAATCATATAGACTCCTCAAAGTGACTTCAAATGTGATGTGGTCCCTAAGAAAAATGGTGTTGGAAAAATGAGAAATCGCTGGTCAAATTTTAACCCTTATAACTTCCTAACAAAAAAAAGTTGGTTCCAAAATTGTGCTGATGTAAAGTAAACATGTGGGAAATGTTACTTATTAAGTATTTTGTGTGACATATCTCTGATTTAAGGGCATGAAAATTCAAAATTGGAAAACTGCGAAATTTTCAAAATTTTCAACAAATTTCCATTTTTGTTTACAAATAAACACAAGTCATATCAAAGAAATTTTACCACTACCATGAAGTACAATATGTCACATAAAATGACAGTGGTCAGAATTGTAAAATTTGACCCCGTCATTAACGTGCAAACCACGCTTGGGGCTTAAGGGGTTAATATTTCTCCCTTCAGTAATGGCATGTTTTCAAGTTACTAACTTTAGTTTTCTTGGATCTTTACATTGATGGGCCATGAACATGAATTCGCTCTGAATCCAAATATTCACACTGGTCAGCTGATTGAAGCTGCTGCATTATTCCAGCCAGTGCCACATCCTCTTCATTGATTACCTTCACCAGGCAAAGCTTCATACATTTTGTCTGTCTGTGCCAGGTATTGCTCAAGTCATATGGGACTATTTTGCAGTACCAAGCTAAGTTGCTGCTAAGTGTAAGACACTGTACCTACTATGATAAACAGTAAAGGGAACATGACACTCAACATAACCATACTGTCCTTTAATCAGCTTTAATAGCTTTGGTTTATTAAGTAAGTCAGTGATGTATTTATTTTTACTAAACTTTTCTCTTTTTTTACTTTGGAATAATTTACTTTGTTTTTACATCTCAGGTAAAAACAAAAAAACATTCTTAATTGTCACATATCATATTTCACAAGCGCTGTCCTCTTCTTTCTCATTGTTTCTGCTTTGTTGATCATGTTGTAGCTCCTAAAATGAACATGATGAAAGTAACAAAAAAAACATTCTTCCAAATCGCTCGGGATATATCGTGTTCAGTTTGTTGAGATCAATGATCTGTGCTCTTTAGCCAAGAAACAGAACACACCTGGGGCAAATAAAAATATGCATGTACTTTCCCACTAATTGTGTTTTTATGTTCACCATGCCATATATTATCTATAATTATACCGCACATTATCACGGGCTAGGCATATTGATTCCTTGGGCTGGAACTAAAAATGAAAGCCTTCTGTAAAGTATCCTATTCTGAGGTGGTTATCAAGTCACACTGCATATATTCCTATTTTGATGCAGAATGTTTGATGCATTTCTTTCCATAAGATCAGACCTGGTAGATAAAATGACTACTTGTATTTTTAGGTTAATGATGTTTGTGTGTTGTTTTGCTCCTTACTAATTACTAAATGATGCTTAATTTATGCTTAGACCTCTACAACTTGTCTTGATTTTAGTGCTTTTAGTGCCCTGTTCCTTCTAAAAACCAAGCAGCCTGTTCATACATGTTAGATTAATTTTATCAGTCCTCACAGAATTTGGCATTATCCATTAATCTTATGTTATGAGGACCTTCCAATGGTCTCCCAGAGGTAGATGTGGGGAATAGTGAAGCTTAGTCATGTTGATTCTCAACATACTTAATCCTTTACTCTGTCAGGAGATGAGATGCTTCAAAAAAGATTTGGGAGTAGCTTGTCTCACATGCATGCTTGGCATTTTTATTAGGTGGACGGGAAGCGAATAAGCAATTGGCCAACAGCTTTGTTGTGTGTATGGCATACTTTATGCTTGCATCTCCTTTTAACTCAACATATCCTAATAGGATTGATAAAAAGTATTAACCAGAAGCAAACTTCTTTTACTGACATTTCTTTATTGTCCAAAAACTCACAAATCAAAAGGCAAACGGTATCCTCCGGGTTGCAGCCGGGGCATCAAAACAGTCCGTCTCTGAAAACGGTTGCCGGGGTGACTGCACCACCATGTCACGCTGAGGGGCGCCAGGTATTTTGCTTCACTTGGCTCTGTGTTACCTCACACAAGACAGATGTTGCAGAGCCACCTGCTCTGCAGCTTGCACAGAAAACACTGACACACCCAAACCATTGCTGCAGGTTTTTAAATGGATTTGTGGCCATGGACCACTTGTAAGACCTGGCTGGAGGTAGTGAACCGCCCCACTACCATCCTGTAGTTCACTCCAAAACTCTAAGCCCATGCTGAGTTTTCTTAAATCTGCCTTGGCCAAATAGCTTGACCAAGACCAAACTTACTTTTATTCTGCACTGCAACCACAGCTATGCCTGTGACTGCAATGCACTCCAGCGGGCTCAATATGCTTCTATGCGCATCCAAGGGATACATACCATCCCTCGCATGCAATTCCCTTCACTGCCTCACAACAGTTTATGTTCATGTCAAGCTTGCAGAGTAAGCACAGTTTTCTGTACTTTGAACATTTGTTTTTATTATTACATTGCTTGCCCATTTTCAGATATAAGATCTGAAAGTTTTTGTTTTTTGGAAAATGTTTAGCATGTATAGTTTGCATAGGATTCACTATGTGGAGTCTGCTCGAACTCATTCAGTCCCCGTTCTATCATACAATGTTCTCTGACCTCTACTCAAGCTAATCTAGAATGAAATTTTAAAAAAAAATTCAAAAATTCAAAAAGAAATAAGTGCAAATTAAATATTTTGATTAGCTTAGCTCAGATATATAGCAAAGTAAGGTAGTTTTTTTAAAGGCTAGTGATTGTGCCCAACTCCACAAAGCAAACGTTCATAACTGGAGGTATGTTCCCACTTGACAACCTACGGATGGAAGAAACTGGGAAAGAAAAAGCACAATGGGGTCTTATCCGATGACTATGGGGTGTCAGGAAAAGGGGAGATACACTCACCTTGCTAGGTTGCTGAATGGCAACACATAACGGGCATGTAAAACAGGTGCTGCACAGATACCAGTCAAAAGGACAACCATAGATACAGAGAGGAAGACGGAGGTATCACTCATGTGCTGCTGATATCAAAATATTGGTGAAATTAAAACATTTTTTAGACAGGTTTAAAAGTCTTTTAAATCTGTCTAAATAAATGTTTTAATTTTGGCATCAACAGCACATGAGTGATACCTCCGTCTTCCCCACTTGACAACCGTCAGCATTAAATGACACTGAGCAGTTACTTATTTGCAGATCTATTCTAGGGCCGGGGTCACACTAACCTGCGCAAAATACGGTCCGTAGTTTACAGGCGTAATACGGATGAATGACCCCTAAATAGTGCTCCGTAGGTCATCCGTAAGCAAGGTGCGGTCACGTATTTTGCGCATGTAAGCATCCGTATGTAATCCGTATGGCATCTGTATGCAATCCGTATGGCGAGATTTTCTCGCAGCCTTGCAAAATGGACATTTAACGGTTTTGAGGCCTACTAACTATTCAAATCATTAGCCTGCACTGTATTTATTGGCTCAGGAACAGGTGGCAGCCTCCATTCTGTCCATTTGTCACCTTGCCTTCACTAGGTGTGTTGCTGTGGTATGTGCAACATGGCAGACAGTCTTACTTTCAACACAACTGAGCAGGTTCTCTTCAACTGGCTTTTGTCATGGCTAGTGTTGAGTGATACCACCCAATACTGAAAAATATCGTATCGGAATGGATCGGCCGATCTAAAAAAAGTATTGGGTATCGCCGATTCCGATCCCGGAAGTCCCATTCAAGTTAATGAAACAGAAATATCGGAATTAAAAAAAACCCTTTCTTTCCCTGTTGGTTAATTCTACATGGAGAAAAACAACTAATAATAATGTAGAATGTATTGTGGGAGGTGTAGGAGACATCAAAGCCATAGAGCTTTAGCCCAATCAAATGGAATCGCAGTATTTTTTTTTTTTAAAGACGTTCGTAGTTACAAAGATATTGACTATGTTAAAGTCTTTAATTTTTTGTCAGATATGTATGTTTCACTACTTCCATGCTCTTCACCTTCTTTTTTACTACTCCCACACTTTCTCCTTCATCATCTTCAGCAGCAGCAGCAGTATCTTCTTCTTCTTCTTCTTCTTCTTCTTCTTTTATTCTTCTTTTATTCTTCTTCATATTCTACTTCTTCATCTTCTACTTCTTCATCTTCTTCTTATTCTTCTTCATCATATTCTTATTTGTGTCAGGCATTCCTGTAGTTGTTATCTATAAAAGTTTGAAGATGACACCTTCCGTTCAGCCTGTCACAAAAGATTTACAGCAGGATTTGTCCGTGTTCAGTTTGGCCTGCAGCAGCAGGCCTTTTCCAGGGGCACCACGAGGAGGAACGGACTCACCCCCATACACAGCTTAGTCTTCTTCTGCTTATAAATTAGATAATATCATTTGCTATGATTGTTAGTCTTATGCTTCATGTTCTTCTGCTTTTGTTTTTTATGCTTCTTGGTCTTCTGTCTCTTGTTGTTCTGCATCTTGGTGGTTGTCTTCTTGTTCTTTGTCCTCTTGGTCATCTTCTTCAGGGTCATCTTTTAGGTATTCTTCTGTGTGGTCTTCAGGGTCGCCGTCTTCAGGGTCATTGTCAGGGAGATCCAGAGTGAGAATTAAAAACCATTTTCACAAGCTTGAACTTGGAAAAGTAGCAGAAGGTACAAGAAGGCTGAGGAACTGCCGAGAACCAGCTGACGGTACTGGAACCCGGAGGGGCAGCAGAAGTAACAAGAGCCAATGGCACAACTGTGAACCAGCTGATGTTGCTGGAACACAGTTACTAAGCAGGAGGTACCTGTGCTCCAAAGCTCTACCAAAGACCAGCAGACGTTGCTGGAACTCAGATACCAAGAAGGAGGCACCTAGGCCAAAGGCACTGCCGAGAACCAGCTGACGGTGCTGGAACCTGGATGGGTAGCAGAAGCGGCAAGAGCAAATGACACTAGCGAGGACCAGCTGACAGTGCTGGAACCCGGTGGGGCAGCAGAAGGAACAAGAGCCAATGGGAGAACAGTGGAGCAGCTGACGGTGCTGTAACACGGTTTCTAAGCAGGAGGTACCTGTGCTACAAAGCACTACCAAGGACCAGCTGACGTTGATGGATCTCGGATACCATGAAGGAGGCACCTAGGCCAAAGGCTCTGCCGAGAACCAGCTGACGGTTCCAGAAGGTACCCAGGAAAAAAGCAGTGTTGCGTCTGCGAGCAGGCCGCAGTTACCGAAACCCACAGTCCTACAGAGGGTGCTTTTCCTATTGGCACTATGGAACCAGCCTTTGTTACCAGAACCCGCAGTCCACATAGGAAGGACAGAAACTGCAGGCACCATAGACTCGGTTAACCCGACCGCAAAACGACAGGACAACGTATCGGTGGCAAAGTGACGTTGACACTACCCGGAAACAGCAGGCGTGCTCGAACCAGGCTGGGCAGGAGGGAGTGCCCGTGCCAAAGACACTTCCGAGAACCAGCTGACGGTGCTGGAACCCGGATGGGTAGCATTAGCTACAAGAGTCAATGGAACTACCGAGAACCAGCTGACGGTGCTGGAACCCGGAGGGGCAGCAGAAGGAACAAGAGCCAATGGGACAACCGTGGACCAGCTGACGGTGTTGGAACACAGTTACTAAGCAGGAGGTACCTGTGCTACAAAGCACTACCAAGGACCAGCAGACATTGCTGGAACTCGGATACCGGGAAGGAGGCACCTAGGCCAAAGGCACTGCCGAGAACCAGCTGACGGTGCTGGAACCCGGATGGGTAGCAGAAGCTGCGAGAGCAAATGGAACTAGCAAGGACCAGCTGACGGTGCTGGAACCCGGAGGGACAGCAGAAGGAACAAGAGCCAATGGCACAACCGTGGACCAGCTGACGGTGCTGGAACACGGTTACTAAGCAGGAGGTACCTGTGCTACAAAGCACTACCAAGGACCAGCAGACGTTGCTGGAACTCGGATACCGGGAAGGAGGCACCTAGGCCAAAGGCACTGCCGAGAACCAGCTGACGGTGCTGGAGCCCGGATGGGTAGCAGAAGCTGCAAGAGCAAATGGAACTAGCGAGGACCAGCTGACGGTGCTGGAACACGGAGGGACAGCAGAAGGAACAAGAGCCAATGGCACAACCGTGGACCAGCTGATGGTGCTGGAACACGGTTACTAAGCAGGAGGTACCTGTGCTACAAAGCACTACCAAGGACCAGCAGACGTTGCTGGAACTCAGATACCGAGAAGGAGGCACCTCAGCCACAGGCACTGCCGAGAACCAGCTGACTGTACTGGAACCTGAATGGGTAGCGGAAGGTACCCATGAAAAACAAAGTTGCAAGGCCACGAGCCAGCCGCAGTTACCGAAACCCACAGTCCTACAGGGGATGCTTGTCCTATTGGCACTACGGAACCAGCCTTTATTACCAGAACCCGCAGCCCGCATAGGAAGCACCGAAACTGCAAGCACCATAGACTCGGCTAACCCTACCGCAACACGACAGGACAACGTATTGGTGGCAAAGTGACGTTGACACTACCCAGAAACAGCAGGCGTGCTGGAACCAGGCTGGGCAGGAGGGAGTACCCGTGCCAAAGACACTGCCGAGAGTCAGCTGATGGTGCTGGAATCCAGATGGGTAGCGGAAGCTACAAGAGTCAATGGAACTACCGAGAACCAGCTGACGGTGCTGGAACCCAGAGTGGCAGCTGAAGGAACAAGAGCCAATGGCACAACCGTGGACCAGCTGACGGTGCTGGAACACGGTTACTAAGCAGGAGGTACCTGTGCTACAAAGCACTACCAGCAGACGTTGCTGGAACTCGGATACCGAGAAGGAGGCACCTAGGCCAAAGGCACTGCTGAGAACCAGCTGACGGTGCTGGAACCCGGATGGGTGGCAGAAGCTGCAAGAGCAAATGGAACTAGCGAGGACCAGCTGACGGTGCTGGAACCCGGATGGGTTGCAGAAGGTACCCATGAAAAACAAAGTTGCAAGGCCGCGAGCAAGCCGCAGTTACCGAAACCCACAGTCCTACAGGGGGTGCTTGTCCTATTGGCACTACGGAACCAGCCTTTATTACCAGAACCCACAGCCCACATAGGAAGCACCGAAACTGCAGGCACCATAGACTCGGCTAACCCGACCACAACACGACAGGACAACGTATTGGTGGCAAAGTGACGTTGACACTACCCGGAAACAGCAGGCGTGCTGGAACCAGGCTGGGCAGGAGGGAGTACCCGTGCCAAAGACACTGCTGAGAACCAGCTGACGGTGCTGGAACCCGGATGGGTAGCAGAAGCTACAAGAGTCAATGGAACTACTGAGAACAAGCTGACGGTGCTGGAACCCAGAGCGGCAGCTGAAGGAACAAGAGCCAATGGCACAACCGTGGACCAGCTGACGGTGCTGGAACATGGTTACTAAGCAGGAGGTACCTGTGCTACAAAGCACTACCAAGGACCAGCAGACGTTGCTGGAACTCGGATACTGAGAAGGAGGCACCTCAGCCAAAGGCACTGCCGAGAACCAGCTGACGGTACTGGAACCCGGATGGGTAGCAGAAGGTACCCATGAAAAACAAAGTTGCAAGGCTGCGAGCCAGCCGCAGTTACCGAAACCCACAGTCCTACAGTTGGTGCTTGTCCTATTGGCACTACGGAACCAGCCTTTATTACCTGAACCCGCAGCCCACATAGGAAGCACCGAAACTGCAGGCACCATAGACTCGGCTAACCCGACCGCAACACGACAGGACAATGTATTGGTGGCAAAGTGAGGTTGACACTACCCGGAAACAGCAGGCGTGCTGGAACCAGGCTGGGCAGGAGGGAGTACCCATGCCAAAGACACTTCTGAGCAGCAACTGGCGATGTTGGAGCCCAGGGTCAATCAAGGTGTAGGCTGAGGCCTAATTTCATCAAGTTTAATATCTGTTGTAGACTACTACTGATTTTAACCATGCTCCAATTAGGCCTCTGGCTCCACTCTGTCTCTAGTATTTCCCCTGGCCTCCAACCCCGCCAGTTGCTGCTCAGAAGTGGCATCTGCACAATCAACACTTGTTCCTGTGTTACTGGCCTTCAGTAACGTCTGCTGATCCCCTGATGTGTGTCCGGCAAAGTCTCCTGCTCTGTCCACATTCCCACTAATATTAGAAAGATCTCTTTACCTCACCTCCTCACGTTGTAACTGTCGTCATTTTTCCTCACAGCTCACAGCTGCTTTGTTTCCATGGCAACCCCCTTAGCTGATTTCTAGCTGACTCACCAACCCCCTCTGCTGGCCAGAATTTATAAGGCATCTCCCTTTTCTGACTTGCAGCAGGAAATTGTGAGTAAATTTATTACCTGGCATGGGGGCCCCTTTCTGCCTCCAAGCATGACTTTACCCATTAGAAGGAGGTAATGTCACTGTGAAAACCGGACTCGGGTGTCACAATCCACCCCAGTTAAGTTCAGTACTCCTGGACTGAGGAAAATATAACAAGAATTGTTAACAACAACAATTAATGCAAATTTACAAAGTCTTAAAATTGTAAATATTATCAAAAACCAGACAAGAAAAAGAAAACAATAGCACAGTTACTACAGCGACCAGTCCTTACGCTGTTATCCAGGAATTGTCTTTGTGCTTGTACCTGGAGTTTAGTTGGTGGGAACTGCCTTAACTCACTTTGTATGTCGTCCCTGGGCGTGGCTACAGGGCCCGCTGTAGATGGGTCTGTTTTTCAAAGGACTTTTTGGAGTAACTATTTACAAATACAGTTCTGACCACACATAGTCCTGTGGCCCAATTGTCCTTTAACTGGACATTACGAATACTTAAAAAGGTTCTTACAGTAAGTCTCTGTAGGCTCTCATGCTTAACGGTTACTACTATACATTCTTATTACTTTATTTACAGTACGAAATCTCTGTAACGGGCAGGGATCTAAACTCTAGTACTACGAGTGGATCTATGCAGTATAGGTATTTCCGATGACATGACCTGTTCTCTGATGCCTACTGTTGGTGCATTAGTCACTATGCTATAAGTAGACTAGTGTAAGATAGGTATTCTAGACTGCCTTCTCTCTACTCCTAGACTCACCATAAGATTGTCAGATTCGCTGTTAGCAGGGGACAGATTTCTGCATTCCTCTGTAGATGTGGTATCTGTTACTGGAGCCATTTCATTTAGAGTCTCTTCTTCATCTGGTGCAGTAGGCTGATGAAAGAGTAGTACTGGTACTACTATTGCCTGATTTACTTGTGTCCACGTCCGACTAAATTCTCCAAGTATAGTTTGAATCTTTTCTTCCACCTCTACTGTAGGCTGTGGAGTGTCTTGGACTTCTTTCTTGTCCTCCAATTGATCAGAGCACATCTTTAGATGATCTCTTGAGACTGCTTCGAAGGTTTCTCCTCCATCTTTGCTGATGATACATACTTTGGTGTTATTAAAGTCTGAAGGTATCACGGTGTATGGGTCTGCTTCCCACTGGTCATCTAGTTTGTGAACTCTTCTTTTTCTTTTGAGTACTTGTTCTCCTGGTGTCAAGGGAACTGCAGGGGCGTGTTGATTGTAATTTCTTTCCTGCCTTTGTCTTGCTTGGGACAAACTTTTCTCTACACATTCTTGTACTTTGCGGTATTGTTGCTGCCGCTCTGTATCCCAGTCTGTGTCTGGTAATGTTGTCTCTGGTGTTAAGACTCCCATGTCTAAATCAATGGGTAACTTGCCAGGTCTCGCTCTCATCAGGTAGGCCGGAGTCAAATTGGTGGAATTTACCGGTATATGATTATATAGATCTACTAGATCTGGCAACTTCTCTATCCACTTGTTTCGTTCTTCCAGAGGTAAGGTCTTCAATAAGTCAATGACCACTTTGTTCAACTTCTCACACATGCCATTTGTCTGTGGATGGTAAGGCGTCGTTCTGATTTTCTTGCAACCGTACATGTTACAGAACTCTTGAAACACTTCTGCCTCAAAGGCTGGACCTTGGTCAGTGAGCACTTGCTCAGGCTATCCGTGCGGTCGACAAAAGTGTTGCTGAAAAGCCTTGGCTGCTGTCTTCGCTGTTTGGTCTTTAACAGGCACGACTACCAAGAACCTTGAGTAATGGTCCACGATGGTCAAAGCATAGGTGTAGCCATTCCTCCTCGGAGTTAACTTCACGTAATCCAAGGCTACCAGTTCAAGCGGCTGTTTTGTGATGATCGGCTGTAATGGGGCTCGCTGGCTGCTACGGTCTTTTCTGCGCAGGTTGCATGGGCCACATTCTCGGCACCACTTCTCAATGGAACTCCTCATGCCAATCCTGTAGAACCTTTCACAAAGTAGGACCTCCAACTTCTTCCAACCGAAGTGTCCTGCTCCATTGTGGTACGCCTCTAAGACCGTTGGCGCATCCCTCTTTGGGACTACCACCTGCCAGACCAGTTCGTCTGTGCGCGAGTTGATGTTCCTCCAACACAGTTTACCCTCGTAGATTAACAGCTTGCCTCTCTCCTTCCATAGCTGTTGTGCTTCCTGTGGATCATCTGGACCAGGGTGTGCATCAGCTTCTACCAGCCACTCCTTTACTAGGCATACTAGGCAAACAGCTGGAATACTATCTTGTGTCTCTGCCCACTCATGATTGGGTAATGGGTTCAACGTTACCTCTCGTACGATAAAGCGCTTATTCCTTAATCCGTGAGAGCGCTTGGCTGCAATTGGACGGTGGAAGGCTGGTAACTCGATTTCTTCGAGTTCTTTTGGATTTTCTCCCCCGTCTTGTGAATTGGGCATCCTGGAAAACGCATCCGCATTAGCGTTCTTATGACCTGCTCGGTACTTGATGGTGAACTCGTAGTTGGACAGCCGGGCTATCCATCGCTGCTAAAGTGCCCCAAGATTTGCCATTTCGTTTCAAGGTGGGTTAGCGGATTATTGTCAGTGTAGATGGTGAACTTTGTGGAAGCCAAGTAGTGCCTGAAGCACTCTGTTACTGCCCAGACTATGGCGAGGAACTCCAGCTTAAAGGAACTGTAGTTGTCGGGGTTCCTCTCAGTGGGACGAAGCTTCCTGCTGGCGTAGGCAATCACTCTCTCTCTGCCTTTCTGCACTTGTGAAAGCACTGCTCCCAATCCCACATTGCTGGCATCAGTGTAAAGTACAAATGGTTGGTCATAGTCAGGGTAGGCCAGGACCTCATCTCTTGTGAGGGACAGTTTCAACTTGGTGAAGGACTCTTCTATCCTTTTGTTCCCCATCGATCGGAAGATTTTTGTTCTTGGCCTTCTTGGATTGGCCCACTAGAAGATCTTGCAGCGGTGCTGCTATCTTGGTGAAGTTCTTGATAAATCTTCGGTAGTAGCCTACTATCCCAAGAAATTGCCTCACTTCATGGATAGTACTGGGTCTTTTCCAGTCCCGGATAACGGTGACTTTGTCAGGATTGGGTGCCACACCTTCTGCACTCACCACATGGCCTAGGTACTGCACCTTGGGTTTCAAAAGGTGACATTTGGATGGTTTTATTTTCAGGCCAAAGTTTGACATGGCTTCGAATACCTCGGCTAGGTGCTTCAAATGGTCTTCGTAGGTTTTGGAGAAGACGATGATGTCATCCAGGTACAGCAGAACGGTTTCAAAGTTTTTATGTCCAAGGCAGCATTCCATTAACCGCTGAAATGTTTCTGGTGCATTGCTGAGCCCGAACGGCATGTAGTTAAACTCGCAGAGGCCCATTGGTGTTGTAAATGCTGTCTTCTCTTTGTCTGCCTCTGCCACAGGAACCTGCCAATACCCACTGGTGAGATCTAAGGTAGAGAAATAATTAGCAGTTCTCAGTGCAGCTAGTGATTCCTCAATTCTAGGCAATGGGTATGCGTCTTTATGTGTAATGCTGTTAATCCGCCTGTAGTCTACACACATTCTCATAGTACCATCTTTCTTCTTAATGAGGACTAATGGAGCTACCCAGGGGCTACAACTATCTCTGATTACCCCAGCCTCCTTCATCTCTCGTAACATACTCTTGGCACATTGGTAGTGTGCTGGGGGTACAGGCGGGAATCTCTCTTTAATGGGTGGATGATCTCTGGTGGGGATATGATGTTGAACCCCTTTTGCCTGCCCAAAATCTAGAGGATGCTTGCTGAAGACCCATTCAAATTCTCGAGCCACCTGGTAAGCCCCATGCTTTTGATGTGAAGGGGTGGAGTCAGTGCCTACGTGTAGCTGCTGACACCAATCCTCCTGTTGCCCTTCAGAGCCATTCTCTTCCACCTTGTCAGATGGAAGCAAGGGTTCTAGTGCCTCTATTGCATTGTTACTGACGGTGAACAATTTAGCCAGGGTGGCATACCGGGGTAACTGGACCTCTCTCTCCCCACAATTTAAGATGCGTATTAGTACTCTCCTCTTGCGGACATCAACTACCCCTCTGGCTGTCAGGATAGCGGGCCTACTATCAGATTACATGGGTTCTACCAGGGCTTGGTAATCTTGACCCCTTAGGCCTATTGCTGCCCGACACCAAATTAACATTTCACTTCTGGGAGGTACTGCAATGGGGAAAGGATCACTTACTCTGACACTGCCGACTTCTCCACCAGACAGCTCTACCTGTTGTCTCTGCATCAGGGCTCTGATCTCCTTTTGCAGGACCCGTTGCTGACTGGAGCTGGTGGTCTCGGCTACCTGTTGTAACAAAACAATAATTTCTCTAAGACAATTTTCAATTACATTATTGCCTAAAGTGATCATAGGATGGCATTCTCATTTGTCAATATCAACTATTATCAAACCTTGCGATTGCAATTCTACTCGGCCAATCTTGATGGTCACCTCTTTATATCCCATCTGAGGCAAGGGCTGACCATTGCTGGCAAAAATGGTAAGGTTTTTATCTGGGCTATGAGTAATGTCTGAATCTGCCCAGTACTGCTTAAAAAGAACATATGGTATCGTTGTCACCTGGGAACCGGTGTCCAGTAAAGCGTTCATCGGAAAACAGTCAATCACAACAGGCAAGACTGGTCGTCCTCCTACGTACTTGTCTTGCCAAATTGGTGGGCCTGGTCATCTTACTCCTGGGGGTTGGCCCTTTGCCCCAGGGGTTGTTTGTTTAAATGACAGGATCTTACTAGGTGACCCTCCTTGTTGCAGCGGCGACAGATGGGCTGTCCGTCCTCGTCGTAACGATCGCTGTCTCTCCCTCTGGTCGGCGGGATCCTCTTCTGCTGTCACCACGGGACGTTTTCTGGACTGGAGGCCAGCTGGATCTTCTTCTTTGGAATCACTTGCAGTGACTGCACAGTTTTTGTGAGTGTAGCCACACTTTTAGTTAGTTCCTTGACTTGGAGACGTAAGTCTGCAGCAGAATCATTATCTTGGGACAGCTTGTCAGTCTCAATAGAGGTCTTTGGAAAGGATGCTGTCTCCTGCCGGTATGTAATTGCATAATGCTTAGAGGGCTCTGTGCTGCTAGGGTTCGGTTCACGCAGCACTCTGATGGCTCTATCTTTAAAGTGTGCAAAGTCCAATTCAGGATTTTGTAGGGCCATTATGCGCAGCTGTGTCCTTTGGTTGTTAGACTGGAGTCCCTCTATGAACTGCTCTGTTAATAATCTATCTTCATCTTGCATGCTCTCAGGATCAACCTGCTTTACAGCCCATAGTGCCTCCTGAAGACTAAGGGCATAGTCCCGTATACTGTCTTGCACTCTCTGTTTGCACCCAAAAAATCTCATTTTTATCTCTGTTGCAGTACGGGTATCAAAAGTGTCTTTCAGTCTGGCTAACATTTGTTTGACAGTTCTTTTATCAGTGTCCGGCCAGGACTTTACTTCCCTCTGAGCCGCACCAGTTAACTGGCCAATGAGGATACTGACTTTTTGACTCTCAGACAAGGGGTACACTTTGAACAAACTACATAGTCTTTCTTTAAAATCGCACAGGGTGTGCGACTCCCCTGAGTACTGAGGTAACCAGGCCGCTCCAGGTATATATGGCATTGATAGCGACATTATGGGGGCTGCAGCTGCGACCGCTGCTGAATCTTCACCCGCGTTGAGCATTTTCTTCCTGCTTTTTCACTTGTTCACAATAGAGCACAACCCCAGCTTCACTGGCATGCTCTTCTCTGCTCGCACGCACTGTGTGACGCAGTTATGGCGGTTATTTGAAAGCGCATTAAAGTCTTCAGCACACAATTTAATAAAGTCTATGGGGCACAGTACCCAGCTTTGCCAGGCTTCTTCACTCAGCTTTGCTAGGCTCACTATATCCTGTTCGTGCCACCAGTTGGAGCACCCCGCGGGGCCAGGGGGTACTCGGTACCGGGCCCATCGACTTCCATGGGGGACGGTGTCACGGCGGCGGCGACCAGGTCCATGGCCCAGAGGCGTCCAGTAAATGGAATAGGGGAAAGTTGTGTGGCATTTTTGTGGTAAAAATAAAGATAATGTTTATAGATGGTGAAATACGTGACGCCACCTGTGGTATTCTAGTCAGAGGTGACCAGTGCTGCGGTGTGGCTTCTCTGGGATGGATGTTGGGTGCAGCTATGATGTTGTAGCCCTTCACAGGTAGGGCTGCAGTCCCAGGGCAAAGATGTTAAATAAATAGTAAAATGGCTGTAAGGCTAGGTTCACACGTACCGGAACTCTCGCGGAAATTACAGCGAGAATTCCGGAATTCCATTCCGCGGGAAAATCGCATTTTAAATTCCTGTGATTTTCCCGTGGAAAAACTAGCATTTTGCAAGCGTATTTAGCTTGCAAAATGCTAGCGTTTTCCAAGCGATCTGTAGCATCGCTTGGAGAACTGATTGACAGGTTGGTCACACTCGTCAAACATAGTGTTTGACAAGTGTGACCAACTTTTTACTACTGAGGCCGCCTATACAGCATCAGTAGTAAAAGATAAAATGCAAAAAAAAATAAAAAATGGTGTTATTCTTAGGCTATGTGCACACGTACCGGAACTCTTGTGGAAATTACCGCGAGAATTCCGGAATTCCATTCCGCGGGAAAATCACATTTTAAATTCCCGAGATTTTCCCGCGGAAAAACTAGCATTTTGCAAGCGTATTTAGAGAGAGGTGGTTAGTGATAGAGGCTGGGATGCAGATGTGGAAGTAGGGCTGTTAATGGGGATGTTGAAGTCTCGCAGGATAAGAGTTGGTAGTTCTGATGACATGAAGTGCGGCAGCCAGGCTGAAAAGTGGTCAAGGAAGTGGGTGGGTGAGCCTGGGGGCCGGTATATGACCGCTACTCTGAGGGAGAGGGGACAGAAGAGCCTGATGGTATGGACCTCAAAAGAAGGGAATGAAAGTGATGGAACTGGGGGGAAGACCTGGAAGGTGCATTGTGGGGACAAGAGTATGCCGACTCCACCTCCAGGTCTGTTTGTGGGTCTCGGGGAATGAGTGAATTGTAAGCCACCATAGGAAATGGCAGCAGGAGAGACAGTGTCAGAATCCTGAATCCAGGTTTCAGTGAGGGCCAAGAAATTAAGAGAGTTGTTCAGATAGTAGTTATGTAGGAAAGGAAGCTTGTTACATACAGACCGTGGATTCCAGAGGGCACAATTGAAAGATGGAGATGAAGGAGTTACAATAATATTAATTAGATTATTTTGGTTTTGATATTGGGTAGGGTAGGGGTTGAGATTGGAGGATGGTGGACCAGGGTTGGGGGAGATGTCCCCTGAAATCAGTAGGAGTAAGAACATAAAGAGCAGGTAGTTATTTGAAATGTTAGCAGTTTTTTTGTTGAATGTGTTTAGGCAAGATGGACTGAGGTTTTTCAGGAAGGTGAGAAGTGCATGGGAGCTGTAAATGGGAGAGGAAAGTATAGAGGGGGTGATGTGTATGAGTGGTGATGGGGGAGGGATGGGGCGGTGAATGTGGATGGCAAGGGAGCACAGGAGGATAAAAATAAAGCACATGGCTAAAAATACAGCAAAGTGTGGGTTACCTGACTCCTGTCCTGACTAACTGTCATGGAGCAAATGTCTTGCAAGATGCTTAGCTAATGCGATCCTTTCCTTAATGCGTGCTGACCCCTCACTTGCGTGCCCCTTAGAGTTAGTCTACATTTATACCCCCCACTACAGGGCCAAGAGAGAGGGATTGTGGGAGCTGCTTAGTTATAAATTTGCAACAGCTGCTCTGCACCTCTTGGTGTGCAAAAGATGATCAAAGAGCCAATCCTGATTCCATCTCTATACTAAAACACTTCTCCTGAGATAACATCTCAGGATTCCCCCCCCCCCATGGATATACAGCAGTAAGTACTGAGAACAATGTAACAGATGAATTATAGCTAGTGTTGAGCATTCCGATACCTCAAGTATCGGGTATCGGCCGATATTCGCTGTATCGGAATTCCGATACTTAGTTCCGATACTTTTTTCATATCGAATACCGGAATCGGAAGTTCCCATAATGCTAGGAGCCCGCTCGATTTGATTCAGCCAATGGGGATCCTCAGAAGTGTGGGCACATCCTGTTAGGCATGTAGGCATGTTAACTACTGGCATGGCTGTGATTGGCTGCTGAAATGATGTCATGATGCACTATAAAAACCGCTGCAGCCGCCATTTCTGGTCACTCTGCTGTGAATTCAGTTAGGGACAGGCTGCTGTTGAAGACTGTGAGGGACAGTTAGAAATAGCAATCATCAAACATATCTATTGCTCTACCCAGGCTACATAATCCACCACTGTAGCATTTTTGTAGCCCAGCAGCGCTGTTTTAATACAGTTGTGGCCAAAAGTATTGACACCCCTGCAATTCTGTCAGATAATACTCAGTTTCTTCCTGAAAATGATTGCAAACACAAATTCTTTGGTATTATTATCTTCATTTAATTTGTCTTAAATGAAAAAACACAAAAGAGAATGAAGCAAAAAAAAAACATTGATCATTTCACACAAAACTCCAAAAATGGGCCAGACAAAAGTATTGGCACCCTCAGACTAATACTTGGTTGCACAACCTTTAGCCAAAATAACTGCGACCTACCGCTTCCGGTAACCATCAATGAGTTTCTTGCAATGCTCTGCTAGAATTTTAGACCATTCTTCTTTGGCAAACTGCTCCAGGTCCCTGATATTTGAAGGGTGCCTTCTCCAAACTGCCATTTTTAGATCTCTCCACAGGTGTTCTATGGGATTCAGGTCTGGACTCATTGCTGGCCACCTTAGAAGTCTCCAGTGCTTTCTCTCAAACCATTTTCTAGTGCTTTTTGAAGTGTGTTTTGGGTCATTGTCCTGCTGGAAGACCCATGACCTCTGAGGGAGACCCAGCTTTCTCACTCTGGGCCCTACATTACGCTGCAAAATTTGTTGGTAGTCTTCAGACTTCATAATGCCATGCACACGGTCAAGCAGTCCAGTGCCAGAGGCAGCAAAGCAACCCCAAAACATCAGGGAACCTCCACCATGTTTGACTGTAGGGACCGTGTTCTTTTCTTTGAATGCCTCTTTTTTTCTCCTGTAAACTCTATGTTGATGCCTTTATCCCAAAAGCTCCACTTTTGTTTCATCTGACCAGAGAACATTCTTCCAAAACGTTTTAGGCTTTTTCAGGTAAGTTTTGGCAAACTCCAGCCTGGCTTTTTTATGTCTCGGGGTAAGAAGTGGGGTCTTCCTGGGTCTCCTACCATACAGTCCCTTTTCATTCAGACACCGACAGATAGTACGGGTTGACACTGTTGTACCCTCGGACTGCAGGGCAGCTTAAACTTGTTTGGATGTTAGTCGAGGTTCTTTATCCAACATCCGCACAATCTTGCGTTGAAATCTCTTGTCAATTTTTCTTTTCCGTCCACATCTAGGGAGGTTAGCCACAGTGCCATAGGCTTTAAACTTCTAGATGACACTGCGCACGGTAGACACAGGGACATTCAGGTCTTTGGAGATGGACTAGTAGCCTTGAGATTGCTCATGCTTCCTCACGATTTGGTTTCTCAAGTCCTCAAACAGTTCTTTGGTCTTCTTTCTTTTCTCCATGCTCAATGTGGTTCACACAAGGACACAGGACAGAGGTTGAGTCAACTTTAATCCATGTCAACTGTCTGCAAGTGTGATTTAGCTATTGCCAACACCTGTTAGGTGCTACAGGTAAGTTACAGGTGCTGTTAATTACACAAATTAGAGCAGCTTCACATGATTTTTTGAACAGTGCCAATACTTTTGTCCACCCTCTTTTTTATGTTTGGTGTGGAATTATATCCAATTTGGCTTTAGGACAATTCTTTTTGTGCTTTTTCATTTAAGACAAATTAAATGAAGATAATAATACCAAAGAATTTGTGTTTGCAATCATTTTCAGGAAGAAACGGAGTATTATCTGACAGAATTGCAGGGGTGTCAATACTTTTGGCCACAACTGTAGCTGTCTGCAAGGGCTGTGTGAGTGCAGACCCACGCTGTGTAGTGTGTCCTGCAGGCACGTCTGCTTGTAGGCCGCCCAGCGTGTGTCTCTGCCTCATACACATTTTTCTTTTATTGCTGCTTTTTTTTTCTCCTCTATAGTGTGCTTCCATACGTATCCATATACGTTGGTTGCAAACACTAAAGGAGTGGACAGCAGAGCCTTTCAGCAGCCTTTCAGTGCTATAGCCCATTTCTCTGCACTGTTTTTGGCTGTCTGATAGGTCTCTCTGTGTGTGAGTGCAGCTCACGTTGCAGTGTGTTCTACAGCCACCACCTGCTGTAGTCCGCTCAGCATGCGTCACTGCCTCATACATAGTCCTTTTTTTGCAGCTAATTTAGCCAGATTTTTTGATCCTATATTAGTGTGCTTCCATCCGCATCCATTGTCATTGGTTGGTTGCAAACACTATATAGGATTAGATAGAGGAGCCTTTTTGCTGGCTTGTGCCCTTCAGGGCCAGCCAGACTAGTATCACCCTATTTTTTTGGAGCCTCATCAATTGCATTGTAGGTTAGCTTCCTGCATTGTAATCGCTCCAAAAAGTTTGTGATACTATAGCTTTCAAACTTTGGTCACATCCTTTTCTCCCCCCCACCCAAAAAAAAAGGAAATAAAGTTCACCAAACACTCCACTTTACAGTTGTGTAGGCCACATTAGATCATATTAAAGTGTAGTACACACACTTTCAGCCAAATTAGTGTTTCTTATACTGGTTAGCAGGTGTTCAGGAATAAGAACACTAAGCCACCCCTTTTTTACTTTTCTGCCTATCTTTATCAGTCTACCAAGATGAAGAAGGCAGAGAGTAAGGCACGTGGTCGTGGCCGTGGAGTTTCAGCAGGGAGAGGACGGGGGGATTCAGCAGGGAGAGGACGTGGGGATTCGGTGTCTGCTGCGGCCACCAGTGACCCGGCATCCCCCACTTTTACCAGGCAACAGTCCTTCATGCGCAGCTTTGTAGGACCTCGCCGTACCCCACTGCTGCGTGACGAACAAATTGAAGCCGTTGTCGGATGGATGGCAGCTAACGCATCCACTTCAATGACTTCCGCATCCTCCCAAGGCCAGAGCACTGAAGAGCAACCATCTGTCTCTTCACCACCTGCCAAATTGCCCAGGCAGTCTGAGAGCCCTGGACAGGAGCCATCTCAATCTTTACTTCTGTTCTCAGAATCTGTTGGCTTGGAAAGAGGTGACCAGCCAAGCAGCATTCTAGAGCGTGAAGAAGAGGGAGTATGCAGTGATGCGCAACTGCTTTGTCCCTCTGAGTCTGAAGAGGCGGGTGGGCCAGTGCCTATTGTCACCACACCTCAGTGCTCATCTGATGATGATGAGACTCAGTTGCCAATTTCTGGTGCGTACGGTGCTGGCGAGACAACCCAGGACCAGCCGGTGCTTGAAGAGGGGAGTGGAGATGATGAGGTCCTTGACCCATCATGGCGTCAGCCACAGGAAGGTGGTGGGAGCAGCTCTGAGGAAGAGATTCCCCGAACGGCCAAAAGAGGAGGGTGAGGGCGGGGGCAGACTTGGTTGCCTGTAGCCTCCACTTTGGCACCCGTGAGGAGCAATCCTCTTCCAAAACACAAAACGGGCGCTCCCAGGACTTGCAGTGTGTGGTCTTTTTTTTACATAGTTGCAGATGACAATCGCTTTGTCAAATGCAAGCTGTGTCATCAGAAAGTGAAACGAGGGAAAAATGTGAGCAACCTCAATACCACAAATATGTGGAAACATGTGCGTACCAAGCACGAGGTGGAGTTACACAGACACACTGAAGATGTAGGCCAACCTTCAGCAGCACCTACCACCTCTTCAGCTCGTGTTGGGGCCTCTTCCTCCAACTCACACACAGCTGGTTCGGCTTCCTCACTGGAACGCCATGGAAGAACCACTGCCACTGTTGTCCAGAGACCCAGTGAAATTCCACCCACTGAACCACGTTCGCAGTCATCAGCACACTCCCAGGCCACTCACCAGCAATCGGTAGCACAGGCATGGGAGAAAAAGCGGCCATACTCGGCAAACCATCCCCAAGCACTGGCTCTGAATGCCGGCATTGCCAAACTACTGGCCCTTGAGATGCTGTCATTCAGGCTGGTGGAGACTGACACCTTCCGGAACTTTATGTCATTGGCAGTTCCACAATATAATGTGCCCAGCCACTTTTATTTTAGCAGGCAAGCCGTCCCTGCCCTGCAAAAGCATGTGGAGGGAAAAATTAAGTAGCAAGGTCCACCTGACCACCGATGCGTGGACCAGTAGCCATGGACAGGGACGATACCTTTCCCTCACTGCCCATTGGGTCAATGTTGTGGAGCCGGGTACAGATCTGGAGAGTGGCTCTGTACATATTCTGCCAACTCCAAGGATTGCAGGAATGCAGTCTGTACATATTGAGTCCTCCTCCTACTCTAGTTCCTCGGAATCAGCACTGCGTGAGCCTGTTAGGCCAGATATGAGCACAGGTGTGGCCAAACGTCAACAGGCCGTCCTTAAATTAATTTCTTTGGGGAATCGGAGCCACACAGCACAGGAGCTCTGGAATGCTATCAAGCAGGAGAGCGATGTGTGGTTTGTGCCAGCGAATCTCCTGCCAGGTTTGGTAGTGAGTGACAATGGCCGAAATCTAGTGGCAGCTCTGGGCCTAGGCAACCTCACTCACATACCATATCTGGCACACGTGCTCAATTTGGTCGTGCAGAGCTTTCTGAGGGACTATCCGGATCTTGATGCACTGCTGCACAAGGTTCGCCTAGAGTGTGCTCACTTGCGGCGTTCCAGCATGGCAAGATCGCGCATTGCATCTCTGCAACGCCGATTCCGCCTGCCAGAACATCGCATCATATGTGACCTCCCCACCAGGTGGAATTCAACGTTACATATATTGGAGCGGTTGTGGGAGCAGCAGGCAGCAGTAATGGAGTACCAGCTGCATCAGGCGCAAACAAGTCGCACTGTGCGCCGGACACACTTCACCACCACTGAGTGGGCCACTATGAGGGACATCTGCCAAGTTTTGCGTGCCTTCGATGACTCCACGCGGATGGCCAGTGCAGATGATGCACTAATCAGCATGACTGTCCCCCTCATCTGTCTGCTTCAAAAAACCTTACAAGCACTAAGTGAGGAGGTTTTTGAAGAGGTCGAGGATGAGGAGTCAGAAATGCCACCTGCTTCTGGCAAGTCTGCCAACGTGCTTCCACACAAAGGCCCAGGCAGGGGACACTTAGTGAGGAGGATGACGAGGAGTCAATGAGGAGGAGGAATACATCTCTCCAGAGGAGGGAGGTACACAAATCTCTAGTAGTCAGTGTGTACAGCAAGGGTGGGGTGATGCTGAGCAGGTAGAGATGCTGCCTCAAGTTGGGGACAGCGTTTCTGGTCCAGTTGGCAGTCTGCAGCACATGGTTGATTTCATGCTGCAGTGCTTGTTAAATGACCGCCGCATCGCCAACATTCTCCACACGGCTGATTATTGGATGTACACCCTCCTAGATCCTCGCTACCGGGACAACTTACAAAGCCTCATACCACAGTTGAACCGGGAGCGAAAAATGCGGGAGTACCAAGAAACACTTGTGCAGGCCTTAATGTTCTCCATTCCCCCCGCAAGTGTTGCTGGTAGTGCTTTTCAAAGCAGCCATGTGGGTAGAGGCAGTGGAGGAAGCTCTGCACAAATAGGTAGCAGAGGCAGTGCCGCAGGACAAGGCAAGGCCAGTATGGCCCAAATGTGGAAAAGTTTTGTGGGACCGCCACAAACGACTACACCATCACAGACGGCTCCAGTCAGCAGGAGGCAACATTTCCGTCAGATGGTGACAGACTACTTGTCTTGCCCTGTTAGTGTACTCCCAGACGGCTCTTCCCCGTTCAAGTATTGGGTCTCTAAGCTGGATACATGGCCAGAGCTTAGCCAGTATGCATTGGAGGTGCTGGCTTGCCCTGCTGCCAGTGTATTATCGGAACGTGTCTTTAGTGCTGCAGGTGGTGTTGTAACAGACCGTCGCACGCGACTATCGGCTGATAATGTTGACCGGCTTACTTTTCTGAAAATGAACAAGGCCTGGATCTCACCTGAATTTGCCAGTCCTCTTCCAGAATAAATAATTGGCTGGCAACAGGATCCAGGTCTCCTGTTGTGTTCATGTTTCTATGACCTGAACTTTATTTCCTGGGCTACAGCAACGCCCATTGTTGCTCAGAAGTGCTGTCCGCACAGACAAAACACTCGCTCATGTGTAAGTGGGGTTCGGTAACGTCAGCTGATCCCCTGCTGTGTGTATGGCAAAGTGTCCTGCTCCCTCCACAGTCAAACAACTTCAGATTTACACCTGGCTCCAAGTAGGCCTCGGCCTACTCCCTGATTTTCCCTGGGCTCCGACACCGCCAGTTGGTGCTCAGAAGTGCTGTCCGCACAGACAAATCACTCGCTCATGTGTAAGTGGGGTTCGGTAACGTCAGCTGATCCCCTGCTGTGTGTACGGCAAACTCTCCTGCTGCCTACAACTTCTGACTACCTCTGATTTAATATGTTCTCTGATTTGCCCTCTGTCTCCACTCTGTTTTGAGTATTTCCTCCAGCCTACAACACCGCCTGTTTCTGCTCTCAAGTGCCGTCTGCACAATCCACACTTGATCCTGTGTTACCTGGGTCCTGTAATATCTGCTCATCTCCAGAGGTGAGCACGGCAATGTCTCCTGCTTTGTCTACATTCCCACTACTTGTAGTGGAAATGTGGACAGAGCAGGAGACATTGCTGTGCTCACCTCTAGGGAGAAGCTGCTGTTACAGAACCCCAGTGACACAGGAACAAGTGTGGGTTGTGCAGACGGCATTTCAGAGCAGCAACTGGCGTGGTTGGAAGCCAGAGGAAATACTCGAAACAGAGTGAAGACAGAGGCCTAATTGGAGTACGTTGACAGTTAGTAGTAGTCTAGAAACAATTGCAAACTGCCACCAAGTACTACCTGATTTTCCCTGGGCTCCGACACCGCCAGTTGTTGCTCAGAAGTGCTGTCCGCACAGACAAAACACTTGCTCATGTGTAAGTGGGGTTCGGTAACGTCAGCTGATCCCCTGCTGTGTGTATGGCAAAGTGTCCTGCTCCCTCCACAGTCAAACAACCTCAGATTTACACCTGGCTTCAAGTAGGCCTCGGCCTACTACCTGATTTTCCCTGGGCTCCGACACCGCCAGTTGTTGCTCAGAAGTGCTGTCCGCACAGACAAAACACTCGCTCATGTGTAAGTGGGGTTCGGTAACGTCAGCTGATCCCCTGCTGTGTGTATGGCAAAGTGTCCTGCTCCCTCCACAGTCAAACAACCTCAGATTTACACCTGGCTTCAAGTAGGCCTCGGCCTACTACCTGATTTTCCCTGGGCTCCGACACCGCCAGTTGTTGCTCAGAAGTGCTGTCCGCACAGACAAAACACTCGCTCATGTGTAAGTGGGGTTCGGTAACGTCAGCTGATCCCCTGCTGTGTGTATGGCAAAGTGTCCTGCTCCCTCCACAGTCAAACAACTTCAGATTTACACCTGGTTCCAAGTAGGCCTCGGCTTACTCCCTGATTTTTCCTGGGCTCCGACACCGCCAGTTGGTGCTCAGAAGTGCTGTCCGCACAGACAAATCACTCGCTCATGTGTAAGTGGGGTTCGGTAACGTCAGCTGATCCCCTGCTGTGTGTACGGCAAACTCTCCTGCTGCCTACAACTTCTGACTACCTCTGATTTACTATGTTCTCTGATTTGCCCTCTGTCTCCACTCTGTTTTGAGTATTTCCTCCGGCCTACAACACTGCCTGTTTCTGCTCTCAAGTGCCGTCTGCACAATCCACACTTGTTCCTGTGTTACCTGGGTCCTGTAATATCTGCTCATCTCCAGAGGTGAGCACGGCAATGTCTCCTGCTTTGTCTGTATTCCCACTACTTGTAGTGGAAATATGGACAGAGCAGGAGACATTGCCGTGCTCACCTCTAGGGAGAAGCTGCTGTTACAGAACCCCAGTAACACAGGAACAAGTGTGGGTTGTGCAGACGGCATTTCAGAGCAGCAACTGGCGTGGTTGGAAGCCAGAGGAAATACTCGAAACAGAGTGAAGACAGAGGCCTAATTGGAGTACGTTGACAGTTAGTAGTAGTCTAGAAACAATTGCAAACTGCCACCAAGTAGGCCTCGGCCTACTACCTAATTTTCCCTGGGCTCCGACACCGCCAGTTGGTGCTCAGAAGTGCTGTCCGCACAGACAAAACACTCGCTCATGTGTAAGTGGGGTTTGGTAACGTCAGCTGATCCCCAGCTGTGTGGAGGGCAAACTGCTGCTGCCTCCAAATTCAAAATACCTCAGCTTTATACCTGGCTCCTAGTAGGCCTCGGCCTGCACCCTGATTGTCCCTGGGCTCCAACAATGCCAGTTGGTGCTCGGAAGTGCTGTCCACACAGAAAAACACACTCGTTCATGTGAAAGTGGGGTTCGGTAACATCAGCTGATCCCCTGCTGTGTGGAGGGCAAACTGCTGCTGCCTCCAAATTCAAAATACCTCAGCTTTACACCTGGCTCCTAGTAGGCCTCGGCCTGCACCCTGATTGTCCCTGGGCTCCAACAATGCCAGTTGGTGCTCGGAAGTGCTGTCCACACAGAAAAAAACACTCGTTCATGGTAAAGTGGGGGTCCGTAACGTCAGCTGATCCCCTGATGTGTGGAGGGCAAAGTGTCCTGCTCCCTCCAAAGTCAAAATACCTCAGCTTTACACCTGGCTCCTAGTAGGCCTCGGCCTGCACCCTGATTGTCCCTGGGCTCCAACAACGCTAGTTGGTGCTCGGAAGTGCTGTCCACACAGAAAAACTCACTCGTTCATGTGAAAGTGGGGTTCGGTAATGTCAGCTGATCCCCTGCTGTGTGGAGGGCAAACTGCTGCTGCCTAAAATTGTAACTATTTCAGATTTAAACATTCTCTGATTTGGCCTCTGTCTCCACTCTGTCTCTAATATTTTCCCTGACCTCCAGCACTGCCAGTTCCTGCTCACAATTGCCGTCCGTGCATTCCACACGTGTTCCTGTGTTACTGGGGTTCTCTAATGTCAGCAGATCCCCCAATGTGTGTCTGCCACTGTCTCCTGTGCTGTCCACCTTCCCACTGCAAGCGGTGGGAATGTGGACAGAGCAGGAGACAGTGGCAGACACACATCAGGGGATCTGCTGACATTACAGAACCCCAGTAACACAGGAACATGTGTGGATTGGGCAGACGGCTGCTGTACGCCTAAACTGGCGGTGTTGGTGGTCACGTGAAATCCTGGAAACAGAGTGGAGACAGATGCCTAATAGGAGCATGTTGACAGTCTGTTGTAGCCTACAAACAATCTAAAACTGTCACCAAGTAGGCCTCGGCCTGCACCCTGATTGTCCCTGGGCTCCAACAACGCCAGTTGGTGCTCGGCAGTGTCTTTGGCACGGGTACTCCCTGTTGCCCAGCCTGGTTCCAGCACGCCAGCTGTTTCCGGGTAGTGTCAAGGTCACTATGCCACCAATCCGTTGTCCTGTCATCTAGCCGACTCTACGGTGCCTGCAGTTTAGGTGACTCCTATGTGGGCTGCGGGAACTGACACTGAAGGCTGGATCCGTAGTGACAATGGGACATGGACCCCCTGTAGGACTGTGAGTTTCGGTAACTGCGGCCGGCTTGCGGCCTGGCTACTTTGCTTTGAATGGGTACCTTCTGTTACCCACCCGGGTTCCATCACTGTCTGCTGGTTCTCGCCAGAGCCTTTGGCCTAGGTGCCTCCATCTCGGTATCCGAAGTCCAGCACCGTCAGCTGGTCCTTGGTAGTGCTTTCTAGCACAGGTACCTCCTGCCTAGTAACCATGGTCCAGCACCGTCAGCTGTTCCTCGGTAGTGCCATTGGCTCTTGTAGCTTTTGCTACCCATCTGGGTTCCAGCACCGTCAGCTGGTTCTCGGCAGTGTCTTTGGCACGGCTACTCCCTGTTGCCCAGCCTGTTTTCAGCATGCCTGCTGTTTCCGGGTAGTGTCAAGGTCACTATGCCACCAATCCGTTGTCCTGTCGTCTTGCGGCCTAGTTAGCCAACTCTACTGTGCCTGCAGTTTAGGTGACTCCTATGTGGGCTGCGGGAACTGGCACTGAAGGCTGGATCCGTAGTGCCAATGGGACATGGACCCCCTGTAGGACTGTGGGTTTCGGTAACTGCGGCCGGCTTGCGGCCTGGCTACTTTGCTTTGAATGGGTACCTTCTGCTACCCACCCGGGTTCCAGCACTGTCTGCTGGTTCTCGCCAGAGCCTTTGGCCTAGGTGCCTCCATCTCGTTATCCGAAGTCCAGCACCGTCAGCTGGTCCTTGGTAGTGCTTTCTAGCACAGGTACCTTCTGCCTAGTAACCGTGGTCCAGCACCGTCAGTTGGTCCTCGGTAGTGCCATTGGCTCTTGTTCCTTCTGCTACCCATCCGGGTGCCAGCACTGTCTGCTGGTTCTCGCCACAGCCTTTGGCCTAGGTGCCTCCATCTCGGTATCTGAGGTCCAGCACCGTCAGCTGGTCCTTGGTAGTGCTTTTTAGCACAGGTACCTTCTGCTTAGTAACTGTGGTCCAGCACCGTCAGTTGGTCCTCGGTAGTGCCATTGGCTCTTGTTCCTTCTGCTACCCATCTGGGTGCCAGCACTGTCTGCTGGTTCTCGCCAGTTTCTCAGCCTTCTTGTACCTTCTGCTACATTTCCAAGATCAAGCTTTTTGAAATTGTCTTTGGTAATCCTTATTGATCTCCATGACGACGACCCTGATGACGACGACCCTGAAGACCACACCAAAGAAGACCAGAAATATGACCCTAAATAATAAGACCAAGAGGACAAAGAACATGAAGACAACCACCAAGATACAGAACAAAAGACAGAAGAACAAGAAGCAGAAGAAGCAAGAGCAGAAGAACAGAAAGCAGAAGAACATTAAGCATAAGACTAAAAATCAGCATAGAAGAAATCAAAATTATAAGCAGAAGAAGACTAAGCAGTAAATGGGGGTGAGTCCGTTCCTCCTCGTGGTGCCCCTGGAAAATGCCTGCTGCTGCAGGCCAAACTGAACGCGGACAAATCCTGTTGTAAATCTTTAGTGACAGGCAGGACGTAAGGTGTAATCTCATAACTTTTATAGATAAGTACTACAGGAATGCCTGTCACCATAAGAAAATGAAGACAAAGAAAAATAGGAAGAAGATGAAGAAATAGCATATTAAAATTAATAATAGCTGAATAAGAAGAATATGAAGAATGGAAAAAAAAAATAATGGGAAGAAGATGAAGAAGAAGATGAATAAGGTGAAGAAAAAGTTGATGAAAAAAATGCTACTGCTGCGGATCATGAAGGAGAAAGTGTGGGAGAAGTACAAAAGAAGGTGAAGAGCATGGAAGTTGTGAAACATACATATCTGACAAAATATAAAAAAGGTTAACATAGTCAATATCTTTTTAACTCCGAACGTCTTGAAAAAAAAAAATTGGAATTAATGCTATGCCGTGTGATTTGAATAAACCACTATGCCTTTAATGTCTCCTCCACCTCCCACAATACATTCTACATGATTCTTATTTGTTTTCAATTATGTAGAATTAACCAACAAGGAAATAAAGGGCTTTTTTTAATTCCGATACCGGAAGTCCCATTGACTTGAATGGGACTTCCGGTATCGGAATCGGCGATACCCGATATTTTTTTCGTATAGGGCGATTCCATCCGATGCGATATTTTTGGGTATCGAACAGTATCGCTCAACACTAATTATAGCAAATAAGTTGAATAATATGGTTACCATTCACACTGCTTGCTAACATTGAATGGAGATACCTGCAGGCTGGTGCAGATCAGAAGTTGAATAATATGGTTACCATTCACACTGCTTGCTAACATTGAATGGAGATACATGCAGGCTGGTGCAGATCAGAAGTTGAATAATATGGTTACCACATACAGGTGATGGAATAAGTGCGGCTCACCTGGAGGCATTCAGGGGATCCACCTTGCCAGGTGGGGATTTAGGACCTTCCTTTCTGCACTATGTGTGTGGGTCTCCGCTGTATATAACTATGCTGCGAAACCTCTATTCGTGATGGTTTCACTAACTTGTACGGCTGTCAGCGTGAGCCTATTCCACGGGTACCGTTCTCTTTACCGTCAGCCCTGGGCTCTTTATCCGCTGCCGTGCCCTCAGGTGATTAATGTGCACAGGAATTTACAATCCCCTGTACTTTCAGATTCGGCTATCAGGGTGTACAGTTTTTGTCAGCCTAGGACTCTGATGTCCCTTTTGTCTTTATTAGCGCTTCACTCAGGGGTCTGCTATTTGCAGTATTTTAGCTTCCCTAGAGTCTCTCAGTCTCTGCTCTTGTCCTTTACCTCTTCATAGATCAGCTCCCTGTCTTCATCTGACAGGATCTTCCAGAAAGATCTCTTTACCTCACCTCCTCAAGTTGTAACTGTCGTCATTTTTCCTCACAGCTGCTTCGGTTCCATGACAACCCCCTCAGCTGATTTCCAGCTGACTCACCAACCCCCTCTGCTGGCCAGAATTTATAAGGCATCTCCCTTTTCTGACTTGCAGCAGGAAATTGTGATTAAATTTATTACCTGGTATGGGGGCCCCTTTCTGCCTCCAAGCATGACTTTACCCATTAGAGGGAGGTAATGTCACTGTGACAACCGGACTCTGGAGTGTCACAAGTGCACTGGCAGGCTTAGGACTCTAGCCTAGCCACTACTGCTAAGAAACACACGGGAAGGGAGACAGACACAGATCGGACAAGGTAACAAGAATACAGCACTTAGCTTTCTGCTGCAAAGCTCCACACAGCAGGATAAAGTCAGCAGATAAACGAAACAGCTGAAGCACCACTGCACCCAGGAAGCTTCAGTCTCCAGCATGATTAGTATCCACAAGGACCTGTATCATCAACAGTCAGCTGATGCATCAGGTGACCTTTTGAAGGAAGGTGGCAGTGGTCACCATTTGCATCAGCAAACTCAGCAGCAATGTAATTACACCAGCGGCCACTGGGGGAAAAACTGACATTAACCCCCGATGGCCTGAAAGGAAAAAAGTTTTAACATGAAACGCCAAATCTGCCACAGATCCAAAAATGGATCGTGACACTAGTGTTTTTCTCATCTGGTGGGTGATTGCCAACACGATTATCATGAAGGAGAATTCATAGGAGCGCTCATTCACGTCAGGCAGAAGTAAGGAGGAGGATGTCATCTCTAGAAGATGGGAGGTGCTGGACCGGACCGCGACACCCATCGGACCGCGACACCCATTGGACCAGACCGGATCCCCGGGTGAGTATAATCTAACTCGTTTTTCTTATCTTTCAGGTTACATCGGGGGCTTATCTGCAGCATTACAAAATGCTGCAGATAAGGTCCTGATGGCTGTGGCTGCATCTTATAGGCCAAAAATGGGGTGACAGATTCCATTTAAGCCACAGCACTATTATGATTTTTCTTTTGACAGTGGAGGTGCATTTTTAGCTTAATAATGAAATTTATTGGTTATATTTATAATTGTACTTCCTACCCTGAACCCTGCACTTGGATGCTTCTTTGTTTTTAGAATAATTAGCATAGAATATTTAATAAACTATCACTTGACTGATGATATCCATAATTTTTTATACATAGATGATGATACTTAGAAGCTGGGGAAAAAATTAGAGCTTAGCATTTTTTGGCTTGTTTCCTGCAATCATACAGAATACGATTCATTATCTAGCCACGTACTAGACATGTGTGCCATATAATGTTATTTGTTTTCTGCTGTTGGAACTGACTTTGTATTTTATTTTCCATGTTGAATTTTCATCTTGCATTTTTGTGAAAAAAGAGCCAAAATGAATACCAAATAGTTGAGAAACATAGATCTTCCCAAAAGAAAGCAAGAAAAAAAGTTATTAAAATGAAGGATATGAACCAGTCTGAATTGATCCTTTGATGTTTTTGCTCTTCGGAAGATCTATCAGTTATTTTTCAACCCATTTTGTAGTACAGAAATGAATGCCCCAATGTGCAATTAATTTGCTGGTGTACGGTAATCAAGTTCTTATCTCTGTTCCTTTGATACATAGATTGTTTCTATGTTTCTGTATTACTTAAATACATACATTTGAGCAGCAGAAGACCTCTACTATAGGGAGCACACAGAATATAGATGCTTTGCAGGGTTATTGACTTTAATAGTTATGATATTATCTGTATTTTAGCTCTATCAAGTCACATGAAAAAGTTAAACAAATTTCTATGTACATAGAAACTTCTAAGAAACCCTTTGAGATGGTTGAATTAAGGAGGTTGTCTTTTTCCAGATCGGCACTACTCCTTTTGATGGACTTTGCTCAGGAAGCGAATAGGGTTGAGCATTATTTTTGGGAAAAATAGAGTATTCTCTTTCATTTAACCTGAAAAAGACCCCTTTAATTAAACTAGCTTAAAGAAGCTCTTTAAGCTAAATTCTTATTTAATGATCGTTTCTAAATGTGCCTGTTATGTAGTGTTGGTGCATTAATATACTTAACAATCGCCATCTTCCCCCAGTTTTCAATGATACTCCAGTGGTGCTCTTCTGGATCTTGTGACCTCATATCAGTCTAGCTTGATCACACTAGGGTTCATTTGTGGACTGTAAACCACTTTAACAATTGTTACACAGCCATCCCGGATATCCTCGGCTCTGCTTCCATTCTCTGGCTCCGCTGCCCTCTGTTGTGCTCCACAAAATAACCACAAATCTTCTGTGGATGTCGCTTGTGCAAATCCTTTGGTTTATATCTAACTTTGCGAAAAAGGTAAAAGTTCATGTTAGTTTGCTCTAATCTGTAATAATCTCATCAGACTGAGATGGCAAACTTCACATGAAAAAAAGCAGCAATAAGAATGTAGCAAGTGCTCTTGAGATAGATACATCAACTACCTTTTATGAACCTCCCCTGTACACATTGTTTATCAAATTTACTTAGTTTATTGTTGTGTCCCTAAACACCTCTGAAACATATCCTCTCATAGTCAGCTGCAGGGAAGTTGGTAATTTCTTTGATGCAGATACTCAGCTTTATTGGCTCATTAAACATCACTAGAAAGAAACAAACTCATAGAGCCTGTTAGTGTTTCCATATACTCCCAGCATGAAAGGCTCCTACAATATTTGAAGGACGGCATTCAAAGCAGATCACAGCAGGTTCCCAAGTAGGAATAAAAAAGAAGATTTTAAAGTGTTGCAAAGTCTAATATCTTATTACATTCTTAACTCTATCATAATCCCTTTACTGCATTTGAAGAATCCTTATTTTCTCCTTACAGGAAAGATGTATATCTTTGTACCGTATTAGACAGTAGATAGAAAAATATTCAGGATTGAGAGTCCTCAGTAGTTGATACCTTTTAATGGGTAACTGAAAAGATGGTAATACATTGCAAGCTTTCGAGACTACTCAGGTCTCTTCATCAGGCTAGACTAATACAAAATCTGAAGTCACATATTTATGCACAATACAGCCTAGAAAAAATGCAATAGATAAGACAAGTGACGTGAAGCAGAACTATCAATATGGGAGAGGGAGAAACATAAATATAAACATTGGACCAGCTCATAGATAAGGAGTCCGGATGTTTTATGGTCCTCTGATTGGGGTCTAGTTCTGTGTTGTGATGCCCCCACACGGTTTTAAAAGGAAATTCCTTAATTGATGTAAAAAGACATAAATCCATGCAACACATTCATTCCAGCACTGAGAGTGTCAAAGTTCCTCATAAATTTGTACTCCCAAACACGTCCCTCTCTCTGAGAATTGAAGTTACCTTTCAATACCAGTAATTTCATATCCATGCTGCTGTGATCAGGGTTACAGAAATGTTTTGCCACAGGTAGATCCATTCTTTTTTCTCTTATTGTGTGACGATGAGCATTCATCCTTGTTCTAAGCTTTTGCCCTGTCTCCCCCACATACAGACCCCCAGTTGGACATTTAGTACAAATAATTAAGTACACCACATTAGATGTAATGCAGCTGAAAGTACCCGCGATCTTGTAGTCCTGATGTGAGTTGGGGATCTTTATCTTGTCCGTGGTCATTATAAATGGACAGGTTTTACATTTTTTCTGGTTGCAAGGAAAGGTTCCTGCAGCTGTTGGAGAGGACAGGGAGCTTCTGACAATGATGCTTCTTAAATTTGGGGGCTGCCTAAAACACAGCAGTGGGGGGTCTGGAAAAATGGATTTCAATCGGGCATCTTTTTGTAATAAAGGTTGTAATTTCTGTGCAGTTCCCCTTAGCACCTCCAGATTTGGGTTGTAGGTGACTACTAGAGGTACTCAGTTATTTTCTTCTTTAGCTTTGTAATTTAGCAGGTGATTCCTTGACAATCTGGTGGCTCTTGTAATTTGGTTTTCAATTGTTCTTGGATGGTAACCCTGATTCAAAAAGGTCTTTTTGAGGTGACCAAGGTGTTTGTCTCAGTACTGGAGTAGTTGAGTGTTAAATTGATGGTGGGATGAAATTGATTAAACTGGAACGTCTTTAGCTGTTGCTCAGACTCCGTCCAGATGATTAAAATATCTGGACGGAGTCTGAGCAACAGCTAAAGACGTTCCACGAACAGTTTAATCAATTTCATCCCACCATCAATTTAACACTCAACTACTCCAGTACTGAGATTAATTTTTTGGACACCATCAGTAAGCTAAAAAACAATGAAATAGAGACATCCCTGTATCAGAAGCCAATCAACCGTCCAACATACCTTAAATGGGACAGTTTCCATCCAAAACACATAAAGAACTCTATTATCTATAGCCAAGCCATCAGATACAATCGTATATGTTCCAACCCCATGTATAGAGACAAACACCTTGGTCGCCTCAAAAAGACCTTTTTGAATCAGGGTTACCATCCAAGAACAATTGAAAACCAAATTACAAGAGCCACCAGATTGTCAAGGAATCACCTGCTAAATTACAAAGCTAAAGAAGAAAATAACAGAGTGCCTCTAGTAGTCACCTACAACCCAAATCTGGAGGTGCTAAGGGGAGCTGCACGGAAATTACAACCTTTACTACAAAAAGATGCCCGATTGAAATCCATTTTTCCAGACCCCCCACTGCTGTGTTTTAGGCAGCCCCCAAATTTAAGAAGCATCATTGTCAGAAGCTCCCTGTCCTCTCCAATAGCTGCCGGAACCTTTCCTTGCAACCAGAAAAAATGTAAAACCTGTCCATTTATAATGACCACGGACAAGATAAAGATCCCCAACTCACATCAGGACTACAAGATCGCGGGTACTTTCAGCTGCATTACATCTAATGTGGTGTACTTAATTATTTGTACTAAATGTCCAACTGGGGGTCTGTATGTGGGGGAGACAGGGCAAAAGCTTAGAACAAGGATGAATGCTCATCGTCACACAATAAGAGAAAAAAGAATGGATCTACCTGTGGCAAAACATTTCTGTATCCCTGATCACAGCAGCGTGGATATGAAATTACTGGTATTGAAAGGTAACTTCAATTCTCAGAGAGAGAGACGAGTTTGGGAGTACAAATTTATGACGAACTTTGACACTCTCAGTGCTGGAATGAATGTGTCACATGGATTTATGTATTTTTACATCAATTAAGGAATTTCCTTTTAAAACCGTGTGGGGGCATCACAACACAGAACTAGACCCCAATCAGAGGACCATAAAACATCCGGACTCCTTATCTATGAACTGGTCCAATGTTTATATTTTTGTTTCTCCCTCTCCCATATTGATAGTTCTGCTTCACGTCACTTGTCTTATCTATTGCATTTTTTCTAGGCTGTATTGTGCATAAATATGTGACTTCAGATTTTGTATTAGTCTAGCCTGATGAAGAGACCTGAGTAGTCTTGAGAGCTTGCAATGTGTTACCATCTTTTCAGTTAGCCATTAAAAGGTATCAACTACTGAGGACTCTCAATCCTGTATATTTTTCTATTTTCTCCTTCTGAGTCACAGAGCTTAAATGGGTTATTCAGGACCTTGCTTATTTTTTCGTATGAGGTGTAAGGTTTCACTCTCTCTGGTACCTCTCTCTCTACCATCCAAGAACAATTGAAAACCAAATTACAAGAGCCACCAGAATATCAAGGAAACAACTGCTACATTAGAAAGCTAAAGATGAAAATAACCAGGTGCCTCTAGTGGTCACCTACAATCCAAATCTGGAAGTGCTAAGGGGAGCTGCACGGAAATTACAACCATTACTACAAAAAGATGCCCGATTACAATCCATTTTTCCAGACCCCCCGCTACTGTGCTTTAGGCAGCCCCCAAATCTAAGAAGCATCATTGTCAGAAGCTCCCTGTCCTCTCCAACAGCTGCAGGAACCTTTCCTTGCAACCAGAAAAAATGTAAAACCTGTCCATTTATAATGACCACGGACAAGATAAAGATCCCCAACTCACATCAGGACTACAAGATCCCAGGTACTTTCAGCTGCATCACATCTAATGTGGTGTACCTAATTATTTGTACTAAATGTCCAACTGGGGGTCTGTATGTGGGGGAGACAGGGCAAAAACTGAGAACAAGGATGAATTCTTATCATCACACAATGAGAGAAAAAATAATGGATCTACCTGTGGCAAAACATTTTTGTATCCCCGGTCATAGCATGATGGACATTAAGTTACTTGAGACAGAAGAGTCTGGTAGTATAAATTTATGACAACTTTTGACACACTCCTAATGGCGTCTCTGGCTCACACGTGCTGCTGTGTCATCGAGTCTTAGTTAGGAACAGAGGATTTGCAGCCTCTTGTCCTCCGGTTTTTGTTGTGGGACCTTTAGCATCCACACAGCCTCAGACTCCAGGGTCCGGTCTCTGGTGGTTCAGCTTGGGGATGAGCTCTGCTATAGCTCCCGTCCCTTGCTCTTCTCCCATGTCCTCTCTCTTCCCTGCTCAGGCATAAACTAACTCCTTCCTTCCTCATACCGACCAGAGAGAGCAGCTCCTCAGAAGTTGGGTTTAGAGCTCCCTCTGCTGGCCTGGAGCAGGAACTGTGTTGTATGCTGCAACCACCTGATAGAGAGACCCTTTCCTTGCTTTCAGGCTTGACATCACTCTCCCTAGGAGGGAGGTAAGACCACTGTGGTGACCGTACTACTGGGGGAGCCACATATAGCTTCCCTTCATGACACAGATGCTGCTGCCACTTTCTATAACACCACAATAACAGCAACACTTGATTCCGCCGCCCCCGTAAGGAATAGCAAAACTCGTACAATCAACAGGCAGCCCTGGCTGACCAGCCTGGCCAAAGAACTGAGTTGCGCTTCCAGGGTCGCTGAGCTGAGATGGATGAGATCCCGCTCTGCTGAGCATTTCATCGCATACAAGCAGTCCCTCACCAGCTTCAAGTCCACGCTCACTGCTGCAAAACAAACCTACTTCTCAGCTCTGCTCTCCACGCCCCCATGGGCGTGGAGAGGGGTGGATAATAATTTCATTTTAGACGACGGCAGTGTTTGACACAGTCTGCACAATGAACATAAGTCACTGTGCCAGCACTGTGAATACCAACTGCTCTACCCTAGCAGTGACAGAAAAGTCATGAGAACACAAGAGAGCTCTGTTACTTACAGTGTGTTGCAGTCTGCAGCAGCCGAACATGTCAGCTGTGTAATCAGTGAAGCTCTGCACTGCTCTCTGACTAACTGTAGGAGGAGTCTCGAGCAGGACGTCCTCCCAGCAAGACGTCACCACTACTCCTGGCTCTGGCAGTGAGAGCTACTCAGAGAGCAGTGCGGACATCACTGATAACACAGCTGACATGTTTGGCTGCTGCAGCCTGTGGAGCATTGTAAGTAACAGAGCGCTCTTGTGTGCTCATGAGTTTTTATGTCGCTCGCCTTTCTTCCGTGCGGGAGAGTGGAGTAGCACTTGATAAAGCTAACACTGATTGGCCACAGCACAGCCAATCAGTGTTAGCTTTGTTTGTGTCCTCTTCTCCCCAGCCATACAGCACAGTTCAGGTAATGAGCTGCTGTCACCTATAACGCGGGCTCCCGTCCCCACAGTGTAACCAGCAGAGGAAGATAGAGGACTCCCTGCTGCAGCTGTAAAGATTTAACAGGGGCCCCCTTGCCAGCCTAAAGTAAGTGCAAATGGGGGCCTGTACTCTGGGATGAAAGAGGGAGAGGGGCTAAGTTACTTAGGGATAAATGAGGGCCCCATTACCTCATCTCTCCTTTCACTCCTGACTGACTGCACCCTTCCCTCTATATCACCCCTGACTGAGCTCTCTCCCACTATATCACCCCTGGTTGCACCCCCTTGCCTCGGAATCACCCTGACTGCGCCCCTCCCCGGTATCACACCTGCTGAACCCCCTCACCCCAGAATCACCCTGGCCGAGCCCCTCTACCCCTGTATCACCCCTAACTGCACCCCCTCCTCCTGTATCATCCCTGACTGTGTCACCTCCCCCTGTACCAACCTGACTGCGCCACCTCCCCCTGTGTCACCCCTGACTGTGCCACCTCCCCATGTATCACCTTCATTGCACCTCCTCACCCTGTATCACCCCTGACTGTGCCACCTCCCCCTGCATCACCTCTGACTGTGCCACCAACCCCCAATATATCACCCTGACTGCGCCACCTCCCCCTTTATCACCCTGACTGTGCCACCTCCCTCTGTATCTCGACTGACTGTGTTCCCTCCCCATGTATCAACCCTGACTGCACCCTCTCCTGTATCACCCCTAACTGTGCCACCTCCCCTTGTATCACCCTGACTGTGTCCCCTTCCACTGTATCACCCCTGGTAGTGCAACCTCCCTCTGTATCACCCTGACTGCGCCAGCTCCCCCTGTATTACCCCTGATTGACTCTGTCGCCTCCCTCTGTATCACCCCTGGCAGTGCCACCTCCCTCTGAATCACCCTGACTGACTGTGTCCCCTCCCCGTATCAGCTCTGGCAGAGAAAGCAAAGTCTGTATCACCCTGACTGCGCCACCTCCCTCTGTATCACCCTGACTGACTGTGTCCCCTCCCCCTGTATCACTCCTGTCAGTGCCACCTCCCTCTGTATCATCCTGACTGCGCCACTTCCCCCTGTATCACCCCTGTCTGACTGTGTCTCCTCCCTCTGTATCACCCCTGGCAGTGCCACCTCCCTCTGTATTACCCTGACTGCATCACCTCCCTCTGTATCACTCTGATTGTACCATCTCCCCCTGTATCACCCTGACTGCGCCACCTCCCCCTGTATCCCCCTTACTGCACCACCTCCCCCTGTATCACCCTGACTGAGCCGCCTCCCCCTGTATCACCCTGACTGTGCCACCTCCCTCTGTATCACCCTGACTGCATCACCTCCCTCTGTATCACTCTGATTGCGCCACCTCCCCCTGTATCACCCCTGACTGACTGTGTCCCCCCCGTATCACCCTTGGCAGTGCCACCTCCCTCTGTATCACCCTGACTTTGCCACCTCCCCCTGTATCACCCCTGACTGACTGTGTCCCCTCCCCTGTATCACCCTTGGCAGTGCCACCTCCCTCTGTATCACCCTGACTGCACCACCTCCCCCTGTATCACCCCTGACTGTGTCCCCTCCCTCTGTATCACCCCTGGCAGTGCCTCCTTCCTCTGTATCACCCTGACTGAGCCCCTCTCCCCCTGTATTACCCCTGACTGACTGCGTCACCTCCTCCTGTATCATTCCTGTGTTCCCGCCTCCCGGTATGACCCCTGATTGAACCCTTCTCCCCCTTTATCACGCCTGACTAAAACTTTTCTTTCCCTACTACTGACCTAATGATGCCCTTCATGAAAAGTTATGGCCTTGTAGGAGGCAGAAAGATCTCTTTAAAAAGTGTATAGGGGATGTGAGGGAAAGCTATCTCGATATTACTCCAATGTCATACATAAGTGATCTAGGACCCCCACCGCTAGAAGATGGGGCATTTACTTAATGTATTTACTGCAGAAATCAAATAGCAAATTAACAGCGGAAATATCCACACAAACATTGTGCAGATATTGCTGCGTTTACTAATATGCTATGTCGCACCTTTACCACTGAACTGATTCTTTGTATTGCAAAGGATGAAATCGGTGGTGAATATGTTAAATCTGCATTGGTCAATTTCCGCCATGGATTTTCTCAGAGTATAGATGAGATGTCATAAAATCCTCTCCACTACACTGGTGCTATAACACATTGGCCTAATGGTTAATAGACACCAGGGAACATTTATCATTGAGTTTGAACCGAAATGTGGTCGCCAACCCCTCCTATATCATTAAGACGTGTACTACCTTATGTTATGCTCTGATATTAGCGTGTTATATCGCACAATTGGTGGTCTTGTATTTATTTCTATGTAGCTACATAGTGGGCCCTAAGAATGACTTTCTCTGGTGGGCCTAGTCTGACGCTGTTTGGCCCACAGCCCCCAATGCCCATTTTAGCTGCTCAGCCCTGCTCTTCCAAAACCAGCTTCTCTACCATGACACAATATCAGCTCTCCACCCTTCTGTCAAGATCACATCTCACTACTTGCATGCTTGACCGGCTCCCGTCCCACCTCAGCCCTAACTTTGCTACAGTCTTCATCCCAACCCTAACACACCCTTTCAACCTCTCACTTACAAATGGTGTCTTCCCCTCATCCTTTAAACATGCCTTAATCACATCAATGACCGCTTACAATCTGGCTTCTGACCACATTACTCAATTGAAACTGCCCTAACTAAAGTCACCAATGACCTACTAACCGCCAAGAGAAAGCGACACTACTCTGTTTTCCTTCTCCTGGACCTGTCTTCTGCCTTTCACACTGTGGACCATTCCCTATTGTTGCAGATTCTCTCATCTCTTGGAACGACAGCCTTGGCCCTATCCTAGATCTCGTCATATCTAACAGACCGAACATTCAGTGTCTCCCTCTCTCACACCACCTCCTCACCTTGCCCCCTGTCTGTCGGTGTTCCCCAAGACTCAGTTCTAGGACCCCTACTCTTCTCCATCTACACCTTTGGACTGGGACAGCTCATTGAATCCAACGGTTCGCAGTATCATCTCTACGCCGACAAAACACAGATCTACCTATCTGGACCTGACCTCGCCTCCTTACTGACCAAAATCCCATAATGTCTGTCTGCTATTTCAGCTTTCTTTTCTGCTCACTTTCTAAACCTGAACATGGACAAAACAGAATTCATCATCTTTCCCCCACCTCACTCTACCCCTCCACCAAACCTATCCATCAATGAAATGGCTGCTCACTTTCCCTAGTCCCGCATGCTCGGTGCCTCTGGATGATCCTCGACTCTTCCCTCTCCTTCAAGCCACATATCCAAGCCCTTGCCTCTGTCATGGTCACGCGTGGCCAGACACAGCGCCTCCAGCATGGCGGATTTAGATGACACGCATGACCCTGGGTACACCGCCTCCAGTTGGGCGAATTTAAATAATAAGCCGTGCAGCGGGATACGCCGCCTCCAACAGGCGAATTTCGGAAATACACGTATGTCTGGAAACCCCGCCTCCAGTAAGGCAAATTTAAACAATAAATGGGAAAACCTGGGTAACAATAACAATGGTGGCCCTGCGATAGGGAACGGGGATGTGGAGACCTTCTGCACTCCCCTGAATCAGTGTCTCTACACTCCTAACATTCCCTAGGCCGGTTCTGCACCGGGCGACGACCAGGAACCTAAAAACCCTGACTCGCCCTGCACCTAAACCCTCATTAGTGAAGTGGACGATGCGGAAACTAATCCCACCACTGCACTAAAACACACATAAGGAAAAGAGACAAAGCAGGGAAACACCACATAGCTTTGCTCTGTTGCTTATGCTCCCAGCAACAGAGCCCACGACCTGCGTGCATCTTTTCCTCCGACCGGATTCAACACCATAGTGCAGCCTTGGAGCAGAGTCCACCACCTGTGTGCAGCTGTCCAGAAGCAGAGTCCAGCATACAAGTCCAGCTTTCCAGCAAAAGAGTCCAGCATCTTGAGTCCAGCTTTCCAGCAACCAAGTCCAGCATCATGAGTGCAGCTCTACACCATAGCTGCCACTCCACCAAGCCATGCAAGAACTCCTTGCTGACACCATAGCTGCAACTCCACCAAGCCATGCCAGCCCTCCTCGCAGACACCATAGCTGCCATTCCAGGACTCTCACTGAGCTGCCCGGGACTCTCCTTCAGCTCCATCCTTCACCCAGGCTTGCTTTTAACTGATGACTATCACCAACTGTGATTACCACACCTGACACTCTTTTATAGAGCAATCACACTTGTTTTATAATTACGTGCACAAAACTAAAGTAACAGAGTGCAATGACGCTCACCACCACCGGGGGGCAAATTTAGAACAAAAGACACCACAGTGCAATAATCCTAATGGCCACCGGGGGCAAAAACCAAACTTTCGCACACAGCTAAAGGAAAAAAAAGGTTACTTGTGCATTTTCTCTGTCATATCCAACCTGGATCATGACAGCCTCCTCCTGCCGACTCAAACTCAAAAATATTGCCTGGATCCATGCATTCCTTGACCATGAAACCACAAAAACACTAGTGCACACCCTTATCATCTCCTGCCTTGACTACTGCAACCACTTACTCTCTGGCATCCCCTCTAGCACTCTGGCACCATTCCAATCTATCCTAAACTCTGCTGCCCAACTAATCCACCTGTCTCCCCATTATTCCCCAGCCTCTCCTCTATGCCAAGCCCTTCACTGGCTTCCTATTGGCCAGAGGCTCCAATTCAAAACCCTAACTATGACATACAAAGCCATCCACAACCTGTCTCCTCCATACATCTGTGACATAGTCTCCTGGTACTTACTTACACGCAACCTTCGTTCCTCTCAAGATCTCCTTCTCTACTCCCCTTTCATCTCCTCTTCCCACAATCACATACAAGATTTCTCCCGTGCTTCCCCTATACTTTGGAACTCTCTACCCAAACACATCAGGCTTTCACCTACCATGGAAACAGTCAAACGGAACCTGAAGATCCACCTCTTCAGACAATCCTACAACCTGCAATGATCCTCAGCCTGCTGAACTGCCGCACGACCAACTCTACCTTCTCCTCGTGTATTCTCACCCATCCCCTGTAGACTGTGAACCCTTGCAAGCAGGGTCCTCTCTCCTGTACTTGTGTGTGCCTTGTTTTGCTCATGTTTATTGTACTTGTCTATATTTGCCCCTTTCACATGTAAAGCGCCATGGAATGAATGGCGCTATAAAAATGTATAATAATAATAATAATTATATAGTCACAATGACATGCAATTGAATAATATTTATAAGCAATAATAATAACATTCAATAATAATTATACAAACAGCCATTCTTTTTTCCAAGTCTGCAAATCCTCAGTTTATAGGCCAAGTATTATTTTTCAAATCTATGTTGTTTACTCACAAAACTGTGCACATAACACAGCACTGCATGGAAGTTGACTTGCAAATCCCTAAATACCATTAAAAAATAAAGGCTTGCTTTACCTGTTGTCATCTTATATGCTTAAATCGCTGAGCTGGAAGAATAAAGTTTCATGACTTCTACCATCATAATAACTTGATACATTTTTTTTCTAAACCCATTCTTATTTTGACTGCAAGGAAGCGTGCATGACTGGAAGTGACACTGAGCCGTGTGCATCTGCTGCTTATTTGCACTGAGCATTAATCTTCTGAGCAGATGGCAACTCTGATCACTTAAGGCTTTAAAAAATCCAAAAAGTTAAATCTGTTTGCAAGTAAGTGGCTCAAAGAGAGAAAAAAAACACCTGCTATCTTGTCTACTGCTTTCAGGCCTACAATTATTTCTCTGTGTTAATGTCACATTAATGCAGATTACGGGGGATTAGGCAAACAGAAATCCTGTTACTTTATAAGTACCTGGTTAAACTTCAGAAAACACTAAAAGACTTTGTAATATATCGCATTGACAGAAATATGTTGGAACATGCTGTCATTTGCAATACATTTTGTAATTCCAGACACAATACAACTTTCTAGACCAGGAGTGGGCAATTAATTTTCCCGAGGGGCCACATGAGAGACCTTGACTGTTGTGGAGGGCCGAACTAATAGACTGAAATTAATTCTACTCAATGTTAATAACTATTATATTATTGATACTTATATTAATTGTATCACTTAATATTGAGAAGAATTAAGTATGCTGATACCCCTTTATATCGTTTGAACCTGAGTACAGCCCCTTCTGTGTATTGTATGAGCCCCCCACAGCCCCTTATACACTGTAAGAGCCCCACACATCCTCCCCCATATGCAGCATAAGCCCCACACAGCCTCCTCCATATGCGACATGAGCCCCACACAGCCTCCCCTATATGCGGCATGAGCCCCACACATCCTCCCCCGTATGCGGCATGATCCTCACACAGCCTCCCCCGATATACGGCATGAGCCCCCACAGAGCCTCCCCATACACAGTATGAGCCCCACAGATCAATCGTATATGCAGTATGAGTCCCACACAACCTCCCTATATACTGCATGAGGCAACACACAGCCTCCCTATATACTGCATGAGGCCCCCACAGCCTCCCCATATACTGCATGAGGCCCCAAACAGCCTCCCCATATACTGCATGAGCCCTACACAGTCTTCCTATATACTCCATGAGCCCCACACAGCATCCATATATACAGCATGAAAAAACATAGTGATGACTGCTACTTTTGTCAAACTGAAGGGCTTTTCTACAAAGAACAAACATAAGGTTAATTACCCTGAACTTGAATCTGCGATTAGGTCAGTTCCACATGATGGTCCCTTGCCAGTTCCTGTACCACCATTGTCTGGATTGGATGAAAATTAAGTAGAATATGAAGACTATGGAGCTGAAGCTACTGGTGAAGAAATAGAGACCTCAAGTCAAGATGAGTATGTACCTGATGGAGCAGCCGAGCAGCCAGAACACTTTACTCAACAGGAATCAAATGATCTCATCAGAGACCTTTCATTGTCAAAAGATAAAGCTGAACTTCTTGCATCTAGGTTGAAACAGAAGACTCTTCTTCATGGTGATGTCAAAAAGTGTTATTAACGAAACAGAAGTAACACTTTTTGACAGTTGATGGACAAATGGTGTACTGTATCAATGTGAATGACCTCTTTGAAGAACTGAATCAAGAGTATTTTGTTGCAGATTGGCGATTGTTTATTGACTCATCCCAGAGAAGTTTGAAAGCAGTGTTGCTTCACAATGGAAATATGAAACCTTCAATCCCTATTGCTCGCTCATGTCATCTAAAGGAAACTTATGAAAATCTGTCAGTTGTTTTGGATGCTATAAAATATAAGCATCATCAATAGTGTTGAGCATTCCGATACCGCAAGTATCGGGTATCGGCCGATACTTGCTGTATCGGAATTCCGATACCGACTTCCGATATTTTTTCAATATCGGAATTCGGCATCGGAATCGGAAGTTCAAAATGATTGACAGCCTGACGTCATCATGATGCGCGGTGTGTGCGCATCATGATGCGCCGTCATTTCGGGCCTTCCGGGGGTCTCTGCCGGCCTGCCGGGGGGCTGTGTGGACTGCCCGGGGTCTGTACCGGCCTGCCGGGGGGCTGTGCCGGCCTGCCGGTGGTCTGTGCACCCTGTGGGGGTCTGTACCGGCCTACCGGGGGGCTGTGCCGGCCTGCCGGTGGTCTGTGCACCCTGTGGGGGTCTGTACTGGCCTGCCGGGGGGCTGTGCCGGCCTGCCGGGGGGCTGTGCTGATGTCCGGGGGTCTGTGCAAGCATCGTCCGATGGGACAACAAGTCCCATCGGGCGATGCCTGCTACCATGACAGTGATTGACACATTAGCCAATGATGGGACAGTAGTAGTCCCATCATCTGGCTAATGTGTTAAATGTTAAAAAAAAAAAAAAAAAAATACTACATACATACTACATACATACTACATGCATGCTACATACATACTACATGCTACATACATACTACATATATACTACATGCATGCTACATACATACTACATGCTACATACATACTACATATATACTACATGCATGCTACATACATACTGCATGCTATATACATACTACATGCTACATACATACTACATGCTACATACATACTACATATATACTACATACATACTACATACATGCTACATACATGCTACATACATACTGCATGCTACATACATACTACATGCATGCTACATACATACTACATACATACTACATACATACTACATACATACTACATGCATGCTACATACATACTACATGCTACATACATACCACATACATACTACATGCTACATACATACCACATACATACTACATACATACTACATGCTACATACATACTACATACATACTACATGCATGCTACATACATACTACATACATACTACATACATACTACATGCATGCTACATACATACTACATGCATGCTACATGCATGCTACATACATACTACATGCTAGCTACATGCATGCTACATACATACTACATGCTACATACATACCACATACATACTACATACATACTACATACATACTACATGCTACATACATACTACATGCATGCTACATACATGCTACATGCTACATACATACCACATACATACTACATACATACTACATACATACTACATGCTACATACATACTACATGCATGCTACATACATACTACATGCTACATACATACCACATACATACTACATACATGCTACATGCTACATACATACTACATATATACTACATGCATGCTACATACATACTGCATGCTACATGCATGCTACATACATACTACATACAGTGGGGAAAAAAAGTATTTAGTCAGTCAGCAATAGTGCAAGTTCCACCACTTAAAAAGATGAGAGGCGTCTGTAATTTACATCATAGGTAGACCTCAACTATGGGAGACAAACTGAGAAAAAAAAATCCAGAAAATCACATTGTCTGTTTTTTTTTTCATTTTATTTGCATATTATGGTGGAAAATAAGTATTTGGTCAGAAACAAAACTTCATCTCAATACTTTGTGATATATCCTTTGTTGGCAATGACAGAGGTCAAACGTTTTCTGTAAGTCTTCACAAGGTTGCCACACACTGTTGTTGGTATGTTGGCCCATTCCTCCATGCAGATCTCCTCTAGAGCAGTGATGTTTTTGGCTTTTCGCTTGGCAACACGGACTTTCAACTCCCTCCAAATATTTTCTATAGGGTTGAGATCTGGAGACTGGCTAGGCCACTCCAGGACCTTGAAATGCTTCTTACGAAGCCACTCCTTCATTGCCCTGGCGGTGTGCTTTGGATCATTGTCATGTTGAAAGACCCAGCCACGTTTCATCTTCAATGCCCTTGCTGATGGAAGGAGGTTTGCACTCAAAATCTCACGATACATGGCCCCATTCATTCTTTCATGTACCCGGATCAGTCGTCCTGGCCCCTTTGCAGAGAAACAGCCCCATAGCATGATGTTTCCACCACCATGCTTTACAGTAGGTATGGTGTTTGATGGATGCAACTCAGTATTCTTTTTCCTCCAAACACGACAAGTTGTGTTTCTACCAAACAGTTCCAGTTTGGTTTCATCAGACCATAGGACATTCTCCCAAAACTCCTCTGGATCATCCAAATGCTCTCTAGCAAACTTCAGACGGGCCCGGACATGTACAGGCTTAAGCAGTGGGACACGTCTGGCACTGCAGGATCTGAGTCCATGGTGGCGTAGTGTGTTACTTATGGTAGGCCTTGTTACATTGGTCCCAGCTCTCTGCAGTTCATTCACTAGGTCCCCCCGCGTGGTTCTGGGATTTTTGCTCACCATTCTTGTGATCATTCTGACCCCACGGGGTGGGATTTTGCGTGGAGCACCAGATCTTGGGATATTATCAGTGGTCTTGTATGTCTTCCATTTTCTAATTATTGCTCCCACAGTTGATTTCTTCACTCCAAGCTGGTTGGCTATTGCAGATTCAGTCTTCCCAGCCTGGTGCAGGGCTACAATTTTTTTTCTGGTGTCCTTTGACAGCTCTTTGGTCTTCACCATAGTGGAGTTTGGAGTCAGACTGTTTGAGGGTGTGCACAGGTGTCTTTTTATACTGATAACAAGTTTAAACAGGTGCCATTACTACAGGTAATGAGTGGAGGAAAGAGGAGACTCTTAAAGAAGAAGTTACAGGTCTGTGAGAGCCAGAAATCTTGATTGCTTGTTTCTGACCAAATACTTATTTTCCACCATAATATGCAAATAAAATGAAAAAAAAACAGACAATGTGATTTTCTGGATTTTTTTTTCTCAGTTTGTCTCCCATAGTTGAGGTCTACCTATGATGTAAATTAAAGACGCCTCTCATCTTTTTAAGTGGTGGAACTTGCACTATTGCTGACTGACTAAATACTTTTTTTCCCCACTGTACATACTACATGCTACATACATACCACATATATACTACATACATACAATACATTCATACAATACATACATAGACATACAGTACATATAACATAGAGTAACATACTTACCAATACTTGTCACATTGTTCCCCGAAGCCATTGTCTTTTCCGGAATAAATATTAACATAACAAACCACAAAAATACTCACCCACGATCCGAAGCAGTCCACGAGTGTGTCCCACGACGATCTTGGGTAGAGAACTGCAGCATCAGATGATGCTGCCGTTCTCTACGGGCTGCAGGAATCCAATGACGGAAGGTAGGTATCCTTCCGCACTGTATTCCTCCGCCACTTAAAAAAAAAAAAGTCCCTAGTCTCACTTTATGCCATTGCTGCGTGGGAAATTCCTGCAGCTGATGCTGCAGTTCTCTACCCAAGATCGTCGTGGGACACACTCGTGGACTGCTTCGGATCGTGGGTGAGTATTTTTGTGGTTTGTTATGTTAATATTTATTCCGGAAAAGACAATGGCTTCGGGGAACAATGTGACAAGTATTGGTAAGTATGTTACTCTATGTTATATGTACTGTATGTATATGTATGTATTGTATGAATGTATTGTATGTATGTAGTATATATGTGGTATGTATGTAGCATGTAGTATGTATGTAGTATGTATGTAGCATGCATGTAGCATGCAGTATGTATGTAGCATGCATGTAGTATTTATGTAGTATGTATGTAGCATGTAGCATGTATGTAGTATGTATGTGGTATGTATGTAGCATGTAGTATGTATGTAGCATGCATGTAGTATGCATGTAGTATGTATGTAGTATGTATGTAGTATGTATGTAGCATGCATGTAGTATGTATGTAGTATGTATGTAGTATGTATGTAGTATGTATGTAGCATGCAGTATGTATGTAGCATGTATGTAGCATGTATGTAGTATGTATGTAGTATGTATGTAGCATGTAGTATGTATGTAGCATGTAGTATGTATGTAGCATGCAGTATGTATGTAGCATGCATGTAGTATGTATGTGGTATGTATGTAGCATGCAGTATGTATGTAGCATGTATGTAGCATGTATGTAGTATGTATGTAGTATATATGTAGTATGTATGTAGCATGTAGTATGTATGTAGCATGTAGTATGTATGTAGCATGCAGTATGTATGTAGCATGCATGTAGTATATATGTAGTATGTATGTAGCATGTAGTATGTATGTAGCATGCATGTAGTATATATGTAGTATGTATGTAGCATGTAGTATGTATGTAACATGCATGTAGTATGTATGTAGTATGTATGTAGTATTTTTTTTTTTTATTTTTTTTTTAACATTTAACACATTAGCCGGATGATGGGACTACTACTGTCCCATCATTGGCTAATGTGTCAATCACTGTCATGGTAGCAGGCATCGCCCGATGGGACTTGTAGTCCCATCGGACGATGCCTGCACAGACCCCCGAAGCCTGCACAGACCACCGGCAGGCCGGCACAGCCCCCCGGCAGGCCGGCACAGCCCCCCGGCAGGCCGGCACAGCCCCCGGAGCCTGCACAGACCACCGGCAGGCCGGCTCAGCCCCCCGGCAGGCCGGCACAGACCACCGGCGCCTGCACAGACCCCCTGGCAGGCCGGCACAGCCCCCCGAAAGGCCCGTACAGACCCCAGAGAGGCTGTACAAGGCAAAAACAGGGTTTTTCTTATTCCGATACCGGAAGTCCCATAGACTTGAATGGGACTTCCGGTATCGGAATCGGCGATACCGATACTTTTTTTAAAGATCGGCCGATCCATTCCGATCCGATACTTTGAAGTATCGGACGGTATCGCTCAACTCTAATCATCAATGGAATATCTGTGAGAATATGAAAGTGATTGGTCTGCTACTGGGAATGCAAGGAGGTTTCACAAAGTATTGTTGCTTCTTGTGTTTATGGGACAGTAGAAATACAGTAGAGCATTATGTTCGTCATGATTGGGGACAGAGAGACGTCTATGATCCAGGTAGAGACAATGTTCAGCATAATCCTTTAGTTGCTCCAACAAAAATCTTTCTTCCTCCACTACATATAAAGTTGGGATTGATTAAAAACATTGTGAAAGCCATGGCAAAGACAAATTCACAAGGGTTCCAGTACATTTCACAGAAATTCTCCAGCATTTCACCAGCAAAAACTGAAGGAAGGGGTATTTGTTTGTCCTCAGATGAGAGAGCTTATGAGAGATGATGTGTCTGAAGGAACTCTAACGGTATGTGCACACGTTGCGGATTTGCCTGCAGATTTTTCCACACAGAATCCCTATCTCTTGGCAGTAAACGCAGGTAAAAATTTGTGCGTTTTTGATGCGGATTTGATGCGGTTTTTAATTGCGGTTTTTACTGCGTATTTGTCTGCGTTTTTCAAAGCTAATAAAGATATCTAACTTTGACAAACTTGACAAACCAAATAAAAAACTTGTGATGTCATTTCCTTGTCCAACCCTTCTTCTTCCGTTCTCCATTTTGCTAACACAGTACAACATGAGTGGATGGTGGCTCGAAGAGCATAGTGCCCAGCAGAGCGCAGAGCAGACCCAACAGCAGAGAGCACAGTGCTTATGGCTCCGCAAGCCACATAAAATCATGATGTTGGGATTACTTCTCCAAATTATCAATCGTCACAGAGAGCAGGTAAGCTAAAGTAGATGTAAAAAATATTGACATGTCTTTGTTTTTTCACTGTGTTGTGTACTAAACAATAGTTTTATCTTTTTAGGAGCAGCACAGAAGAAGGCGAGCCTGAAAGATGTGAGTGCACCCAATAATTGCAGAGCGCACAGAGAAGGGGCACTTTTATGTGCTCTACACAGATTTGAGGAGATAAGCTAACCATAGCTAAAGATAATATCCTAAGTAAAATGTGTGCTATAAAAATTACTCATATATTATTAACTAACCATTTTTTTCATGTCAAATTTTTTTTTTACAGATTTCCAGAAAAAATTGTATCATTTTGCCATATACCGATCCCGGCATTTGACCGACTGCTCGGAATATTGTCACCCCATCTACGCCTGTTCGATATCGTCATGAGGAAGGCGATCTCTATTGAGGAAAGGCTGCTCATCACCTTGTGGTAAGTAAATTATTTTTTGTTTGCATATCATTAGGCCTCTTTCACATGTCAGTATGTTTTCACATGTCCTGGAGACACTGACACACGTAGACCCACTCAAATGAATGGGTCTATGCACGTCAGCGTGTTTTCATGGACCATTTGTCTATGGGCAAAACACGCTGACATGTCAGATTTTTACCAGTAACACAAAGTCCACAAAGTATCCCGCACACGGAGAACACACATTGATGTCCTCTGTGTGACACGCATTGGCACTAGTGAAGAAGAGCTACAGGAAGCGCTGTTTCCTGGCGGCAGGTGATGAAGATGCTGTCATCTTCCCCCCCCTCTGCCAGATTTGAGCACGATCAGGGAAGAATGGGATTCGTCTTCAGCACCTGAAACCGTGTAACTGCGCTTACTGTAGCGTTTTTTCCCTGCCAGCCATCCGTGTGGTAATGATGCAGCACATGGGTGGCACACGATTGCCACATGTGTGCTGCACACACACAGGCACATGGACATGGATATCTTTGGTACAGTGTTTTACGGTACTGGAAATATCATGAAGTGTAAAACCCGCCTAAAGGGAACCTGTCAGCATTTTTTGATGCTCTAAAATGTGGCCACTGCCTTTCAGGGCTTATCTACAGCATTCTATAATTAACCCCCCCTGGGTCAGAGGAGCAAGATAAGAAAAATAAGAAAAATAATTTTTATTATATTCACCCATTAGGAGCTATGGTGGGATCTGGTCCGATAGGTGTTGCAGATCCAGTGCCTCCCTTCTTCATGCGATACCACTCTCCTGCTTGCTTCATTGCTCTACTGTGCAGGCGTACTTTTGTGTCCTGATGAGGATAGACCAAAGTCAGGAGGGGTGCATGCACTGGGCCTCTCAGACCTTTCCTGGTGCCTGCTTACTGCAGGAATTTGCTCTGCCCTCAACAGGTCAGATACGTAAGTACAGCTGAGCAGTAGAGCGTTGAAGCAAGCAGGAGGGCGGCATCGCAAAAAGATGTGAGAGGCCAGACGCGGACCTCCGACTCCTATCTGATGTGACCACCCCACGCAGTTGTGTATAATAAAAATTTTTTTATTTTTATTTTTATTATTCGTCTCAGACCGTGGGCTTATTGACAGCATTATAGAATGCTTCAGATAAGACTTGAAAGGCGGTGGCCACATCTTATAGCGGTCGTAATTGCTGACAGGTACCCTTACATTTTTGTGGGATATTTCTAGTAATCTTTTCTTTTCCTTTGCAGATTTCTGGCCACAGGAGAGAGCTATACATCACTACACCTACAATTTAGACTTGGTAAATCCACCATCTCTAAAATTGTGAGGTGCACATGTAACGTGATCTGCAGAAGTTGCAGCCCATCGTGATGCCTTCCCCAACCAAGGAGACTTGGCTGCAGGTTGCAGCAGGCTTTCAGTCTGTGCCCAATTTCCCAAACTGCATAGGTGCAGTTAACTGTAAACATGTGAGAGTGCTGAAGCCACCACGATCAGTATCACGCTTCTTTAATTATACAAAGTATTTTCTGTGGTCCTGATGATGGTGGCTGATGCACATTACAAATTTGTTGCCATTGATGTTGGTGCCTATGGCAGTACTGGGGACTCTCCGGTGTTGCGAACATCACAGATTTGTCTGCAAATTCTTCAAGATTGTGGACCGCTTCCAGCCCCATGACCTTTGCTGGGTTCCACATATCCAGTTCCCTTTGTGATGGTATCGGATGAGGCATTTCTCTTAATGACCACCCTGCTGCGCCCATACCCACGAAGGGGACTGGATGCCCAGCAGAGGATTTTTAATTATCGACTGAGTCATGCACGCAGATATGTGGAATGCACCTTCAGATTCATGACTAGTCAGTGGAGGATCTTTCACACACCCATCTAGTTGGATACAGACATCGTTAACGCTGTGATTACTCCATAACTATGCTTGTGAGTACAGCTCAGAGGTAGATGTGGAGTACCAGCAGCCAGTATTTAATACATTGCGCAATGTGGGTCAGGGAAGGCCATCCACCTCTGGTGTGTGTGTGCGAGAAACCTTTACTGACTATTTTATAAGTCCAGAAGGTGCCTTGCACTGGCAAGACTCCAGTGTTGTTGTTGTGGAGCCTGACCAGCAGAGAAGGATGGAAGAACATTGACCGACCCAAAAGAAGATAACAAAATCATTAAAAAAAGTTGTAATTTTTTTCTCACAAAAATGTTAACTCTATATGTTTCTGTAATAAGAAAATTATGAATGTTAATTTGATGTGCTTTATGTTTTCTATTTACAAAGTGTGGTTTGTTCTAACAAATTATAAAGATTACCCTCCATCCCATAGTTCAGTGCCCATATACCCATCATACATATCCTCCATCTCATAGTCCTGTGCCCATATACCATCATATACCTTTATCCCATAGTTCTGCGCTCATATACCCATGACACAGTGAGAGACAGAGCCCTTGTATAGACCCCTTATGCTAATGTATATAAAAAAAAACTTACATTTTAAAAAGATAACTATTTTAAAACCAATTTTTTTTCAATATGAAAACTTTTAAAACTTTTGGCCAAATAAGTTAATTTTTTGACCACAGAGCAAGAAATTTGCCTTGCTTCCAAAAAGGCGATTGGTCTCTTGGTGGTGAAGCGGACCTTGTGGTGGTAACGTTAAACTCGGTGTTGCAGACTTCAAACATCTTGAAATGAGAACAATGGTGTGCACCCATTGTTAATTTAAAAATTGGTACTCAGGGCAATACTCATATGTTGTCGCTGGATCAGAACTGAAAGTTGCTGTCGGTGAGGGGCCCAACCTTTGTGAGCTGCCTGACTCCGAGTGTTGGGAATACGTGCTGGGTGGTCTACTGTATCTGTAGTTGGGTTCTAGTGGATGTAGTTGTGGTTTTGGGCGTATACTACCAAGGGCCCCCATCAAAATGTCAGGAAAAGATGCAATTGGAGCAGGGTCCTCCAAAGCTGTAAGTGCCGTATGCACAGTACTCATAAAAATTGACTGCCTATCTGGTGGCAGCGAGTGAGCCTTGCTTGCTACAGTCAAGGCAAAAATATCAAAATGATCCTCTGTAGTTGATTTTTTTTAATCAAATCCAGAGTATCATTTGCGATTTTTACTGTTTTATCATTATTTTTTCTTTTACTTTTTTTTCCTGGGCTCTCCTGCCACCAGATAGGCAGCTCTTTCTCTCCTCTCTGTTACATCTGCTTCTGCTGAAACTGATGCTACAGCTGCAGAAGCAGATGTGCCAGCAGCTGCATAAGATGTGGCACCAAGCTAAAGAAGATGTTGCAGCAGCTGCAAAAGATGTTCCGGCCTCTTCCGAGTCATCTTCTTCAGGCCCAGAAGGACAAATGTTCCCTTCCATGCTGTGGGAAAAAATAAAACAATTCTTCATTATTAGGGTATGTTTCCAAGCTGTGTAGGAGCAGCGCTTAGGACGTAGCTGAAAGCCCGCTCTGCCCAAAGTGCTGCCCCCTTTTTTATCACGTGGTGATAACGCAGGTTTTCATTGAACACATGCAGAGTCACCGCTTCCTATCAATACACTGTGCTAGTTATCTTGCGGAGACAGAGTGCCTTCACAAGATAAATAGACATGCTGCGGTCTAGGAAGACGCGCCGCATGTCTGGTGACGTAAGTCTGCCACCTTTGTCTATGTACGCATAGTGGATATGGGATTTCATAAAATCCCCTCCACTATGCTGTAACATCTGGAAGCTGCGGATTGAATGCTGCGGCTGTACGCAGCGTTCAATACAATGCCAATTCTGCTGTATTATGCCAAGTGGAAACATATCCCTAAGGCTAGATATATCTATAGTTACTGATTTCTCAATATTTTTAAAAACTTACCTCCGCAATCTTCTGCTTGTCAAAAGAAATTTCAATTCATCAAAATAAGGGAAATTTTTCTTTGTGGGCGAGGAGCCACTCTTGTTACAGCTGGTCAAAAATTTGTGGAACCTGTCCCTCACCGACCGCCACCTCTGTTTAATATCTTTTTCTAAAAAAAACAAACAAAAAACAACAACACACTATTATCAATCTCAGTCCATTTTTAAAAAAGTATAATATTAATTGTTAAATAACATTTATAAATACCAATTTGCAACTGCTTGGAATTTGGCCACTCATTCCATTCGGGATATAGTTCACGAAAAATTTTCACCCAACAAATATCCCTATAAAAGCAGTCATCAGATGGCTAGGAAATTACGTACCTACAATGTAGAAAATAATGTCATTAGATACGATATTCAACACACCAATAATATTAAAAAAATAAGTAAAAAAAAATCAAGATATTTCGTATATATTTATATCTATATACAGTATATCTATCACAGACATATGTCACACAAAATATGTAATAAGTAACATTTCACACATGTTTACTTTACATCAGCAAAATTTTTGAACAATAATGTTTTTTTGTAAACAAGATAGAAGGATTAGTTGACCAGCAATTTCTCATTTTTAAAACACCATTTTATTTCTATGTACCACATCACATTTGAAGTCACTTTGAGGGGTCTATATAACAGAAAATACCCAAAAGTGACATTCTAAAAACTGCACCCCTGAAGGTTTATTAACCCTAAACTTGCTTCACAGGAATTTTTTAATTCAGATCCAATTAACTTTATTTTAACAAGGTTAACAGGGGAAATTGGAGCCGAAAACTTGATGTTCAATTTTTCCTGAGTACGAATACCCCATATGTGGGGGTGATGTACTGTTTGGGCGCACAGCAGACCTTGGAAGGGAAGTAGCGCCGTTTGTATATTAAATGGAAAATTGACAGGAATTGACATCAGATGCCATGTCACATTTGGAGAGCCCCTTATGTGCCTAAACAGTGGAAACCCCCCAATTTTAACTCCAACCCTAACCCCAACACACCCTATCCCTAATCCCAACCCTATCCCTAATCCCAACTCTAATCCAAATCCTAACCCTAATCCCAACCCTAACCCTAATCCAAACTCTAACCCTAATCCCAACCCTAATCCCAACCCTAACCCTAATCCCAACCCTAACCCTAATCCAAACCCTAACCCTAATGCCAACCCTAACCCTAATCCAAACCCAACCCTAATCCAAGCCCTAACCCTAATCCTAACCCTAATTCAAACACTAACCTTAATCCCAAACCTAACCATAATCCAAACCCTAAAACCCTAACCTTAACCCTAATCCAAACCCTAAAACCCTAATCCCAACCCTAACCCTAATCCAAACCCTAGCCCTAATCCCAACCTTAACCCTAATCCTAACCCTAATCCCAATCCTAACCCTAATCCAAACCCTAAAACCCTAACCCTAATCTCAACCCTAACCCTAATCCAAGCCCTAACCCTAATCCCAACCTTAACCCTAATCCTAACCCTAATTCAAACCCCAGCCCTAATCCCAAACCTAACCATAATCCAAACCCTAAAACCCTAACCCTAATCCAAACCCTAAAAGCCTAACCCTAATCCAAACCTTAACCCTAATCCCAACCTTAACCCTAATCCTAACCCTAATCCAAACCCTAAAACCCTAACCCAAACCCTAAAACCCTAATCCTAATCCCAACCCTAACCCTAATCTAAGCCCTAACCCTAATGCCAACCTTAACCCTAATCCTAAACCTAATTCAAACCCTAACCATAATCCCAAACCTAACCAGAATCCAAACCCTGAAACCCTAACCCTAATCCCAACTCTAACCCTAATCTCAACCCTAACCCTAATTTGAAAATTGAAAAAAAAAATTTCAGCAATAATTTTATTATTTTGTCATAATTAAGGGGGTGATACAAGGGATGTTTTGTTTTAATATTTTATTGTGGTTTTTTATATCTTTTTTTACCTTTTTTATGGGGTTAACACAAGGGGTTAAAAAAATTGCGTGGGCTCCTGAGCAATTTTATGAGCCAGAGAGGGAAAGCCAGTTACTGAGAGCAGATGTTTATAGACTGGGAAGGGGTTAATACCCATGGATTTTCTCAGGCTATGAATATCAGTCCGCAGCTGTCTACATAGCCTTTACTGACTAAAAAAATTGGGGGACTCCCAGAAAGGCTATGCAGAATGCTGTGGACTGATATTCATAGCCTAGGATGGGGCCATGGATATTGGCCCCCCTGGCTACAAACTCCAGCCTGCAGCCTCCCCAGAAATGGCGCATCTGTAAGATGCACCAATTCTGGCACTTAGCCTCTCTCTTTTCACTGCCGTATAGTGGCAGCGTATGGGGTAATAAGGGGTTAATGTCACCTTGCTATTGTAAGGTGACATTACGCCCGGTTAATAATGGAGAGTCATCAATAAGATGCCTATCCATTATTAATCCAATAGTATGAAAGGGTAAATAATACACACAGACATTAGAAAGAATTATTTTAATGACATAATTACACACACTTTTTAATAATATTTTATTGGACGCCCAATCCTAGCGAAGCCCTCGTTCTCCTGTAAATTATAAAAAATAAAAAAATAGTATACTCCCTGGCTTGACACAGTCCATTAAAAACGAGTGTCCCACAACGATCTTCCATGGAGAACAGTCACATCAGGAGATGGGACTGCTCTCCATAGCTCCAGCAACACACTGACAGGAGCTAAGGCTCCTGCAGTGTGTCACTGTGCATGTGCGAGAGTTTACCAGAGTTCATTCACTCTGGTACTGTCACTTTACGGCACAACTAAGTGGGAAAATTCTCTTGCAGCTCTAGTGCCATAAGTGACAGCATGGAGCTGCAAAACTCCAGTGAAATCAGCGATACACTGAGAGGAGCTTAGCTCCTTGTAGTGTATCACCGGAGGACGTGACAGATTGGTGTGGGGCACTCGTTTTATTGGATTACGGTGGACCAGGGAGTATATTATTGGTTGATTTTTTTTATTTTTTTCCAGGGGAATGAGGTCTTCGGGGAATTAGGTGTGGTGGAGTATGTACTCTATGTTGTATGTTGTATGTACTGTCTGTAATGTATGTTATATGTACTGTATGTGTATTGTATGTCATTATGTGTTTTATGTTTAACTGACAATTGTATTCAGTCGCCGTACAATGAGACTACTCTCTCATTATAATAGCTGGATGGGAGCAGTAGTCCCATATGATGACTGAGTACAATCACACTATCGTCGCATGGGGACAGACAGACGCACACTGACAGACAGACACACACAGACAGACACACAAATACATACCAGATCAATCAGACGCCTGACATCCATCCCCATGCGACGATAGCTCTCCATTTCGGCTCCTTCCAAGATGATAACTGCCTTCTCTTAATGCACACACACTCCGCCCACACACTTGATATCACTTCCCTCTGTAGCGTTTTGGACACCCTAATCCGCAGCAAAAATGCAGATCTTTTTTTACATCTGCGGTTTTGCTGCGGATGGACCAAAATCAATGGAAGTCAATGGGTGCAGAAACGCTGCAGATCCATAAAAAGAATTGACATGCTGCAGAAAATAAACTGCTGAGAATTCGCTCGTTTTTTTCCGCAGCATGTGAACAGCGTTTTTGGAATTCCCATTGATTTACATTGTGTGCACTCTGCACTGCAGATTTCATGCAATTCCGCGCGTCCAAAAACGCCGTGGAAATGCATCAAAATCCGCAACGTGTGCACATACCCTAAATGATAAGGAATTAAGATCTTGGAAAAGCTTCAAGTGGATCTGTGAAAACTTCTTAGGAAAGCAAAAATCTCCAGAATATGTTGAAGGTGTTGAAGAACTGCTAAATGCACACCAGTGTCTTGGATGTCGCAAGTCTCTGAAAATGCACTTTTTGCATTCACATTTAGTTTTCTTCCCTCAAAATCTTGGGGATGTAAGCAATGAACAAGGCAAGTGGTTTCACCAGGACATTAAAGTAATGGAACACTGCTACCAGGATTTTTGGAATGACTCCATGGCATGGCAGATTATTGCTGGATGTTATATAGGGACAACCCTGAAAAATCGTATCAATGACAGTCTAATGTCAAGCACTTTTAATTTCTGCTTATTTTGGTTCAATAAAAACTTTTGTAAGGTGAAGCATATTTTTCTGATATGTAGACTACTGTTTAATTAAAGGGAACCTGTCACCTCGTTTTTCAGCTATAAGCTGCAGCCACTGCCTTTTGGGGCTTATCTACAGCTTCTATAATGCTGTAGATAAGCCCCCAATCTAACCTGAAAGATAAGAAAAACAAGTTTTATTATACTGACCCGGGGCAGTCCAGTCCGTTCCGATGGGCGTCGCAGGTCAGGCTCCGGCGCCTCCCATCTTCTTGCGATGTCGTCATCTTCCTTGCTTCATGTTGTGGCTCCTGCGCAGGCGTTCTGATCTGCCCTGTTGAGGGCAAAGCCAAGTATTGCAGCGCGCAGGCGCCGGACCTCTCTGACCTTTCCCGGCACCTGTGCACCGCAGTACTTGGCTTTGCCCTCAACAGGGCAGATCAGAACGCCTGCGCAGGAGCAATGGCAATTCACGACCAAATAGTGGCCTTAGAGTCTGCCGGCTACAACGGCCTGTTCAGAAGTTAGCGACATTTAGGTGGTAAAAATAAACTTTTTCATTCCTGTCATGCCACTTTGCATTAATTCCTGAACAGCACCTAAAGTGTTAATGAACTACCTGAAAACAATTTTGAATACGTTGAGGGGCGTGGTTTTTAAAATGGTATCACTTTTTGGAGTTTTCAATATATAAGACCTCCAAAGTCACTTCAAAAATGAACAGGTTCCTATAAAAACAAATTTTGTAAATTTCATTGAAAAAATGAAAAATTACTGCTTCATTTTTAAACCTTTTAAAATGTTAACAAAATAAAACATCATTTTAAAAATGGTGCTGATGTTAAGCAGACATGAGGAAAATGTTATTTACTATTGTTTTTGTGTGATGAGACTAACAGGATTAAAGGGATAGTCATTCAAAGTTTGAAAATTGCAAATTTTTTAAAATTTGTCAAATTCCGATATTTTTATAAAAATAGAGCAAAACTTATCAACCTAAGTTTACCATTATCATAAAATATAATATGTCACAAAGAAAATAAACTCGGAAGCATTTCACAGTTATTACTACATAAAGTGACAGATGTCAGATTGAAAAAGAAAAAGATCCCGATCACTAAGGGGTTAAAAATACTACTGTATAAACATTAAAGTTTTCCATTCCATTGATATCTGCTGGATCGTTCAATGGACTAATTTGTATAAGGGCCTCTCAAGTTTCCCCCAAATGATGATTTTGAGAGAGAATGATCCAGCCTGCTAAATTTCAGCAGCCATTCGTTTGGTGCTCCGATAGCATGGGTCTGGCAATGGCTGTTTTATAGCGAAGACAAGAACTCTCCACCAAACCAAGCCCTATGTATGGGGTACTCATAAGAGATTGCTTTTTGCCAACTGCTATCAAATGTGTGTGGGAGCTTTTAGACACTAGCAGCAGTAAAAACACATTAGCTTGTGCTGGCAGGTTAAGGTAGAGACAGAGACCCTGATTCCATGTATGTGTTACTTATTGGGCTGCTTGCTGTGGTTTTCGAATATATCACTGTTTTATCAGCAGGAAATTATCACTTGAGAACTAGTAATCCTGCTGTTATGTAGTCCTACATTTTCATGAGCTCTGTATGCGCACACCACTGATTGGCAGCTTTCTGTCTATGCATAGTGTACACATAAAGCTGCCAATCAGTGATGTGGTTGGGGTTATACAGAGCTCAGCATTCAGAGAACTGCTAGATCTGCAGCAGAGAAAATTTTAATCAAAACTGAAAATTTTCATCAAAACTGCAGCAAGCAGTCCAGTAAGTGATAAATCACTGGTCTCTGTCCCTGCATCAAGCTTCTATAAGGAATGGGTAGCAAAAACCTGCTGTCAGATTTGCTTTAAAACTCTCAGCTCCCTTTCCAATTGACTTGAATTTCACCATTTATAGAGGTCCTGTATTTTCTTTGCCTATTCTTCTTATACTTGTCCTTTTACTCAACCATGTCCTTTAACCCTGTTTGTGTTTCTTGTTGTAAAGTTGTATGGTCTGGCTTCCCATCATTTGCAACAAAAGGAACTTTTTATTGCTTGGGATAAACCGTAACAATAAAAGGCACATATGTCTCTCTCTCTCTTTGTGTGTCTATATTGAGTCACTTGGCATGAAAAATCTGGAGTAAAACACATTTTACCAGGAAAGCTTTCCAATTTCATTGCCAGTAATTCACAGAAGCTGCTTTCTAACCCTCAGTTAAAGATGAAATTCTCCTGCCAATTGCAGATAAAGCTACGCAAAACTAAATCTTATATCATAAACTTGGCGAGGATGCTGAAACCTGAGCAGTGAAAATGGGTTTTAAGTGTATATTACATTATGGAACAAAGCAATCTCTTCTTTTTAAAATGCATTAAGACATTATACACCATATCATTTTTCCTATACAAAATCCAGTGCATTTAGATGGAGTTCACAAAATATTATGGTTGATGTCCTTTATACATATACCTTTGTTATACTGTATATAGTTAATTACAAAGGTATTTTTTTAGGGTTGATTTCTGGGGTCTGTGAGAGCCAGGCAAGTTCTTTCACACTAAGATTTCCAACCATGCCTTTTGGACCTTTCTCTAGGCTTTGGGGCACATACATGCTGGAGGGACAGAAATGGACTTTTCCTAAACTGTTCCCTCAATTTGGAAGCATACAATTGTCCAAAATGTCTTGGTATGCCTTAACACTATGAAAAACACTGTGATAATTGGGCTGGGGATAAGGGGGAGTGTGCGCCTCAGGCTGGTCTCTCTGCACAGGTTTAGAGCCAAAATAGTGTTTTATTGCACAAGAGCCTGCTTGAATCCAGAGACTTAGTAGAGGTCTTTGGTTGCCTGAAAGTGCCAATCTGAATGGCCTATGGCAGACCTGGGCAAAGTGCAGCCCGCGGGCCGCATCCGGCCCTCTGGCTGTCTCAGTCTGGCCTGCGGACCAAGACAGCCATGGGGCTGGAAATCAGAGGTCCACGGGCCGCACAATGCCCGCCTGGCTGCTCACTGTTTCCATGTGCGCCGCGGCTCTGTGCGGCGCTGCTGCCTTCTTTGGTAGAGGAGGGGCCTCCGGCAACTTCCTCCACCAATCAGCGTGTGAAACAGCTGACGCGATGAAATGACGTCATCGCGTCAGCTGTTTACTCCAGAGAGTCCGCGCACTGGAGGCAGGGAGGGGTGAGATGGTGCTGCACATGGGGGGTGACATGGTGCTGCACATGAGGGGGTGACATGGTGCAGGACATGGGGGTGACATGGTGCAGGACATGGGGGATGACATGGTGCAGGACATGGGGGGGTAACATGGTGCTGCACATGAGGGGGTGACATGGTGCTGCACATGAAGGGGTGACATGGTACTGCACATGTGGGTGACATGGTGCAGGACATGGTGGTAACATGGTGCAGGACAAGGGAGTGATATGGTGCAGGACATGGGGGTGACATGGTACTGCACATGGGGGGTGACATGGTGCTGCACATGGTGCAGGACATGGGGGTGACATGATGCTGCACATGGGGGTGACATGGTGCAGGACAAGGGGGGTGAAATGGTGCTGCACATGGAGGGTGACATGGTGCTGCACATGTAGGGTGACATGGTGCAGATCATGGGGGGTGACATGGTGCAGGACATGGTGGGTGACATGGTGCTGCTCTTGACGGGGTGACATGGTGCTGCACATGAGGTGACATAGTGCTACACATGGGGGTTGAGATGGTGCTGCACATGAGGGGTGACATGGTGCTGCACATGGGGGGTGACATAGTGCTGCACATGGGGGTGACATGGTGCTGCACATAGGGGGTGACATGGTGTTGCATATGGGGTGATAGGCTGCACATGGGGAGGCTATTGGGGCAACATGCAGTGTATATAGGGAGGCTGTGTGGGGCTCACGCAGTGCATATAGAGAGGATGGGTGGGGCTCATGCAGTATATAGGGAGGCTGTGTGGGGCTCATGCCGCATATGGAGGAGGCTGTGTGGGGCTCATGCTGCATATAAGGGGCTGTTGGGGGGCTCATACAATACACAGAAGGGGCTGTGCTCATGTTTAAACAATATAAAGGGGGATGTCAGCATACTTAATTCCGCTCAATATACAATTCTGATACAATTAAAATTAATAAAATTATCAATCTATTCTATTATTTCTAAACACTGCTTTTTGGTGATTACTTTGTGTCTCCGTTCATACTGCACCCACACACACAAATGATACACCATTTGAAAGGCTAACTTGTGTCCTTCAGCAAGAAAATAGTCAAACAAACCACACATCCACGATTTCATCACAAAATACAGTTTAAACTTTTCATAAACCTGCAGTAAGGAAAAATAACCTGCAGGTGGCACCACACTACCCCAAAGCACACTACCACAAAGCTGCTTACAGACATCACAAACATTTTAAATCCAAACATTTGCCTTGAGGACTTTCCAGCTTGCCAAACTACTTGCCCAGCCTATTTCAGCCAAATTGGAGGATTGCACACTTCACTGCAGGTGAGTCACATATGCAAACACATTTGTAAACATGCACTGCTTTTTTGCTGATTACTTCGCCCCACACACACACATGAAACACCATTTGAAAGGTAAACTTGCTCCCTTCAGCAAGAAAACAGCCAAACAAACTACACATTCACAATTTTATCACTAAATACATTTTAAACATTCATTTTCATAAACCTGCAGAAAGACACAATGACCTGCAGGTGGCACCTCAACCATAATATATTTTTTGGCTTCTACTTATCAAACCAATTTATTGTATCACCAGTCTACATATATAAATACCTGTCTGTGTTCATCATCTCATGAAATACATTTACATTTGACCAGCTTGCTTTTTCTGAAATTGCCTGCGCCCCCAATGACCAATGTGCGAAAAGTTCGCACGGGCCAAGCTAGTAGTATAATAATTATAAAATATCAATATATCGATATTAATAATGAGCAGGATTAATTTTGGCTTATAGGTTTGGCCCTTCACAACAGCCACGGTCTTTAATGTGACCCCTCGGGAAAATGAATTGCCCACCCGTGGCCTATGGCTATCCAAACTGTGTGGCTATAAGTTGTTACATTGCTCGTTGTCCAGAAACAAGCTTTGGGAGGCTGTCAATGCTCTCCCTGCGATCTTGTGTTGGCAGTCACATTGTGTTTGCAATGGAGCTTCCTGTCAGGAAGCAGCGTGGACTCCCTCTTGAGCTGCCTGTATTCTCTGCGCGTTGCGTATCCAAGATCCTTCGCTGAAGCTGAGCACTCAGATTCTAAATTAATTCACATCAGCTTCACTGTCCACTTAAATATCCACACATATTTTTTTTGTGTGTGTGTAAAAGTGAACATTTCTATAAAAACAACATATTCAGGTATTTGCACCATATTTCTTAAACCTTAACTTAGTGCACATGATGTTCAAAGACATATGTTATTGATATACAGCCCTCTTTCAAGGTTCCACACTGTTAAGATGAGTAAATACTGTAGATGTACTCGGCACTCCAGCAGAAACATATGTGCAGATGTATTATGAGACAATTCAAAAGGTACAGCCAGCATCGGACTAGAGCACCTTGGGCCCACCAGAGAAAATCATTCTTGGGGCCCACTATGTAGCTACATAGAAATAAATTCAAGACCGCCAATTGTGTGGTAAAACGCGCTAATAGGGTATAATATATGGTAGTAATTATTAATTATGTAGCAGGGTAACCCCCTCATAGACTATAAAGTAACCCCCCTCATAGATTATAATGTAGCCTCCCTCATGGAATATAATGCAGCCCCCCTCATAGAATATAATGCAGACCCCTCATAGAATATAATGCAGACCCCCTCATAGGGTATAATACAGCACCCCACAAAATATAATGCAACCCCCTCATAAGGTATAATGCAGCCCCACATAGAATATAATGTATCACCCTCATATGGCATAATGCAGCCCACCTCATGTAGTATAATGCAGCCCCTCCACAGAATATAATGTAGCCCCCTCATAGGGAATAATGCGGATCCCCTCATATAGCATGATGTAGCCCCCTGAGAGAATAATGCAGCCCCCACACAAAATATAATGCAGCCCCCTCATATAGTATAATGCAGCCACCCTCCACCTTCATCATTGTTCTCTCCCTCTACCCCATCATTGTCCTCATCACCACCTCCATCATTGCCTTCTCACACACCACCTCCATCATTGCCTCCTCCCCCACCACTATTGTCCTTTCCACCACTACCATCATTGTCCTTTACACCACAACCATCATTGCTTTCTACCCCATCATTGCCCATTCCAACACCTCCATCATTGCCTCCCCCACCACAATCATCATTGTCCTTTCCACCACAACCATCATTGCCTTCTCCCCCACCACCTCATCATTGCCCATTCTACCACGTCCTTCATTGCCTCTCCCCACCACCATTATTGCTTCCCCCACCACTATCATTGTCTTCTCCCCCACCACCCCATCATTGCCCATTCTACCACCTCCATCATTGCCTCCCCCACCACCATCATCATTGCCTTCTCCCCACCACCATCATCATTGCCTTCCCCCACCAGCATCATTGCCTTCTCCCCCACCACCTCCATCATTGCTTCCTCCCCACCACCCCCATTGTCCTTTCCACCACCAACAACATTGCCTTCTCCCCACCAATGCTCTCTCTATCACCCACAGCATTGCTAATCTCCAATACACAAACACAACACCACTATCACACATCCAGCACCACACACAGACAGCACCGCACCACATTCTCAAAGAAACACACACAAAGCACCGCACCACATACACACACAGCCGCACACACGCAGGCAGGCAGAGCGACATACACACACAAAGCACCCACTCACCTCTCCGTACGTTCCCAGCAGCCGCAGCACATCTCGGCAGCTTCCTCTATGAAACAGCCACACTGACGTCATCCAGCTGTGCTGAGTCAGACAGGAAGTGCTGGGCAGGCGGGCAGGAAGGAGGACAGGGTCGGATCCCTCAGCTCCGCGCCGGTCCCAAGCTGCAGGGATTGCAATCAGGGTTCGCCACCCTTTAGGGGCCCACCTCCGGGGACAAGATTCAGGAGCATCGGCGGGCAATGTTAGCCTCAGCCTGAAGCTAACGCTGCCCGCTATTAAAGTGAAATGGTATTCACTCCTCTCCATGCCCATGGGGGCATGGGGAAGCGTGAATATTCATTTCTCTTGAGCAGCGGGGACAGGCTCCTGTCTCCAGCTGCTGCTTTCTGGCACCGGGAGGGCCCCCCTTGACTCAGGGGCAACATAGCAGCTGCGTGTGCCCATATTAGCGACACGCCGCTGGTGGGCCTGCACAACCTGGGTACAGTGGTAACATTTCAGTCCCGAAATATGGACCAGACATGAATTGCTGTAGATACAGAGAAGCAAGGCTACCGCTAGTGTAGCACTAGTGTAAATACGGCCATAGTCATGTCCAACACATCTTGACTATGGCTGTGTTTCACTAGCTCTAACTTTTCTTCTCTATATTATGCAACAATCCATGTCTGACTAAGGTCCATATTTTTGGACTGAAAAGCTACCAATGTACCTTTTTGATATCCTAATAAAAAATGTGCACATATTTTCTATAAGTTATTTGTACCTTTCATTTACTCTCAGACACTAAGGGTATGTGCACACGGTGCGGATTCTGCTGGGGTTCCGCAGCATTTCTGCACCTGTGGGTCCGCAACAGATTTTGCTGCGTTGTACAGTACCTTTATTTCTTATGGAAATAAAAAAAAGCTGTGCACATGCTGCGGATTTTTCCGCGCGGTTTTGCTGTGGTTTACAAACCGCAGCATGTCAATTGTTTGGTGCAGAAACGCTGCAGTTTTACACCTCATCCATTATGAGGTGTAAAACCGCAGGCAAAACCACGAATAAACTGCAGGACTTTTGTCCTACGGATTTACCTGCGGTTTTCTTTACAAAATCCGCACACCCAAAAAACTACATGTGCACATAGCCTAATAGGAAGACCAATTTACTACAACCTGTGATAGCATTTGACCAACTTAACTGCTGGTATACTTTTTATTTAAAAGTGTAGATAAGCATGTTATGCTGAGCTCCTCAATACTTCTTAAAAATGTACGCCTAGAGTTGGTCAAACTTAAGCATGCGTTAGGGGGCGTGGCCTGGCAATGGCACCAAGTGGACTTGATCACTATGGCTGCTGCTACTCCCGGAGATTCAGGGGACAAGGCTAAATGCTTCAAAAAGAGCTCTAGGACATCAGGCATCGAGTAGCATCAAAGTTGAGGTGAGGAGGATGAGCAGCTCTGAATTTGCGGTGAAGGGGAAGCCGTTGACAGGAGAGAGGAGGGCCATGTGTCTTCAAGCTGAAACAAAGCAAGATCCCTCCTGCTGAAATCTTTTTAGCCTACTGTGTGGAAAAAAGCAGGTAGGGAGCTGCGTGTCTGTGCTTCAGGTCCAGGTGTGCTACCTCCTGGCAATGCTCATTAGGGCTGTCCCTGGATGGACCCACAGAATCTGAGAAAGTTTACCCTCCCCTCTGTCAGCACTTAACAGGACACTGTTAAGTCTTGGGACACTGTGAATAGTTCTGGACAGGAGTCCTCCTCCCCTCCCTCCTATCAGAAGCTCTCTAGTGGCTACATAGATTCTGGGACTCTGAGAAAAAGTGCATGGCAGGCAGGAAGAAAAGGGGGCAAAAGAGAACTGATTATTTCTGCACTGGAGGCAACAATTCCTCCCTGGTGAACTCTGGCAGAACCCCCTCTGTATGAACTGATGGAAGTATATGTAAAATCCGCTGGGCTCTTTATAGCTAAGAGTTAACTGGATCCTGTGTCACTGAGGGGTTAAGAAAATGGATGAGCGAGTATACTCGTTAGGATTCAGTATTTGGCGAGTAATGCGATACTCGCGGTACTCGAATCCTAGCGAGTAAATTTCAATAATCGCCTCGCAATATTCGGAACGCCCACCCGGTATGTGTCAGCCAATCACAGTAAAGCCACTGCCTTTTTTGTTGTGGCATTACTGTGATTGGCTGGCCGCGCAGCATCATATGTGAGTGCGGGGGTCTGTGCGGGCTCTGCTGGGCTGATTGGGGATCTGTGCGGACTCCACCAGGCTGATCGGGGGTCTGTGCGGGCTCTGTGGGGCCTGTGCGGGCTCTGTGGGGCCTGTGCGGGCTCTGTGCGGGCTTTGTGGGGGCTGTGTGGGCTCTGTGGGGCCTGTGCAGGCTCTGTGGGGCCTGTGCGGGCTCTTTGGGGCTCTGCTGGCATGGTACGATGGGACTACCTGTTCCATCTGGCTATGCCCGCTACAGTGGCAGCATTAGCAGATGATGGGAAAGTAGTATTCCCATCATGCGGCTAATGTGGAGAATGTAAAAAAAACAAACAAAAAAAACAAACAGAACATACATCATATAACATACAGTACATACACATGAGATACAACACATAACATAGAGTACACACCTAATTCCCGCACACACCTAATTCCCCGAAGCCATGTTATAAACAGCCTGCAGCTGTCTGCATAGCCTTTACTGGCTATTAGAATAGGGGGACCCCCCCAAAAAAATAACTTGGGGTCCCCTTATATTTTATAGCCAGAAAGGCAATGCAGACAGCTGCGGGCTGATATTCATAGCCTAGGAAGGGGCCATGGATATTGGCCCTCCTGGCTACAAATACCAGCCCGCAGTTGCCCCAGAAATGGCACAACTATAAGATGTGCCAAATCTGGCACTTAGCCCCTCTCTTTCCACTCCCGTGTAGCGGTGGGATATGGGGTAATATAAGGGTTTATGTCACCTTCCTATTGAAAGGTGTTGGTCCATTATTAATCTTATATTAATAAAGGGTTAAAAAACACACACACATAAGAATAAAGTATTTTAATGAAATAAAACACAACACGGTTTTTCATAATTTTTATTGTGCGCCCAGATCCAAGCGAAGCCATCGATCACCTGCAAAAAGTTTAAAAAAGCAAACCAACCTATAGTTACCTTCCGACGCAGTCCCTCTTTAATAACGAGTGTCCCACGACAATCTCCCCTATAGAGAAGTCACATCAGCAGTGGTGACTGCTCTATAGGCCTCCAATGACACACTGACCGGAGATAACCTCCCGCAGTGTGTCATTGGAGTTGCTTTATGGCAGCACTGCTGTGTGAGAAAATTCTCACGCTGTAGCGCTGCCATATGTCACAGGTGAACTCCTGTGACTTCCGGCGTAGTGATACAGCAGCGGAGGGTTATCTCCGTCACTGTATCACTGAACCCCTGGAGAGCGGTCACATGAGCTGATGCGGCTGTTCTCCACGGCAGATCGACATGGGACCCTCGTTATTAGTGGACGACGGCGGAGAGGTGAGTATAGGTTGATTTATTATTTTATGTTTATTACAGGTGATCGATGGCTTTGGGGAATTAGGTGTGTGCAGTGAGTACGTACTCTATGTTATGTGTTGCATGTCATGTGTATGTACTGTATGTTATATGTTGTATGTTCTGTTTGTGTTTTTTTTTTATTTTTACATTCTCCACATTAGCTGGATGATTGGAATGTTACTTTCCCATCATCTGCTAATGCTGCCACTGTAGGGGGCATAGCCAGATGGGACATGTAGTCCCATAGGACCATGCCAGCACAGAGCCCCACAGAGCCCACACAGAGCCCGCACAGGCCCCACAGAGCCCACACAGAACCCCACAGAGCCCACACAGAGCCCGCACAGAGCCCCACAGAGCCTGCACAGGCCTCACAGAGCCCGAACAGGCCCCGCAGAGCCTGCACAGGCCCCACAGAGCCTGCACAGGCCCCCGATCAGCCCAGCAGAGCACACACAGGCCCCCGATCAGCCCAGCAGAGCCCGCACAGACCCCCGATCAGCCCGGCAGAGCCTGCACAGACCCCCGATCAGCCTGGCAGAGCCCACACAGGCCCCCGATTAGCCCGGCAGAGCCCACACAGATCCCCGATCAGCCCGGCAGAGCCCGCACAGACCCCCGATCAACCCGGCAGAGCCCGCACAGACCCCCAATCAGCCCGGCAGAGCCCGAACAGACCCCTGATCAGTCTGGCAGAGCCCGCTCAGACCCCCAATCAGCCCGGCAGAGCCCGCACAGACCCCCGATCAGCCCGGCAGAGCCCGCACAGACCCCCAATCAGTCCGGCAGAGCCTGCGCAGACCCCCGATCAGCCCGGCAGAGCCCGCACAGGGCCCCAATCAGCCTGGCAGAGCCCGCACGCACACACAGCCCCACAGACTCCCGCACACATTTTCCGCCCGCATACATAGTCTCCGCCCATTACTCGCATTTCCCATAGAAATACATTGAACTTGCTACTCGTTATGAGTACCCAAGTATTAGGAGCTACTCGTAACGAGTACAGCGAGTCCGAGTATTTCACTACTCGCTCATCCCTAGTTAAGAGGTGAAACTAAACATTGTGCCCTAAAGACAAAGACCAGTGTGTGTGGGATATGGGCAGGAAATGCAGAAAGCCCTCCCACTTCACATCATTAATCCCAGTTTCTTCCAGATCAGCCAGCATCCAAAGATATTTAACAGACAAGCCTGGCTCTGCCCCAGGTCAAGATTCTAAAATGGCGTATGATGCTCCATCTCGCACAGTCTCCCCTTCCTCACAAGAGGATATCTACAAAGATGCAAGAAGATGCAGGAAGTAGAAACACCCACTCAAACACCTCTTCTATACCTTCACCAAGCTCTGCTAAAGCCCCTGTGGTGACACCATCTCAGAATCTTGCAAAATACAAGCCACTGAGACACCATTACATGTTTCTCAACGCAAGCAATGAGGTCTTTTCCCGGGAAGGAACAACCACGGGAAGGGCAGTCTCCAATGAAGGAAACCACCTATGCCAAAACATGGTATTCATCCACAGACAGCTGATTCGGGGTATTGCCCCTCATCAGTGTGGAGTAGGAAACTGGCTAGTAGGAGCAATGCCTAGTAAAAGACTGTGAAAAATGAGGATGAATGAACTCATGGAGATCAACATCCAACACTGCGGAGACACCATCACATGTTTCTCAACGCAGTGATTCTAGATCAATGCCCCCATCCCTTATGGAAAATATGGAAAAACATGCAAAACACAAGCTGCGGAGACACCATCACATGTTTCTCAACGCAAGCAATGACTAGCCAGGTCTTTTCCCGGGAAGGAATAACCACGGGAAGGGCAGTCTCCAATTTCTGGATATTGCCCCTCATCAGTGTGGAGTAGGAAACTGATGAGGGGCATTTCCTACTCCACACTGATGAGGGGCAATACCCCGAAACAGCTGTCTGTGGATGGATACCATGTTTTGGCATAGGTGGTTTCCTTCATTGGAGACTGCCCTTCCGGTGGTTGTTCCTTCCCGGGGAAAGACCTAGCTAGTCATTGCTTGCATTGAGAAACATGTGATGGTGTCTCCGCGGCTTGTGTTTTGCATGTTTTTGCATATTTCCCATAAGGGACGGGGCATTGCTCTAGAATCACTGCGTTGAGAAACATGTGATGGTGTCTCCGCAGTGTTGGATGTTGATATCCATGAGTTCATTCATCCTCATTTTTCAGTCTTTTATTAGGCATTGCTCCTGCTAGCCAGTTTCCTACTCCACACTGATGAGGGTCAATACCCCGAAACAGCTGTCTGTGGATGGATACCATGTTTTGGCATAGGTGGTTTCCTTCATTGGAGACTGCCCTTCCCGTGGTTGTTCCTTCCCGGGGAAAGACCTGGCTAGTCATTGCTTGCGTTGAGAAACATGTGATGGTGTCTCCGCGGCTTGTGTTTTGCATGTTTTTTCATATTTCTCATAAGGGATGGGGGCATTGCTCTAGAATCACTGCGTTGAGAAACATGTGATGGTGTCTCCGCAGTATTGGATGTTGATCTCCATGAGTTCATTCATCCTCATTTTTCACCATCTCAGAATCTGGCATTGATGATGGAAGAAATCAAAGTTCTCTGTTCTCAAATGGGGAATATTCTGACCAAAACAGATATGAAAGATTATATTACCCCCTTGGTAGATCTCTATAAGTCTGAGATACAAGGCCTGAGTGTATCAATCTCACAAGTCGCCGATAGAGTGACCCAGTTTGAATCTTCCTCTGCCACTGCTGCCGCAGAACAAAAGGTGCAAAGTCAAATAATAGAACGCCATTCTATACACATTAACTCATTATTTGGTATCATAAAGGACCTCGAGAATCGAAACTGCCGCAATAATATTTGAATACGGGGTTTACCTGAAGCAACTGGCACAGCCGATCTTATTCCCACCCATTGCGGCATCTTTAATACGCTACTGGAAAGGCCAGCTATGGAAGAAATACTTATTCACAGAGCACACCAAGCTTTAAGACCCTGCAACAATGACTCAGGCATCCCCAGAGATGTAATTTGCCAAGTTCATTATTTCAATACCAAAGAAGAAATTATGAGAGAGGCTCGGTCCAAAGGACCTATGGATTTTGATGGGATCCATTTACATTTTATGGCGGACTTATCTAGGTTAACCTTAGCAAAATGTAGGGCTCTGCACCCATTGTTGGAAGTTTTCAGAGAAAGAAATGTTCCCTAATCGTGCGGTTTTCCCTTCCAATTACAAGTGCGCAACCAGCATGGAACTTTCTTTCTGAAGAACCTAAACGGATTGCGGTCTTTCTTAGAGGACCTGGATCTGTCAGAAATTACTATCTCTGATTGGCCCACCAACCCATTGACTACTTAGGACTCTTGCGTGAATCGTCGACAAGTACAACAATCCCAAAGACCCAGAAGATGACCATCTTCTCATTCAATTGAACGATGATGATATTTTTGGTTGTATCTGTTTCATTCTAGGAGATTCAATGAAAGCATGTCTTTTGAATTTTACATATCACTCACCAAGTTCCATTTTTTAGTGTTTATATTGTGGACTTAGGTGTGACTGGACTTGTTAGAATCATAAGATACTTTATTTTATATAATGTGATCTGTACTGTGGATATCTGAGGGTAATGTAATTCGATATATCTTGCCTTTTTAGGATATTCTACCGAGACCTTAGACTCTGGCCGGCGTCAAACACAATGTATAAAAATACAGACCGCATTGTACTGCCGTAATATGCATAAATGGTCCCTAAATAGTTATCCGTATGTCATCCGTTGTCAGGGTGTGGCCGCGTATTTTTCCCATGTTAGCATCCGTATGTAATCTGTATGTGATCCGTATAGTGTTTTTCTCTTGCATCCTGGACATTTAACGGTTTTGAGGCCTGCACGTAATTTAAATCATCATCAGCAACCCTATTGATTGCCTCTACACCAGGTGCCAGCCTCCAATCTGGCCATTTTGGTGCTGTGCTTGTGTTGGTGTCTAGCTGGTTGTTAGCAAACATACAGTTGTGGCCAAAAGTATTGACACCCCTGTAATTCTGTCAGATAATACTCAGTTTCTTCCTGAAAATGATTGCAAACACAAATTCTTTGGTATTATTATCTTCATTTAATTTGTCTTAAATGAAAAAACACAAAAAGAATTGTCCTAAAGCCAAATTGTATATAATTCCACACCAAACGTAAAAAAGAGGGTGGACAAAAGTATTGGCACTGTTCGAAAAATCATGTGATGCTTTTCTAATTTGTGTAATTAACAGCACTGTAACTTACCTGTGGCACCTAACAGGTGTTGGCAATAACTAAATCACACTTGCAGCCAGTTGACATGGATTAAAGTTGACTCAACCTCTGTCCTGTGTCCTTGTGTGTACCACATTGAGCATGGAGAAAAGAAAGGAGACCAAAGAACTGTCTGAGGACTGGAGAAACCAAATTGTGAGGAAGCATGAGCAATCTCAAGGCTACAAGTCCATCTCCAAAGACCTGAATGTTCCTGTGTCTACCGTGCACAGTGTGATCAAGAAGTTTAAAGCCCATGGCACTGTGGCTAACCTGCCTAGATGTGGACTGAAAAGAAAAATTGACAAGAGATTTCAACGCAAGATTGTGCGGATGTTGGATAAAGAACCTCGAGTAACATCCAAACAAGTTCAAGCTGCCCTGCAGTCTGAAGGTACAACAGTGTCAACCCCTACTATCCGTCGGCGTCTGAATGAAAAGGGACTGTATGGTAGGAGACCAAGGAAGACCACACTTCTTACCCCGAGACATAAAAAAGCCAGGCTGGAGTTGGCCAAAACTTACCTGAAAAAGCCTAAAACATTTTGGAAGAATGTTCTCTGGTCAGATGAGAGAAAAGTAGAGCTTTTTGGGCAAAGGCATCAACTTAGAGTTTACAGAAAAAAAGAGGCATTCAAAGAAAAGAACACGGTCCCTACAGACAAACATGGCAGAGGTTCCCTGATGTTTTGGGGTTGCTTTGCTGCCTCTGGCACTGGACTGCTTGACCGTGTGCATGGCATTATGAAGTCTGAAGACTACCAACAAATTTTGCAGCATAATTTAGGGCCCAGTGTGAGAAAGCTAGGTCTCCCTCAGAGGTCATGGGTCTTCCAGCAGGACAATGACCCAAAACACACTTCAAAAAGCACTAGAAAATGGTTTGAGAGAAAGCACTGGAGACTTCTGAGGTGGACAGCAATGAGTACAGACCTGAATCCCATAGAACACCTGTGGAGAGATCTAAAAATGGCAGTTTGGAGAAGGCACCCTTCAAATATCAGGGACCTGGAGCAGTTTGCCAAAGAAGAATGGTCTAAAATTCCAGCAGAGAATTGTAAGAAACTCATTGATGGTTACCGGAAGCGGTTGGTCGCAGTTATTTTGGCTAAAGGTTGTGCAACCAAGTATTAGGCTGAGGGTGCCAATACTTTTGTCTGGCCCATTTTTGGAGTTTTGTGTGAAATGATCAATGTCTTGCTTTTTGCTTCATTCTCTTTTGTGTTTTTTCATTTAAGACAAATTAAATGAAGATAATAATATCAAAGAATTTGTTTTTGCAATCATTTTCAGGAAGAAACTGAGTATTATCTGACAGAATTGCAGGGGTGTCAATACTTTTGGCCACAACTGTATCAGACACACTTCAGTTCACCCCAAGTGACCGTGTTCTGTACAACTGGATTTTGTCCCGCCGCTTTGGCCAGCCATACTCAGTGATTGTGGATGCGAGGAGGAGGAGACGAATGTGGGTGCATCCGCATTTGAGACAACGCCTCAATTAAGGCCATTTTCACAGGCTTTATGCAGCTCTGAGGACACATCCCGACAAGTTTTTCCTCTATTGTCGGATGACAGTTTCTACCTTTGATGTTTTGTTGGAGACAGTGCGCCCAGGGATCACCTTCCAGGACACCCGGATGCGCAAATGTATCTCTGCGGAGGAGCGCCTTCTCCTTATGTTACGGTATGTATTCCTCAGCTACAGAATGTATGTAGATGATTCATTTTCTAAATAATTATCTTACTCAGTGACCCCTTTTATGCTGAGTGACATTCTTAATGTTTCCCAAATTTATGCTCTAAGTAAGAATACTTTGATCGGCTATTACATATTACATAGCTATGGTACATGTGTATATGTAGTGTAAGCCTAGCTTCCTACTTACCCACTGTTCTGGTGATCTATATGTAATGTGTGCATCCTTTAGGCTACTTTCACACATCAGTTTTTTGCCGTCAGGCGCTATCCGGCTCTTTTTTTAACCCCTTTCTGACATCAGACGTACTATCCCATCCATGGGACCCGGGACCCTATGCCCATGGACGGGATAGTACGTCTAGCGCGATCAGCGGCGCCCACGTGGTGAGCGCCGCTGATCGCAGCCGGGTGTCAGCTGATTATCACAGCTGACACCCGGCACTATGTGTCAGGGGCGGTCACAGACCGCCCCCGACACGTTAACCCCTTCCATACCGCAATCAAACACGATCGCGGTGTACCAGGGGTTAAAGGGAAACATCGGCAGGGAGGGGGCTCCCTCCGTGCTTCCCTGAGCCCCCCACAGCAGCGCAATGTGCAGCGCTGCTGCGGGGGGGGCTCTTTCCCTGCAGGTCCCCGGATCCAAGATGGCTACGGGGACCTTAGGGGGCCTGCAGGGAGCTGGCTTCCTCATGCCTGCAAAGCGCAGGCAAGGAGGAAGCCTGCAGCACTGTCTGTGACAGATTGCTGATCTGTCACAGTGATCTGTGATGTGACAGATCAGTGATCTGTCACAGGACAGTGATGTCCCACCTGGGACAATGTAATAAAGTTAAAAAAAAAAGTGTAAAAATAATTTAAAAAAAAATCGCTAAATAAATTTAAAAAATATATTCCCTAATAAATTCATTTTTTGGAAATAAAAAAAAAACAATAAAAGTACACATATTTGGTGTCACCGTGTCCGTAACGACCAGCCCTATAAAACTGTCCCATTAGTTAACCCCTTTAGCGAACCCTTTAAAAAATAAAAATAAAAAACGAAGCAGAAAATAATGATTTATTATCATACCGCAGAATAAAAAGTGCAATAACGCGCGATCAAAAAGACGCATATAAATATGCATGGTACCGCTGAAAACGTCATCTTGTCCTGCAAAAAACGAGCCACCACACAGCATCATCAGAGAAAAAATAAAAAAGTTATAGCTCGCAGAATAAAGCGATGCAAAAATAATTATTTTTATATAAAATTGTTTTTATTGCATAAAAGCGTCAAAACATAAAAAAATGACATAAATGAGGTATCACTATAACCGTACTGACCCGAAAAATAAAAGCGCTTTATCAATTTTACTGCACGCGGAACGGTGTAAACGCACCCCCCAAAAGAAATTCAAGAAACGCTGTTTTTTGTTCATTCTGCGTCCCAAAAATCGGAATAGAAAGCGATCAAAAAATGTCACGTGCCCGAACATGATATCAATAAAAACATCAACTCGTCCCACAAAAAATAAGACCTCACATGACTCAAAAATATACGTCAAAATACGGAAAAATTATAGCTCTCAGTATGTGGTGATGCAAAAACTATTTTTAAAAATAAAAAGCGTCTTTTATTAGCGTGTGACAGCTGCCAAAAATAAAAACCGCCATAAATAGTAAATCAAACCCCCCGTTATCACCCCCTTAGTTAGGGAAAAATAATAAAATTAAAAAAATGTATTTATTTCCATTTTCCCATTAAGGTTAGGGCTAGGGCTAGGGCTAGGGTTAGGGCAGAGATTAGGGTTAGGGGTGTGTTGGGGTTAGGGTTGGAGTTAGAATTGGGGGGTTTCCACTGTTTGGGCACATCAGGTGCTCTCCAAACGCAACATGGCGTCTGATCTCAATTCCAGCCAATTCTGCGTTGAAAAAGTCAAATGGGCTCTTTCCCTTCCAAGCTCTGCCATGCGCTCAAACAGTGTTTTACCCCCACATATGGGGTATCCGCCTACTCAGGACAAATTGCAAAACAACTTTTGGGGTCCTATTTCTCCTGTTGCCCTTAGGAAAATAAAAAATTGGGGGCAAAAATATAATTTTTGTGGGATAAAATATGATTTTTTATTTTCACGCCCGGACGTTATAAACTTCTGTGAAGCCCTTGGGGGTTCAAAGTGCTCACCACACATCTAGATAAGTTCCTTAGGGAGTCTAGTTTCCAAAATGGTGTCATTTGTGGGGGGTTTCCACTGTTTAGGTACATCAGGGGCTCTCCAAAGGCAACATGACACCCGCAGACCATTCCATCAAAATCTGCATTCCAAAACGTCACTACTTCCCTTCCGAGCCCCGACGTGTGCCCATACAGTAGCATCAGCTGATGCTGCTGTTCTCCACGCATATGGGGTATCAGCGTACTCAGGACAAATTGGACAACAACTTTTGGGGTCCATTTTCTCTCCTGGTACCCTTGGGAAAATAAAAAAAATGGGGACTAACTGATCATGTTTGTGGAAAAAATACGATTTTTTTATTTTCACTCCCGGGCGTAATAAACTTCTGTGAAGCACTGGGGGAGTGGGGGAGTTCAAAGTGCTCACCACACATCTAGATAAGTACCTTAGGGGGTCTAGTTTCCAAAATGGGGTCACTTGAGGGGGGATTCCACTGTTTAGGTACATCAGGGGCAATCCAAACGCGACATGGTGTCCGATCTCAATTCCAGCCAAAAAAGTCAAATGGCGCTGCTTCCCTTCCGAGCTCTGCCATGCGCCCAAATAGTGGTTTACCCCCACATATGGGGTATCAGCGTACTCAGGACAAATTGCACAATAACTTTTAGGGTGCTGTTACCCTTGGGAAAGTAAGAATTGAGGGTGAAAAGATCATTTTTGTGTAAAAAATATGATTTTAAAATTGTACGGCTGTACGTTATAAACTTCTGTGAAGCCCTTGGGGGTTCAAAGTTCTCACCAAACATCTAGATAAGTTCCTTGGGGGGTCTAGTTTCCAAAATGGTGTCATTTGTGGGCGTTTCCACTGTTTTGTTACATCAGGGGCTTTCCATACGCGACATGGTGTCCGATCTCAATTCCAGCCAAAAAAGTCAAATGGCGCTGCTTCCCTTCCGAGCTCTGCCATGCGCCCAAATAGTGGTTTACCCCCACATATGGGGTATCAGCGTACTCAGGACAAATTGCACAATAACTTTTAGGGTCCTGTTACCCTTGGGAAAATAAAAATTGGGGGTGAAAAGATTATTTTTGTGGAAAAAATATGATTTTTTAATTGTACCACTGTACTTTATAAACTTCTGTGAAGCCCTTGTGAGTTCAAAGTTCTCACCACATATCTAGATAAGTTCCTTGGGGCGGTCTAGTTTCCAAAATGGGGTCACTTGTGGGGGGTTTCCACTGTTTAGGTACATCAGGGGCTCTCCAAACGTGACATGGCGTCCGATCAGAATTCCAGTCAATTTTGCATTGAAAAAGTCAAACGGCGCTCCTTCCCTTCTGAGCTCTGCCATGCGCCTAAACAGTGGTTCCCCCCCACATATCAGGTATCAGTGTACTCAGGACAAATTGCACAATAACTTTTCCAGTCCAATTTCTCCTTTTACCCTTGGTAAAATAAAAAAAATTGAACCTGAATTATTTTTTTTGTGAAAAAAAGTCAAATGTTCATTTTTTTAAATATTCAAAAAATTCCTGTGAAGCACCTGAAGGGTTAATAAACTTCTTGAATGTGGTTTTGAGCACTTTGAGGGGTGCAGTTTTTAGAATGGTGTCACTTTTGGGTATTTTCTATCATATAGACCCCTCAAAGCGGCTTCAAATGTGATGTGGTCCTTAAAAATAAAATGGTGTTGTAAAAATGAGAAATCGCTGGTCAAATTTTAACCCTTATAACTTCCTAACAAAAAAACATTTGGTTCCAAAATTGTGCTGATGTAAAGTAAACATGTGGGAAATGTGCTTATTAAGTTTTTTTTGTGCCGTATCTCTGTGATTTAAGGGCATAAAAATTCAAAGTTGGAAAATTGTGAAATTTTCAAAATTTTCTCCAAATTTCCGTTTTTTCACAAATAAACATAAGTTATATGAATGAAATTTTATGACTAACATGAAGTACAATATGTCACGAGAAAACAATGTCAGAATAACTGGGATCCATGGAAGCGTTTCAGAGTTATTACCTCATAAAGGGACAGTGGTCAGAATTGTAAAAATTGGCCCGGTCATGAACGTGCAAACCACCCTTGGGGGAGAAGGGGTTAAAAACCGGATCCGGGTAAATCTAAAGCCGGATCCGGTTTTTACCCATTGACTTGTATTAGCACCGGATCGTGCCGCACAGTCTTGCGTTTCGTCCGGTTGTTGCCGGATCCGGCCAAACTTTGCATTCCGGCATCTGGAAAAAACGGCAACAGTAACGTTTTTTGTCTCCGGCAAAAAAGCCGGAAACGCCGGATCCGGCGATTCCGTTTTTTTGCTACAATTGAAGTCTATGGACGCCGCAATGCGCCAGATCCAGCAAAAGAATGATCCGGTGGCTGGATCCGGTTTTTACATCTGAGCATGCTCAGAAGTTGGCCAACCCCCAGGAAACATATATAAATCATGCCAGTGGGGCCCTCACCCTCAGCCATTACCACAGAGCCTGCCGAGGATAAAGTATCCCAAAGGCCATCAAGGCATCAGCCAGCCAGCAGCGGAGGCCGCAAGCAGCAGCAGATGCTGCCAGCAGCAGTTGTAGACGGCGGCCAGGATCTAACGCCGCCAGCAGCAGACGCCGCGCAGCTGAAGTGCATGCCGCTAGTTGCAGATGCCGTGCAGCTCAAGTGCATGCTGCCAGCAGCAGACGCCGGGCAGCTGAAGAACTTGTGGGTCGCCCTCCCAGGGCCGTGGGGTACTCGGTACCGGGCCGGTGTCATCGGGATGTGTCACAGCAGCGGTGACCCGGTCCGTGGCCCCGGGCGCCCAAGCAAATGGCAGGGGGACGCAAATGGTGGAATGTAGTTAATGGAATAGTTCGTGACGCGACCTGTGGTGTTCGGCAAGGGAGGTGTTAAGCCGACGCTACAGACAGATCCTCCTGGACAGATGGTGTGGTGCAGCAATGATGTTATAGCCCTCCACAGGCAGCGCTGATGTCCCAGGGCAGGATAGGTGAAGAGACACTTAGATGGTGTAGTGTTTGTCGCAGGGGATGTAGCAATGCCAGGCGGATGGACGCAGGAAGGAATGGAGGACACCAGGGCATGTAGTTCCAAAGCTTTACTCACAGTCTGTAGTGCCCGCTTCTGTGCCGGGTCCTCCGGGTCAGGGACTCAGTCAACCTCCAGGCAAGATGGAATGCTCCCTTTCAACACTCCGCCAACTTATGTGCCTTTTCTGAACGTCTCCTCTATAGCGCCTCTAAGTGTGAAGATCTCCTAGTACTGAGTTACACTGGAGTTCCTCCTGACAGATGTTCCCAAGAACTCTACTTGTACGGCAGACAGCTGTAGTCTGCTTCGGGGACTCTCTACTCCTGAGTCCCGGCTCTCTATCCGTGTTGCTGTTGTTCCCCCAAGCCTTAGATTGGAGTAGTGCATTTACAGCCCACTACTCCACCGGTGTCTGCTGCAGAACCATTAGTGTCCATACAACCCCGGGGACCAGGCCCCGGCCTTGCGCTTAGAACTTCTAGGCTGGCTTCTTCCTCTAACCCACGTCCTCTGTGTTTCCTTTCACTCCTACGTTCCGTACTTGTCTTTCCCTCCTATGGAAGCTCAGGATTCGGTTCAATGTCTTTCTCTTTCTTTCCTTTCCCATGCCAGATGGCTCAGATCACTGAGGCAGCTGCATCACTCCTTCCTCCATCCCTCTTCCAGGGATCCCCACTCCTCTCCGAGTGGCCTCCTCTCTCAGACTCCCCGTCTGACTGACTGAACTCTAATCCTAAAACCTTCCCAGTCTTTTATGTGTGTTCTCAACTCCACCCACCTCCCAGCATGTTTAGTGTTCCAAGCAGGGAACCACCAAAGGTGCTCTGCTTCTCTCTAAGCAAGGAGCCGCAATGTGGTTTTGCTGAACTACTCTATTGTGTGGGGTGCGACTGTTGTAACGTGGTCAGGAGCCTCCAACTTACCTGGATGGTGGGGCAGTACCTCTGTGGCGACTCAGCCTCAGGGGCGCCACATACCCCCCGTTAGACACAGCACGTCCGCGGGCTGCAAGGCAAACAAAGTTGACAATACAGAAACTTACAAATTTTTGTAATGCTGAATAAACATTTCTTATACTAAACTTCCCAATGTGAGAGGCACTCATTCTTGAACGTTGCAATCAATTCTTAATTAACTATCTAAAATCCTTAGCCAAAAGTGCAATTTTCTATACAATACTTAATTCAAAGTGCTATTGTCTGTTATTCACTACCACTTCAGTATTCTTCATCAACACATTTCTTTTCTCTTAACTCTGAGTGACAACCGTGGTGCCTGGTTTATCATCTACATTTTCAATTCTTTATTATTCTCTATCCAAATCTCTTATCTCTTTATTTAAACATTCTATATATAAAAGCCATTTACTCTCATAAGACACATCATTATCAAATACTTCACATTAAACTTTTCAATAATTCTTGTAAGTGCTGGATACTGCTCCCAGCCGGGATCTCTTGCAGTGTCCTTTGATTGGAGCCATGCTCCAAATGAGGTAGACGTTATCTTTGCAAAGTGTCATGTAAAACCAAGAGAGGGCACCTAAAGAGGTGCAACTATTTACAACTGCAGTTCTGGACCATTCAGCGTTCATGATTTCCTTAGTTCAACGGAAAGGCTGCCAACAAAACAGGGCAACACTGGAAAAAGTAAACAAGGGCATGATAACCAAAAATAGGAAAACTGGTACAAAAATAGAAAACAATGGCACAACTGTGCAAATACCCTCCTGGGTAACGAGAGTTATGTTGTAGGTACTTCCTTTAATGTTGGTGAGCCCTTCCTGGGGTTCAGGAAGCTGATGACTGGGAACTGCTACCAGATGAAAGGAATGCATGGGCAGTCCTCAGGTACTCTTCCTCCAGTGGGGTGAAGCTTGCGGCTTTCTGTACCTTTAGCGCACCTTGGCACATGGGAGCAGTAGTTGGTTTCTGCCTGCAAGTCTGGATGAGATCCTCTGGGACTCGCCTGATGTTCATCGCATACCAGCCTCTCAATCCTTCATGTCTGGTGAATGTCACATGGTCTCCCCGGCTCAGGTTCCTGGCACGGTGCCCCTTCCTCAAGTGTGGCTCTACATCCCTCCGGCTAAAGAACAGATCGGAGATTCGGCTAGGGTCATGGATAAAGCCGAACCCCCTCTCATGATTCACGTTCAGGACTTGGCCCCAACCTGTTGCATCTCTGGGACCATAATGACCGGCTCTGACCTGTTCCTTCCGTCCAAATCTGGGACTAGTACCGCTAACCGGCGCTGCTCCCTCTCCCAGTGTTCAGCTGCCAGTTGCCGGATGGTAGCTTGACAACTAGCCCAGTTCTCATTATCCTCCCGCTCCTCCTGGGACCGATCCAGGCTGGTTTTGTACCGCGGCACCACCTCCAGGGGTTCCGGTGTTCCCCCCGGGGACTGGTATCCCGGTCCCTGACCAGATCTAGCACGACCTGGCCAGCCGCTGCGACCATGGTACACCCCAGGGTCTTCCCAGGTGTCAGGGCATCGGACGTACCTGGAGCCTCCTGGTGGTGTGGTCTCTGCTCCGGTGCCGGTGAAAGCAGGCCGGTGACATCGGGTGGTGGCGTAATGTCCACGGGGGGTAATGGTGGGACCTGTGCAGCTGCGTCAGGTCCAGGCGGGAGCTCCCCTTCCTCTGCTCCGGCTTCCGGGGCCTCTTACAAGTCTTCCTGTGGTGGCAGCAAGGGGGGTTCGGATGCTGCCGGTGGTGTGATAGTGGCGGCAGGCTCCACGGAATCTGCCTGGGGAAGCTCTAGTGCAGCAGCGGCAGTAACCGCCGGTCTAGGCCCCTCACGGGGGTGCTGCCAGTTCAGCCTCCAAAAGGCCTCCTGCCTCAGTTGCAAGCTGCGCGTCAGCTGGGCTATTTCTTCCTCCAGCTGCTGGTGATTTATCTCAGACACTGGGTTGGAGCCTTCAGCCATGGCGCCGGGGAGATCCACTTCCCCGCGCTCCGCAGGCTTCCTCCCGTCTCTCTGCAAGATGGCATTCTAGCGTTCTTCTCCCTCCTCTCTCGGCCCCTTTCCCGCCACTGGCTTCTGCCCCTCCTTCTTGGCGCGGCGTCTTCTTCCAGCACCTCCATACCAAGCCAGTATACGAACCCCTCGGGGGGGTGGGCCATGTTGCTGTCACATAGTAATTCAGGCAGGGGAGGCCCAAGACTGTTCGCTGTCTTTTCCTAGGACCTCCCATCTCGTCACACCCTTCTCCACGCCAATGGCCATTTTTAATGTTCATTTTACAGTCTATTAAATTGGGTCTTCTGCACATTCTCAAAAGTTTTAAGTCCAACAAATCTTAGGCACACAGAACCCGATGGCATCGGGTCTCGTCATTCTGTTGGTGACGCCAAGTTGGGTTGCCCTCCCAGGGCCGTGGGGTACTCAGTACCGGGCCGGTGTCAGCAGTATGTGTCACTGCAGCGGTGACCCGGTCCATGGCCCCGGGCGCCCAAACAAATGGCGGGGGGACACAAATGGTGGAATGTAGTTAATGGAAAAGTTTGTGACGCCACCTGTGGTGTTCAGCAAGGGAGGTGTTAAGCCGATGCTGCAGACAGATCCTCCAGGACAGATGGTGTGGTGCAGCAATGATGTTATAGCCCTCCACAGGTAGGGCTGATGTCCCAGGGCAGGATAGGTGAAGAGACACTTAGATGGTGTAGTGTTTGTCGCAGGGGATGTAGCAGTGCCAGACGGACGGATGCAGGAATTAATGGAGGACACCAGGGCATGTAGTTCCAAAGCTTTACTCACAGTCTGTAGTGCCCGCTTCTGTGCCGTGTCCTCCGGGTCAGGGACTCAGTCAACCTCCAGGCAAGATGGAATGCTCCCTTTCAACACTCCGCCAACTTATGTGCCTTTTCTGAACATCTCCTCTATAGCGCCTCTAAGTGTGAAGATCTCCTAGTACTGAGTTACACTGGAGTTCCTCCTGACAGATGTTCCCAAGAACTCTACTTGTATGGCAGACAGCTGTAGCCTGCTTCGGGGACTCTCTACTCCTGAGTCCCGGATCTCTATCCGTGTTGCTGTTGTGCCCCCAAGCCTTAGATGGGAGTAGTGCATTCACAGCCCACTACTCCACCGGTGTCTGCTGCAGAACCATTAGTGTCCATACAACCTCGGGGACCGGGCCCCGGCCTTGCGCTTAGATCTTCTTGGCAGGGTTCTTCCTCTAACCCACGTCCTCTGTGTTCCCTTTCACTCCTACGTTCCGTACTTGTCTTTCCCTCCTATGGAAGCTCAGGCTTCGGATCAATGTCTTTCTCCTTCTTTCCTTTCCCGTGCCAGCTGGCTCAGATCACTGAGGCAGCTGCAGCACTCCTTCCTCCATCCCTCTTCCAGGGATCCCCACTCCTCTCCGAGTGGCCTCCTCTCTCAGACACCCCATCTGACTGACTGAACTCTAATCCTAAAACCTTCCCACTTTTTTATGTGTGCTCTCAACTCCACCCACCTCCCAGCATGTTTAGTGTTCCAAGCAGGGAACCACCAAAGGTGCTCTGCTTCTCTCTAAGCAAGGAGCCGCAGTGTGGTTTTGCTGAACTACTCTATTGTGTGGGGTGCGACTGTTGTAACGTGGTCAGGAGCCTCCAACTTACCTGGATGGTGGGGCACCACACCTTAGGAGAAAGTGCAGTACCTTTGTGGCAACTGAGCCTCAGGGGCGCCACATATGCCACCCAGCATCAGCCAACGCCGCCAGCAGCAGATGCCGGGCAGCAGCAGGAGACGCTCCCAGCACCAGACGCCGCACAGCAGCAGACGCCACCAGCATCAGACGCTGGCCACCATCATCACACGCCGCCAGCAGTAGTGGAAATGTCTTATTCTTCTGGGAGCTCTCCCTCGCATCGACAGCGCTTACAGGTAAAAAATGTTTTAATTTTTTTATATTTTTTGTAAAGTAGATGCTGGCCTTACAATTGTCATCAACTTTTTACTATTGATGCTGCCTATGCAGCTTCAATAGTAAAAGATAGGATATAAACATTTGTAAAAAATTATATACTCACTATCTGATGGCCTCTGGACTCTTTCTCTTCTCTACACACTCCTTGCATCTTCTGTTCCCAGTAATACTTTGTGCCAAAGACTGCTCATGACGTTGGGTGAGAGTGACATCATCAGTGTTTTGAGCAAATCATATACTGTGACCAGAAGATGCCGGGCGTGTGGTGAGAGTAGGGACAGAGTCTGGGGGCCGTTGGATGGTGAGTATATTCCTTTTTTGTTTTGTTATTGTATTTTTTTCTAGCGCCGCTGATCAACCGATGTCTTTAGAACTCCGGACTGCGTCTGCATTTGTCACTGATTTGTCATGCCCTAGCGGAACCCTACCAAGCACCTACGTGTGATTTTTGTGACAGACAGACCTGACATGATAAGATGAATATATATGTATATATTTATATAGATTAATATATTTTTTAATCTTTTTTTTTTTTTTCTTTAAAGGATTTTGAAGATGAAGAGGTGGTTGAAGAGGTGCTCCCAGAAGAAGAAAGAAGGGGTGGAGAGATACCTGGAGTGGGCTCGCAATTCGTAAGTTTCTTGCATACATCACAGAAACACAATATCACAGTACACACAACATATATAAAACTATTTAGTACAGACATCACACTGCAGACAACAAATAAAAATAGATGATTGCAGATATCACACTGCACACAGCACATATGCCTACATCCAAGCACAAATTTTTTTTGTTTTATGTTTTTTATTATAGTCTTTGGAATCTTTTGGCCATTCAAGAGGTCCTCAAAGTGCCTCCCAGGGCAGTCGGCATGTGCAACACGGCGGTCGTCATCGTGTAAGTACCTTTTCTTTTTTTTCTTCACCTTTATTTTAATTTTTTCGAAAATATTTTTCGACTTATTATTTCCCCCTTTTTTAAAAAAAAAAAAAATTCTAAATTTTTTTTTTTCAATTTTTTGGTATGTTTTCAAATTTTTTTGGCCCTTTTTTCCAAATAATTTTTTACAAATTTTATTGGCCTTTTTTCAAATTTTTATTTTTACATTTTTACACCGTTTTCTTGGTAGGTGCTTATTTTTAAAATTTTTTCATTTTGTCTTTTTGGTAGAATGTTTTTTGATGGTTTTTTTTGTGTCTAGTTATGAGGCTAACATTTTTTTTTTCCTTTAACAGGACTCACAGCGTGCTCCTGACTCAGACCGTGAGGAGGGGGGGCTGGACATTGACCTCCTTATTGATCTGGTCCGAGAAAGGGAGCCGCTGTGGAACATGGGGAGCCGCCGCCATGCCGATCTCATAGTGACACGGAAGATGTGGGAGGAAATCTGTGCCCAACTTGTGGCCAACTGGGAGGACCTCGATGCTCGGGCAAGGATTCTAAACCGTAAGTATACACATTTCAGTAATGTGGCTGCATGTAAACCAGTGTTTGCCAAACTTCAGTCCTCGTGGACCCTATTTGGGTTCTGTTTTCAGGATTTCATTTGTATAGCGCAGATGTTGGAAGTATCTTCAAGGCATCTGTGATTATATCACCTGTGCAACACTATGGAAATCCTGTAAACATGAACCGTGGGGGACTTGAGGAGTGGACTTTGGGAAACCCTGATGTTGTATAATAACCAATTTGTGCTTTCTCTTTTCAGGGGAGAGAATTGTGAAGCGGTGGCAGTCTATCAGGGATCGCTTCAAGAAGGAGTTCAACAAAGAAATGCGGGCCCCGAGTGGCTCTGGAGAATGCAGGAGCAAGTACAAGTATGCGTACACCTTGTCGTTCCTCCAGACAACAATGGTGTCCAGAAGGTAAATATTAAAAACCGCATGTACAAAAAATTGTAACATGTCTAACAATTTTTTTTTGTTTCAGCCAGGGACATGCAATAGCAATATATTAATTTTTTTTTCTCTCTTTCTTCATCAGCACCGTGAGCAGCACTCGGGAACCTGCACAGTTTGACCCTACTGGGGTGATCCTTCACGAGACTGCCACCGAGGGACACTTCGACTGCCCTCGCCCATCTGCACCTTCACAGCCTGCCCTCACTTGTGATCCCTCCATCCCATCCACCAGAGCTGCAGCATCATGACCAACTCCATTCCATGAATCTGCTGGTGAGGAAATAGCTTTCCCTTTACCCCATCCTTCTGCCGCTGCCACCTCTAGTACACCTGCGGGTACTGGGCGGCAGCGGCAGAGGGGTCAGGAAAAGAGCTATGCGTCTGAATTCTTGCATCTGAATGCATCTTTTCCAAACTGTCTCAAAGTGTTGTCTGAGCAAATTGCCGCAGGCTTTAATATGCTCAGCAACAGCATTCTTGAGGTCAAAACACTTTTGCAAAGCATGCGTTCAGATGCAAGTCGAACTCCAAACCACACATTTTTCAGGTCTGCAGTTGAGCGCATAGATGGACTATCTCCTGGCCAGCAGATGCATGTAATGCAGTTGTGCCACGCTGCTCTAGTGCAGGTTACCTCCCAAGCTCCTCCACCCACCCCGGTAATTCCACCCACACCTGCCCTCCCTTCAGCCTCTGTCCCCCCTCCCCCTCCTATTCAATAACAGCAGCCTCCCCAGTACCAGCAGCCTCCCCAGTATCAGCAACCTCCCCAGTACCAGCAACCTCCCCCATACCACCAAACTGCCCAGTACCACCAACCTGCCACATTCCAACATCCTTCCCCGTACCATTTCCCAACCACATCTTCTGCGCCTCCAGCCCCTGCCCAACCATCCTCTCCACCACCCACCACCTCTTCTGCCTCCCACATGTCCTCCCATTCTTATTCTTTTTCAACCCATTCACCTCTTTTACCTACCGATCCTTCCCCACCACCACCATCCCAGTCCTCTCTCCACACTCCCAATGTCGAAGTGTCCCAAAGTGGAAGCCCCGCCAGCATTATCTCCACCCAACACTATGTTAATTTATAGTTTTTTGCTATTAAAAAATCATAATTTTTTCAGATTAATAAAAATCGTTTTCAGTAAAAAAAATGATTAATACGAATACAATAAAAAAAAAATTTTGTTGGTTCAAAAAGTTGTCTGTCTTTTATTTCAAAGGTTAAATAGTAAAACAAAGGTTAATAAAATGTCTTTACATAGGGTTAAATGTATTGGGTATCCACAACCAGGTACATAACTTTGGGTAAAGAAGGTAAAATACTTTGTATAATACACAACCAGGTACACAACTTTGCCAATAAGGTAAAAATATTGTGGTAAAATACACATCCATGTACCCAACTTTGGTTAAAAGGTAACATCATGTAGGTAACAACAAGGTACACCACTTTGCTAAAAATTTCAAATAATGTGGTTACAGAAGGTACATGAATTTTGGTTAAAAAGGTAACAGAAGAAGTTTTCAAACTCTGTCATCCTGCCAGTCGATTCGTCCTTCAGGTGAATTAAAGTATTCAGCAAATTTGTCCCTCATTCTGGAAACAGCCACAGAACTTCTAAAGGTAATGTTCTGGTAATCATGCAAGGTGGTTTCTTCAGAGTGGTCCTCAATGGAAATCTGTTCGTTGCAGATAACAAAATTGTGCAGGACCACACAAGCTTTGATCACCTTGTCCACAGTTTCAGTCTTGAGGTTGATCGCGGTCAATAGAACATGCCATTTTGCTGTCAGAATACCTAAATCGCACTCCACCATTCTTCGTGCTCGTGTGAGGCGGTAATTAAAAATTCTTCTTGTAGGTGTCAATACACTGCTGGAGTATGGTTTCAATAGGTGTTCTGAGAGCTGGAAGGCTTCATCCCCTACACAAACAAAAGGCATTGGTGGGCCTGATGTTTCAGGCAGCGGTCTAGATGGTGGAAATTGGTGTTTCCATAGAGATGTCGGCCCATTGCTTACAATTTAAAGACTTGGGAATCATTGGACCGGCCATAGGCCCCAATATCAACCGCTATAAATTTGTATTCAGCATCAACGATGGCCATGAGGACAATGGAAAAATACTTCTTGTAATTAAAATATTCCGATCCAGATCCAGCAGGTTTGACGATGCGGATATGTTTCCCGTCCACTACACCCAAGCAATTAGGAAACTGACATATTTTTTGTAACTTGTCAGCAATTTCAAGCCATCTCTCCATTGTGGGCTCTGGTATAAATTCGTCAACTAAAGAGTCACACAATGCACGGCATGTGTACTTCACAATTCCAGATATGGTGGAAATCCCAAGTCTGTACTGGAAATGGAGTGACGAAAGGGATTCTCCAGTTGCAAGGAATCTGTGAATAAAAAAAAAGTTTAAAATAATTTCCAATTTACAGCAATAACATAACAGTTATAAGTCAAATACAACAGTTGGGGGTACTATAAAAACAATTATTACAAATGACCATCAACAACATTCCAGTGCAAGTGTGCTCTCAAGCGAGCAGATCAAATAAATATGGCTTACCGAAGAGTCACCATCAGACGCTCCGCCAGTGAAATGGCGAAGCGACAATATGTGTCACTTCTGATGAGGTGTCCAATTCTTTCCAACAATAAATCAAAGTTCTCCATTTTCATCCTACATATGCGAAAAATTTCTCAGGGTTTCCTCTTAGCTCCATGTAGAGTGTAAAATACACCCCACGCGTTATTCTCTTGGCTGTGATGGGGTTGATCCACAAACGTCGTCGGCGCTGACTCATGATGTGCTGCTGTCTCTTACTCTCCTTCTCCAGAACAATTGCTTTCAAATGATACACCTCAACAGTGAAATCCACCAAATTCTTCAGAATGTTTGCTATCACAACGTCCATCTTTGCCAGCCAGCTACTTTCTCTTCTCTCTCTCTAACCTGCACTTGCTCCTCTACAAACTGTGAAGGATGGGCTGGAAACACTGTAAAAATAGGTTTTCCATAGCCAATCATTTTTTGGAGCACCCCATGGGCGTTTTTAAAAAAACGGATCCGTCGTAATGTGGCGAAAAACGGAATAAAAACCGGACGAAACGGAAGAAACGGATCTGGGTTTTTGCCGGATCCGTTAGATGGATCCAGCAGAAAAACACATCCATTTCTTCCGTTTTTACATAGTTCGAGCCGGATCCGGCGCTCCGGCGACACGCTGGATTGCGCCTGACGGCAAAAAACTGGTGTGTGAAAGTAGCCTTAGCATGTAGTAATGTATATATTTTCTCCATTTGTTTAATTGTAGGTTCCTGACAACTGGCCTTTCTTATTGTCTTGATTGGGCAAGCGACAATATCTGGCATAGTTTGGGCTACATGTTTGGAAATCTGGACCAGACTTAATCAACTGGTCATGCCAGAGCCAAAGATGGGAGACTGGTTGATGATTGCCAGTAGATTTGAGTCGCACTGCCAATTCCCCAATTGTATTGGAGCCCTGGATGGGAAGCACATCCGTGTGCGTAAGCCGCCAAACTCAGGGTCCCAATTCTAACATAGTAACATAGTAACATAGTTATTAAGGTTGAAGGGAGACTTTAAGTCCATCTAGTTCAACCCATATCCTATCCTAACTTGCCCTAACATGTTGATCCAGAGGAAGGCAAAAAAAACCCCATGTGGCAACAGTAAGCTTCACATTGGGGAAAAAAATTCCTTCCCGACTCCACATACGGCAATCAAACTAGCTCCCTGGATCAACACAATATTAAGGAGACTAGTGTATATACCCTGTAATATTATACTTTTCAAGAAAGGCATCCAGTCCCTTCTTAAATTTTAGTAGTGAATCACTCATTACAACATCATATGGCAGAGAGTTCCATAGTCTCACTGCTCTTACAGTAAAGAATCCGCGTCTGTGAGTATGCTTAAACCTTCTTTCCTCCAGACGTAGAGGATGCCCCCTTGTCCCCGTCACAGGTCTAAGAGTAAAAAGATCATTAGAAAGGTCTTTGTATTGTCCCCGCATATATTTATACATTGTAATAAGATCACCCCTAAGCCTTCGATTCTCCAAACTAAATAACCCCAAGTGTAATAACCTGTCTTGGTATTGCAGACCCCCTAGTTCCCTAATAACCTTGGTCGCTCTTCTCTGCACCCGCTCCAGTTCAGCTATGTCTTTCTTATACACCGGAGACCAGAACTGTACACAGTATTCTAAGTGTGGTCACACTAGTGACTTATATAGAGGTAAAATTATGTTCTCCTCATGAGCATCTATGCCTCTTTTAATGCATCCCATTATTTTATTTGCCTTTGCAGCAGCTGCTTGACTCTGGCCACTAAATGTGAGTTTGTCGTCCACCCATACACCCAGGTCTTTTTCAGTGACTGTTTTGCCCAGTGTTTTACAATTAAGCACATAATTATACAACTTGTTCGTTCTACCCAAGTGCATGACCTTACATTTATCCCCATTAAAGCTCATTTGCCATTTATCAGCCCAAGCCTCTAGTTTACATAAATCCTCCTGTAATATAAAATTGTCCTCCTCTGTATTAATTACCCTGCAGAGTTTAGTGTCATCTGCAAATATTGAAATTCTACTCTCTATGCCCCCTACAAGGTCATTAATAAATATGTTAAAAAGAAGCGGGCCCAAAACTGACCCCTGTGGTACCCCACTGCTAACCGTGACCCAGTCCGAGTGTGCTCCATTAATAACCACCCTTTGTTTCCTATCCCTGAGCCAGCTCTTAACCCACCTACACATATTTTCCCCTATCCCCATTGTTCTCATTTTATGTATCAACCTTTTGTGTGGCACCTTATCAAAAGCTTTTGAAAAGTCCATGTACACCACGTCCACTGCATTCCCTTGGTCCAGTCCGGAACTTACCTCTTCATAAAAGCTTATCAGATTAGTCTGACAGGAACGGTCTCTTGTAAACCCATGTTGATATTGGGTCATAAGGTTATTCTTCTCCAGATACTCCAGTATAGTATCTCTTAGAAAACCCTCCAGGATTTTACCCACAGTTGAGGTTAAACTTACTGGCCTATAATTTCCAAGTTCAGTTTTTGTCCCCTTTTTGAATATTGGCACCACATTTGCTATACGCCAGTCCTGTGGTACAGACCCTGTTATTATGGAATCTTTAAAGATTAAAAATAGTGGTATATCTATGACTGTGCTTAATTCCTGCAGTACTCGGGGGTGTATCCCATCCGGGCCCGGGGATTTGTCAATTTTAGTGATTTGTAGACGCCGCCGTACTTCCTGCTGGGTTAAGTAGGTGACATTTAATGGAGAATTTTTATCCCTGATCATGTTATCCGTCATGGGATTTTCTTGTGTAAATACTGTTGAAAAAAAGTTTTTTACCATATTGGCTTTTTCCTCATCCTCATCCACCATTTCAGCCAGACTATTTTTAAGGGGACCAACACTATCATTTTTTAGCTTCTTACTATTTATGTAGTTAAAGAATATTTTGGGATTATTTTTACTTTCTCTGGCAATGAGTCTCTCTGTCTCAATCTTTGCTGTCTTGATTTGCTTTTTACAGAATTTATTTAATCTTCTGTATTTATTTAATGCCTCATCACTACCTACTTGCTTTAATTCTCTAAATGCTTTATTTTTATCTCTTATTGCGCCCCTTACAGCTCTATTTAGCCATAGTGGTTTCCTCCTATTTCTCGCATGTTTATTCCCATACGGTATATATTGTGCACAGGTCCTATTCAGGATGCTAATAAATGTCTCCCATTTTCTTTGTGTATTTTTATGTCTCAGGATATCGTCCCAGTTAATTGCACCAAGATCATCTCTCATCCGTTGGAAATTTGCCTTCCTGAAGTTTAGTGTCCTTGTAACCCCTCTACTACACATCTTATTAAAGGATACATGAAAACTTATTAATTTGTGATCACTATTACCCAAGTGACCCTCAACCCTTACATTTGATATGCGGTCTGGCCTGTTGGTTAATATTAGGTCTAGCAGTGCCCCCCCTCTTGTTGGGTCCTGAACCAGTTGTGAAAGGTAATTGTCTCTCATCGTTGTCAGAAAACAATATTTTTCTGTATTAGTTTTGTTGGATCTGGTTGACAGTAACTACCAGTTTATAATTGTAGACATTGGGGCTTATGGAAGAACTGGAGACTCTCGAGTCTTCAATTCTCCCATTATGGGTCGGCGGCTGCGCAATAACCAGTTGGACCTACCGCCACCATGTCAGCTGCGAGGCTCAAATTAAGCAGTGCCTTATGTCCTAGTGGGGGATGAAGCCTTCCAATTGAACAGGCATGTAATGAGGCCATACCCGCGCAGAAACCTTGACCACCGGCTCAGGATTTTTAATTTGCGCCTTTCATGTGCCCGAAGACTGTGGAGTGCCAAATGGCGCATCCTCCAGTCTGCCATTCAGCTGAATGAAGCCAACGTCAATGAGGTCATTAAAGCTTGTGTGGTCCTCCATAACTTCACTAGACTGCATTATTGCTCTTCATCTGATGTGATTGAAGGTGTGGTGGACAATGGGGATAGGACTATGGCCGGGTCTATAATGACCTCAGAATCCGATCCTGTCTCCCTCTCTGTGAGGTTGGATTGAGTTCTTTTGGGAAATGTAATAAACAAAAAAAATGTAGCTCTTACCCTAAACAGCATATGTGTCATGTGGTGTGATGTCTGTACTTACGGTCTGAGATCCATAATGGGTGCCAGAAAAAGACAAACGGTTAAAATATATATATTTGCGCTTGGTCGGTGCTGCTGCCCCCCTCCTGGCCCTCTGCTGTCTTTCCCGCCGATACTGGTCGCGGATACTGTGCCAGCGTCTCATCACATCCTCAACTGCAATGTGAAGGGAAAATGTCATTTAAACTTTGGGAAATGTTCCAAGCAATTTTCCTAACATTTCACATAGTGATGTGGCCTAGTAGGGAGTTCTTTATTTCCTAAATTTTCTTTAGCAAACAAGGATAACTACATACACAGTAAAGGATTTTAGATGTTACTTTAGAAAAGGTGACTTCTTGCCTTTAAGATGATTAGTAAAAAAGGCAATTACTTACTAATTTGTTGCTGCTCCTCACGTGGCCGTTGCCCAAACTCTGGAAATATCTGCACACAGATGCGCCTCCATGCCACCTCTTTTCTGGCCCTGTCGGAATAATGGGCATCCCGTTGGTCCCAAATTTTGGGCCTTTCCTGGACCAAAACAATCAACAGCTCCACATTATTGTGGGTAGACATGCTGCTGTACTCCGTGGAGGCGTACTTCCTGGATGTCTGGAGTGCTTTTTGAGCTAATTTGCATGCCTAAGCTTCCTGATAATGGATTGGCCAATTTCCTGTCACCAGGAGAAGTCTTGCGTATTTCTCGCAAGTCACACATGTGTTCCGTTTCTAATGCGTTTTTTTTTGCGCACCCATAGACTTGCATTGGCGTACTACAGGCGTACTACGCAAGCTACCCCACAGAGAATCATTGGTCCGTGTGCAATGCGTGTTTTAAGCCTAATAATTTAGAGACAAATATGCAATCTACACCACTGTGTGAATGTGAGATGATAACTGAACATACAAGTAAATACCTGTGGTTAGCATGATAGACTAGCACAACTTTCAGAAACACATAACAGTCTACAGTGAACACTGGGATATGTTCTGATAGGGTTAATTACTGCATTTTCCTTTCCTTACAGGTTGCCTAGTATTATGCATATTTAAATGGATATGATCCGTGGTGAGTTGGAACACAGGGTTCTTGTTTTGGTTAGCGTTTTTACATGTTTCTTACAATCTTTTTTTTGTCCAAGCCAAGATCTCTGGGAGTTATTCAATGTTGCCTTGAAAGACACTCCCCATTTAGGGCGACTTGTTTAATACAAGTTTACTTGGGAAGCACTCCGCTACCGCAGGGTTTCCTTTTCCCTTCTTTACATCCTCGGCCTAGGATCGAGGATTTGGTCTATTCTCTATATAGGCTTATTTCAACCTCTTCTATCTTTATTCTTTACCTATATCTTCTCTATCTCTGTCCTTTCTTACTTGTCCATCCACCCAGAATTAGTTGAAATTGTTAATATCAGACATGGCATCAATTAAGGTAGCTTCTCTAAATGTTAGAAGGTTTAATGTCCCACAAAAATGTTCTCCAATTCTGTGCAAATACATTCTCTTTAACAATCCCATTAAAAAAATCCATCTGCTGATATCTTTATTAACTTGAACAAGCAAAAAGATGACCTGAAAGGATTTCTAGACCAAAGCTACTCAAAACATAGGGAAAGGTTACAGCAGTTCTTTTATGAATTTGCAGACAAATGTGGTGGCCCTCTAGCTTAGACGCATGCATTCTAAAGCCCCAACGACATTTATCCAATCCATACAGTATCCATGATCAAAGAATCAAAACAAATTGCTGAGGCATTCAAAGGATATTATAGCTCCCTGTACAGTATTGGAGGCCAATATGTAGATATGCCACCAACCCAACTTCATTTGAAAATTGGTCAATACATGAAAGACACTGCTGTGTCCTCAACCCTCAATACCAGATGATACAAAGACATCCCTAAAGCAATCACTTGAAGAAGAGGGGGTACTTCAGGTGATCAATAACTCCCCATCTATTAAATGCCCAGGTCCAGATGGTTACTCTGCCAAATTTTATAAATCATTTGCTACGCAATTAACACCATTCTTAACCAAAGTATTTAATTCATTTTCGACTTCAAATCCCTTTCCCAGACAATCTCTGGAAGCCCATATTTAGGTGATACCGAAACCTGGGAAATACCAATCATTATGCTCAAGTTACAGGCCAATTTCCTTAATTAACATCGATGTTTAACTTTTAACTAAAATCATAGCAACCAGATTAGCCACCCTGATGCCTTATATTGTGCACAATGATCAAGTAGAATTTGTGCCCCAGAGGGAGGCAAGAGACAACACAGATTAAAACAGTGCTGCTAATGTCCTATATGAAATTGAAAAAGATCCCAGCATGCATTCTATAGGTTGATTCTGAAAAAGAATTTGACTGGGTTAGCTGGCCATTTCTACATAGTGCTGTTAAACAAATCAATTTAGGTCCCAACAGTCTCAACAAAATAATGGTTTTATAGAAAGACCCCTCTGCAAAGGTCTGTTGCAATGGCACCTATTCAGAATCTTTTGGAGTGTCCAATGGAACAAGACAGGGGTGTACATTATTGTGATGGAACATCTGGCAATGGCCCTCAGGAAAAAATTTATCTACTCTGCAGATAACCCATTTGGGGAATACATTGGCTGGTATGGCAGATACATCTACGATACTCTCATTATTTGGGGGGGGGGGGACAATGTGTCTGCCATACCTGCCTTTGTTAATTACATCAATTCCAATATTATGAATTTCCATTTCACTCATAAATATGATAAAAAAAAACTCTGTCTTTCCTAGATTTGGAACTACAGGGTTCTGTGTGTTCTGGTAAAATTTCCAAGACTTATTCTAAGCCAATTAGTGGCAACTCAATACTTCATGCAAAAAGTGGACACCCAAAACATGTAATTAAATCAATTCCTGTGGGTGAACATATTAGACAGAAGAGAAATTGTTCTAATGAGGAGAACATGAGAGAAGAATTCAATGTACTACATAGTAAATTGATGAAGCGGGGATACCCAGAATGGACAATTAAAAGAGCCCATTCCATTGCCCAAAAATAGAGATAGAAAGGAATTGCTACAATCTAGTATATAAAATAAAAATGATGATAAGAACAAATCCTTTGTTAGTTTACAGTATGGTTTGCAATTTAATAAAATCAAAAGAATTATATTTAAATGTCTACCCAATTTATATGAGGACGATATGCTAGCAAAAATCCTACAATCGGGTATTAATGTGGTCGCAAGGCGTGCACCCACAATAGGAGATATTATTTCTCCAGGAGCTTTTTTATCAAAGTCATCTAAGGTTTAAGGTTTAAGGCTTAAGGGTATGCGCACACGGTGCGGATTCTGCTGCGGATCCACATCGTTTCTGGCCTTCCAGGTCCAGTACCATTGTTTTCAATGGTGAAACAAAAAACGCTGTGCACACGGTGCAGATTTTTCTGCGCGGGTTTGCTGCGGGCTACAATCCGCAGCATGTCAATTCTTTGTGCGGAATCCACTGCGGTTTCAAACCTTATCCCTTATGAGGTGTGAAACCGCAGGGCTAAACCGCAGGTAAACCGCAGGACTTTTGACCTGTGGATTTACCTGCGTTTTTTTACAAATCCGCGTTGACAAATCCACAGCTCTCAAAAGTTCGTGTGCACATAGCCTAAAACTGTAGGATTTTACAAATGTGGGTCCCAAAAACGTAAAACATGTAAAGTGGCTCAGAATACCAAAATGTTTAATAACACTGACAATACACAGGTATTTAATATAAAACAATTTATTAATTGTAATACCACTAACGTAATCTACAAAATTGTTTGTAAGGAATGCAATTTAATTTATATAGATTGTACAACCAGAAAATTAAAAACACGCATTTCTGAGCATCTCAGAGATATTGAAAATACCAGTATGGGAACCATAAATATATGTATGGCCCCGAGACATTTACTGGCATTGAACAACTAAAAAACCCTAAACGGGGTGGAGATACAAAAAGACGCCTCCTAACAAGGGAGGCATTCTGTATTTTTAATTTAGGTACGAGACACCCTAAGGGTATGAATAAAGGAAATGAAATAATGTATCACTATTAGATTATTTTTTTTTAAGTTTGTATGTATACTTTTTTTGTGTTTTTTAATTGCAGTTTTCATATTACGATGGTTCTGTATACTCGTAAATTACTATAGCATGATGCTGTTATATACACCTATTCAGTTTAGGACCTTTCTGGAAAAGATCATGTGACAATTTTAAATGGATTCATTGGTCGTTTCTTGCTATGAGTATTATGGGTAACAATCAATACTCAGCTGTGACAAAGACCCATTTTAGGGTCGAAACGTGTTGCTGGTTTTCTCTATGCCGTGCTGGCACATCCATTGTAATATGAGGAGTACACATGTGCATCAAGTTTTAATCGTATGAACAAATAAAGAAATTAATTTTAGAAGCTGGAACACCTCTATTTTCCCATTAAAATTAACCCTTGAAATGACCAGACCGGGAAACGAGAGACAAGACAAAAACCCGGCCTGGATCATGGCAATTAAATTTAAACCTTGGACTGACGTCTTCTTGAATCGTTCAGCAGCGCGGAAGATCAATACCTACATTTCTTCTATCACAGACACCGGTAAAGGCAGATGGGCCAGATGTTAAACATTGGGGGCAGTGAGATTGGTTGAAAAATCTAAACTAAATGATTAAGATCTTAATACTTTCTTTTCCATGTAGTGTATATATAAACTATTGGGCATTATTATTAGACTATATGCCTATTCAGACTGTAAAACATGACTGTGATGAGACAGATGAGAGTGTAGGAGCTAGGGCAATGGTAATGCTCAGCTGTAAACTTATTCACACATTTCCAGGAGGAAAAACAGGGGAACAGAAAAATAGGAGGGTTTTAAGAACGGATGATCCAGCATTGTAATTTCATGAGGAATTATTTACTAACAGGAGAGATGACAGTATTGTCACATTGCTCAGGTTTTCACTAAAGCTGAGACATTTCTGAACCAAGTGTGTAGCAGCCAATCCTCAGTAGAAAATCCTCTGCGTATTTGCCCTAAAGCTAGTTATGGGGTCTCCCAGAGAGGTATCATGTGAGTGTGAGTGAGTTCAGACATAGATATGCTGTTGCTGTGTCATAATTGGTATATAGCACGCTATGCTGATCTGTGCCCTGAATGGTAATTTGGACACCGCTCAGTATAAAACCATAAACATTTTATAGATGTACTTCATTATGCATTTTCTATGCCACCTGGTCATATTGTCATCTATCTTCACCTTGCAAGCATGAATTACAAACTAATATCCATCACAAAATCAGACTGAGGAACAGTGTGGTTTTCCGGCATCAAAATCAATATGAGTTTGATGTAACATCTCCTTTGATTCAGCATAGTATATGTTAGACTTTTTCTTTGTAAGATTCAAATTAATTTTGAGAGATGTCCATTCATCAAGTGCATCGGAAAAGCTGTTAACGTGCATTGTGTTCACCATCACTGTCCAAGAATAATGGGATGGAAAATGTGCATATATTATGCTGTATTCTTTCCACTTAATGATCCCTGGGTTTGTGTATTCACAGGTTCCCAAAAATTGCAGACACTGACCATTTACATATCACTTTTCTGCACTTATACCTGCTCTAATTAGTGCCGCTGATATAGGTTACCAAGGTGTATATATATATATATATATATATATATATATATATATATATACACACACTGACCCGGTCCATGGCCCTGGGTGCCCATGTAAAAGGGGTTGAGTTGGGAATAAAGTTTATAAGTGATTCGTGACACCAACTGTGGTGTTCGGCAAGGGAGGTGTTAAGCCGACGCTGCAGACAGATCCTCTGGGACAGATGGTGTAGTGCAGCAATGATGTTGTAGCCCTCCACAGGCAGGGCTGTTGGTCCCAGGGCAGTGTAGATAAAGGGTTATGAAGAAGGTGCAGTGTTTGGCACAGAGATGTAGTAGTGCTGAGGATGTTGCAGGAAGGAGGCAAGGACACGACAGGGTGCAGTTTCTTTACCTTTACTTGGCAAACACAGAGCAGGGTCCCGATTACAGATGGCACAGGAGCAGGCTAGCCTGGAAGCAACTCAGGAATCTCTGGGTTGTGTAGTCTCCTTCCTAGCGCTGGCTTGAGGTACATGCAGTACGTGTTACACTGAAGTTCCTCCTTCTTATCTTCTCTTAGAACTACCTCGTATGGCAGACAGCTGAAGCCCTCTATCTCTCTTGGCTCACCCGTCGCTGTTGTGCCTCCGAGTCTTAGTTGGGAATAGAGCATTTACAGCTTCCTATTCCTCTGGTTTCTGTTGCAGGACCTTCAGTATCCATACAAAAGGTGGAGATGGGTCGCCCTCCCAGGGCTGTGGGGTTACTCGGTACCGGGCCGGTGTTAGGGGGATGTGTCACAGCAGCGGTGACCCGGTCCGTGGCCCTGGGCGCCCAAGTCAATGGCGGATGATGTTTGTAATGTAGTTTATATGGAAAGTTCGTGATGCCACCTGTGGTGTTTGGCAAGTGAGGTGTTAGCCAACGCTACGTGCAGATCCTCTGGGGCTGATGGTGTGTTGCAGCTTAGATTGTGTAGCTCCCCACAGGTGAAGCTGTAACACCAGGGCAGTGTATAGGTGCAGGCGGTGTGAGGAGCATGGGTGCCCAGATGTAGCAGAGCTGGCGGGGTTGACGCACAATTGAATGGAAGATACCAGGGCTTGTAGTTCCAAAGCTTTACTCACAGTTCGTGGTACACACTGGTGCCTGCCTCCGTGCCGTGTCCTCCGGGGTAAAGACTCAATCAGCCTCCCGGGCAAGTCAGGATTCTCCTCTCCAACACGCCGCCAACATGTGCCTTTCCTGAACGACTCCTCTATTGCACCTTTTAGTGTGAAGAGCTCCAGTACTGTGGTTCTCTGAAGTCCTCCTGTCAGATGTTCCTAACAACTTTACTTGTATGACAGACAGCTGTAGCCTGATCAGGGACCTCCTGGATCCCGGTTCTCTATCCGTTTTGCTGTTGTGTCCCAAGTCTTAGATGGGAGTAGTGCATTTACAGCCAACTACTCCACCGGTGTCTGCTGCAGAACCATAAGCGTCCATACAACCTCGGGGATCGGGCCCCGGCCTTGCGCTGAGAACCTATAGGCAGGGTTCCTATTCCAACCCACAACTCATCTCTGTTCTCCTACTCCTTCGTTCCGTACTTGTCTTTCTCTCTATGGAAGCTTAGGTTGCAGTTCTACGTCTTTCTCATTCTCTTCTCTTTCCCGTGCCAGCTGGCTCAGATCACCGAGGCAGCTGCAGCACTCCTCTCCTCGGACCCGTCCTCAGACTCTCCTGACTGACTGTCCTCGCTCCTCTGGGACTCACCCCAGACTGACCCCTAAGGGACTGACCTGTAATTCTAAACTTTCCCACTCTTTTATATGGATCTCAACTCCACCCACCTCCCAGCACATCTCGTGTTATGAAGCAAGGGACCACGAAAGGTGCTCTGCTACCCTCTAAGCATGAGCCGCAATGTGATCAGTGCTGAACTATCCTGTGTGTGGGATGCAGGTGTTGGAGTGTGGAAAGGAGTTCCCAACTTACCAGGATGGTGGGGCACCACACCTTAGGAGAAGGTGCAGTACCTCTGTGGCGACTGAGCCTCAGGGGCACCACAGAGACCAGGCTCCAGATCATGCGCTATCACGGGAGGGAGCTCTCTTTCCTCAGCTCAACCTCCAGCTTCTCTCCACACATCTACACATGTTGCCCTCCTCACACTAACTAACTAATTTCACTTCTTGGCCCTCAGAGAGCACTCCTCCCCCAATTCTGGTTCAGAGCTCCCCCTGCTGGCCTGGAGTGGGAACTGTGTTGCATGACATGGTTAACTGTTAGAGAGACCCTTCATTGCTTCCAAGCATGACATCACCCTCCCTGGAGGAAGGCAATGCCATTGTTGCGACCAAACTCCTGGGGGCGCCACATTTCTATATATATAATTTTATTGGTGGTCACATTTCATATTTTTCCTAATTTATACTGATGCTATCAGATACCCGACCCTATTCTCAGACTACAAGATGAAGCATATTGGTTTCCAGTGAGTCACTCCTGATTACAGAGAGGTACATGGAAGTGCATATATTATGCCAAGCCTCCATACTGTGTTAACTATGCTAAACACATAAAGTGCATCCATTTCCAGAGCCATTAATCACTTGGTTTGACACTTAATAAACCAAGAATTGCTTTAATTTGTGGCATCAACCTGCCTGACAGAACATGGTCTGAACAAATCAATTTGCAGGACCCTAATTCAGCAGCCACGTTATTAATCTATGGCCATCAGAAAAGATTTTTGTGATCTTTCACCCACCTGCCATCATCCATGGTGCCTCTTCTGATTAGTAGCCCTGACACGTCATTGTTGTGGTGCAAGCATGGTGTCGCACAGCGACTAGTAATCAGTGTTGGGAATGCCAGCAGATAGAAATTATGCAGGGCTCTGGTACTGACGTGACCACTGGTCCGAATCTTTTTGATCAACTCTTATCAGAACATGTTATACAACTCTTGGATGCATTTATGCAATACAGAAATTTAAGGGGAACCACAGGCAGCATGAATCAGAGCCTGGCTGTACTGCAGGGTTTCCGAGTAAAAGCACAAAACCTGAGCTTGGTTTAAGATGGTATACATGCAGCATATAAATGCATGTTCACATTGGCCATATAGCATACAAAACCTACAAGAAGCAAAATGAGCAAAAACCCTGCTTTATCTAAATAAGTAAAAGGCAAAAGTGCATCTAAATAACACAGGGTTCTTAGTAATACTGTTTATGACCAAAAAGAGCATAAAAACCATCCCATCGTCGACAAAGTGACTCTGATTGGGATGGTCCTACGCAGGGCCGGTTTTAGGCAAAGTGGCGCCCAAGGCAAAGTTTAAAATGGGGCCCAAGTACTAACATATTGCACATCACACAGAAGTATTTCAATTGTAGTTACATGCGCTGTGTTCAGGCCGCTATACGAGTGTGATCGACAATATTTATGTCGTTCAACACTTGTTTCCCGGCCTCTTTCCACTATCTAGGAAAGAATGATGGGGACAGAAGTATCACTAATGGATCAATCTGTCCCCATACAGTATCATGTTATCAGCAGCATATCTGCATTTTACACCCCATAGTCCTCCATATAATATAATGTGCCCCATAGTCCTCCTTATATTAAAATACACTGCTCAGTCCTCCATATAGCATAATACACTCCTCATACTGCTTCATATAGCATAATACACTCCTCATAGTCCTCCATATATTAAAATACACTGCTCAGTCCTCCATATAGTATAATACACTCCTCATAGTGCTCCATATAGTATAATACACCACCAGTCATCCATGTAGCACAATTCACTTCCTATAGTATAATGCACCCCATAGTTCTTCACATGGTATAATGTGTTCCCCATAGTCTTCGATACAGCATAATGCAGCCCCCATATAGTATAATGCAGTCACCACATAGAGCATAATGCAACCGCCCCCACAGAGTATAATGCAGCCCTGCCATACAATATAATGCAACCCCCATAGAATATAATGCAGCCCTCCTCTTATAATATTAGCTGATACTCAAAGACAACCACAGCTATAAACATCACAGCAACTCTCATAGCTGTATGAAAAACACTCGAAAAGAACTATCAAGAGAAGAAACTCCGCAATATAGAATAAACATAAGAAAAATGGAGTGCTGACTACAATAATATATAAAAGATAAGATTTTTATTAATAAATTGAAACAATATACAACATAGTACAAACAACAAGGAAAGATTCCACGCAAGTAATCATAGGAGATTTGTCAAGGGAAGGTTAGTGCCAAAGGCCTGGAGTTATGTATATACTAGCCCAGTCACCCATATAATATAACCAGGGTGCAAGCGGTAACCCTGGTGGGGCGAACATAAAGTGCATAGTGCAGAGGAATTAAACAGGCCAATTAAGGACACTTACCCATTTAACTAAGGAAGCAGTGCTCACAAATCCCCTAAGAAGACCCTGGACGCGCGTTTCGCGATATGCTTTATCAACAGGGGTAGTTAGTATAGTGAGTCTGTCCTTTTTATATGCAGACTAATTAGCGTGGTGCCCAAAGCGGCGCATGCGCAGTGCGGAGCTGCACCCGGAAGCACCATCACATAACGGCGTCCCTCCAGTGCGCAGGTCCGGGAAAATTCCCGTGACGTCACAGACCTGCGCACTAATAGTATAGAGGCCGGATGGGATGGGCAGGGGTACAGACGCACCGGGCATGCGCACAACGGCGGCCATTTTTGAGAAGCCTATATGGAAGCTACCATCTTAACAATGCTCTCTCCACTACAACACAAGTCAAAAACACAAGAGATATATGTGGTGTATACAAATAAGTAGAGCGGCATAGTGTTTAGCATTGATGTGGAGCCTCCATAGTAATTTATAGGAGTAATAAGAGACACACCACAGTTTAGTATTCCAAACCAAAAAAAGAGAAGAATGAGAAAATAAAAAATGTAACCACAATAGAGAACTATATAAAAAAGGAAAACAAAAAGGGGGAAACAGAAATGAGACAATATGTGTGAATAAAAAGACACACAAAAAATAACACATATGTATCAGGAAAGAAAATAAAAAATAACAAATAAAACACTTTACATATGTATAAAAAAAGGAAAAAAAAGGGAAAAAAATATATATGGATAAAAAATAAAAAATAAAAAATAGAAAAAGAAGTGATGTTGGCATGTCCCATATTCCACACACAAAACTGGATGGTTGATGAAGAGGCTTCTCCAAAACATGCGCATGTACATTCCACAGATGTAAACAGCTAAAAGACACAAAAGAAACAGACAAATTAAAATAAAATAAGGGAACCACAAGCAAACAAGAGTATATAAGATAGTTAAATATTTTTAGTGCAAGAAAGATGAGAAACTAAGTTTCTCATAAAGACCATTCGGGGTCATCGAGTTCAAGGTGACAATCCACTGACATTCCTTTTGTGCCAATAGCCGTTTTAAATCGCCTCCCCTGATCCCCCCATGTACACAATCGATCGCCCTGATTTTTAGACCCTTCGCGTTACAGCCATGATGGACCCTGAAGTGTCTCGGTAAAGTTTTTAATAACGAAAGATCCTCAATTTTATGTGCATTACTAATATCCCGCACATGCTCTCTAGCCCTGATGCGTAGTTGGCGAGAGGTTAAACCAACATAGATTTTCTTGCACAAGCAAGTTGCATAGTAGATAACATACGTTGAGCTACAAGAAAGATATTCTTTAATCTCGAATTCCCTTTGGCCATCAGAGGAGCTAAAATGCGTGCTCCTAATCATGTTAGCACAGGCCAAACATTCTCCACAAGGGAAAAACCCTCTACGCGGCCTACTACCAGAAGGAACGAGAGGATTGGACACTTTTGCCACGTAGTGGCTATGTACCAGAAGGTCCCCAAGATTCCTACCTCTCCTGGCTGTCACCATTGGTCTATCTGGGAGAAGCGGCCCAAGCGATAGATCAGTTTTTAAAACAGACCAATGTCTGTCAAGAATATTCTGGACCTCCCTCCAAAAGCAATTGTGTGTCGAAATAAAACGGACTTCCTGATTTTTACTCTTCACCTTCTTGGAGAAAAGTAACTCCTGCCTTGTGCTTTTCCGAGCTCGCAGATAGCCCTTTTTGATACTGCGGTTGCTGTAGCCCCGACACTTAAAGCGATTCTTTAGGTCCACTGCCTGCCTCTCAAACTTCTCATCGGTGGAGCAAATCCGCCTCAACCTAAGAAACTGACCGATTGGGACAGCCCCCACCGTACATCTAGTGTGCGCAGATGTTGCATGTAAGAGAGAGTTGACAGAGGTCTCTTTGCGATACACATCAGTATCAATATTTCCATTAGGACCGACCTCTAAAGAGACATCCAGAAATTCAACCCGGTTCTGACTAGCTTTAAATGTCAATTTAATATTCAGAGAGTTAAAATTTAAACTCTCCATAAAAGAGTTCAACTCCCCCAGCGGACCCTGCCAAATTATAAACAAGTCATCTATATAGCGGAGCCAATACTGCACATGGTGAACGGCCTGAGCCCCCCCATCCCGAAAGAGGTTATATTCCCAGTAGCCAAGAAATAAATTGGCATACGCCGGGGCACAGGCCGCCCCCATGGCAGTACCCCGCTTCTGCACATAGAATTTATCCTTGAAAACAAATAGATTGTGAGTCAAAATAAATTCAAGGAGTTCTATAACCAAGTCGCACAACTGGCTGTCCCAATTGGTCAGTCCCAGGAAGAAGCGAACCGCCTCCAATCCATCCGAGTGAGAGATACAGGTATATAATGACTCAATATCAGCCACCACCAACCACATATCAGATTCAAGTGAAATCCCTTCGATTTTAGTCAAAACATCCGAAGTATCTCTGATATAAGACGGTAACTCCTCCACCAATGTCTTCAGGTAGAAGTCCACAAATCTACAAATAGGATCGCATAAACCATCAATCCCAGAGACTATGGGACGGCCAGGGGGATTATTAAGATCTTTATGTACTTTTGGTAACAAATAAAAAGTAGGAATCTTGGGGCAGGTTATGAAGAGACCCTCAAAGACATTCTTAGGAATAATCCCCTTATCAAATGCTTTCTGAAGAATCAGTTGTAATTCATGCATGTGTGATGTTATTGGGTTAAAGGATAACCTCAAATAGGTATCCTTATTGTTTAGTTGTCGGAAGGCCTCCTTTTCGTATTTCCCCACAGGCCATATTACTACATTGCCCCCTTTGTCTGCAGCCTTAATGACTACATCATCCATCTGTCGCAGCTCCTCCAATGCTCTACGTTGTGATGCTGTAATGTTGTCATTTCTGACATATCTTGGAAGCTTCTTGAAGTCTTCCAACACTAATTTAGTGAATATCTCAACTTGCGGGCAGATGGACAAAGGGGGAAATGTTTTTGGCTTGGATAAAACTGCTGTGGGGAACATACCTGTATTTTCATGGTGTTGCTCATGTAGCAATTCCTCAAGTGTAGCCAATGCCTCACGTTCCTCTGGTGTAGTCAGACCAGTATTATCAGCAGATTTAGCGTGTAGTTTCTTGAGGATTAACTTGCGCGAGAATAACTGGAGGTCCTTCATGGCTGTAAAAAAATCAAATGGGTTATTTGGTACAAATGTTAATCCCAAACTGAGCACCTGATGTTGCTCATAGGATAGAGTGTGTTGGGAGAGATTTATCACCTCTAAAACGTTCGATTTACGTTTAGGGTCATCATTTTTTGGTGATGAAGTCGACTTCCGTTTATTTCTCCATTCATTTTTGGTTTGTCTAAGCTGGAAGTTCGGTTTGCCTTTGGAAGCGAATCTTCCTCTGACGCTCTCACGTTCAGATTCATCACCAGAGGTAATTGAAGAGATCGAACATGATCTGACGACTTTATGTACAGGAATAGAGAATGGACCACTTCTCTTGGCTTTCCATCTATATACCTTATTGTTTTGGAAATCCAAAACATCTCTATGGAATTTTTTTGTTTTGACATCACGAATTTCCCGTTCCCATTTAACAAAATCAGTCTCAAGATCAGTATTAAACTGATCTAGAGTCTGGCCCATTAGTTCATCTTTTAGGCCAGATTGTATCTCATCTATCTCCTTTTCAAGTTTAGCCAATGACTGAGTATTATGTTTAACAAATAGTTCCATAAAACCAAGAGAACATTTATTAGCAAATGCTTCCCATGCAGATTTAAACCAATCATCTTCGACCTCAAATGAGGGGAATACCTGAACACGAAGTCCCCTAGGTATAAGGCCTTTAGTCATATATTTTTCTAAAAAGGCCTTATTCCACCATAGTCTCATCCTTTTATGCAACAAATTTTTCAATTTTTGTATCTGCTCCTGATTATCCCTTAAGTTAGAATTTAAAAACACAGTGGAATCCTCCTTGAAAACCTCATTGATCTGAGAGAGCCACGACGTATCGCGAGCTCTAAAGTCCATACGTCTGGTATCGTTGGCTGTGAAAAACACAGAAAATAACAATATTAGCTGATACTCAAAGACAACCACAGCTATAAACATCACAGCAACTCTCATAGCTGTATGAAAAACACTTGAAAAGAACTATCAAGAGAAGAAACTCCGCAATATAGAATAAACATAAGAAAAATGGAGTACTGACTTCAATAATATATAAAATCGTTCCTTCTGGTAGTAGGCCGCGTAGAGGGTTTTTCCCTTGTGGAGAATGTTTGGCCTGTGCTAACATGATTAGGAGCACGCATTTTAGCTCCTCTGATGGCCAAAGGGAATTCGAGATTAAAGAATATCTTTCTTGTAGCTCAACGTATGTTATCTACTATGCAACTTGCTTGTGCAAGAAAATCTATGTTGGTTTAACCTCTCGCCAACTACGCATCAGGACTAGAGAGCATGTGCGGGATATTAGTAATGCACATAAAATTGAGGATCTTTCGTTATTAAAAACTTTACCGAGACACTTCAGGGTCCATCATGGCTGTAACTAGAGTTGAGCGACTTTTGCTTTTTTAGGGTCGCGTTTCGTTTCGTGAAACCCGACTTTTCCAAAAGTCCGGTCGAGCAAGATCGTCCGATTATAGGGAAAAGTCGGGGTCGTCCCGAAACACGAAACCCAATGTAAGTCAATGGGGAATAAAAGTCGGCAGTGAGAGGAGGACAGGAAACACACCTACAGTGCCCATTTGAATGCCAAAAGCATCAATTCTTCTTACTTAAGCTTGTCAACCTTAATTAACTTCATAATACAAGTTACGCACTGAAAAATGGGGGTTATTTGGCTAAATTTGTGGGGGGGGAGGGCTGGCTGCAGGTTTTCATGTGCCCTGGGCGAAAGAGCGCCCCTTTAACACATACCACAACTCATCATGCTCCGATACGGCAGAGAAATAGCGGTATAGTACAATGAAAAATACCTCACTTTTTACATCTCATGACGAGGCCCATCTATTTCTCCATACAAAATCATTGGTCCCATATAATGTTTGAAACAGTATATGATGAGCTCCACACAATGCTACAGTACATGTTGGTCCCCATGGATGAAGCTCCACTGTCTTATGGGCCCAAATAATGCTCCAAACATAATGGGCCCCATTTCTACTGCTCTAGTGTATAATGGGCCCTGTAAATGCTGCTCCAGTGTCTGATGTCCACCTTTGGAATGTTCCAGTGTATGGTGGGCCCCATCTATCATTCTCCAGAGTATAGTGCTCCCCAAAAATTGCTGTCCCAACATAGAAAACAATCAAATAAGTCTCCTCGCTAGGGAATCCCTGTACTTGTCTGGACAGGTGCTGTAGCTTGCTTAACAGCTCGCCAGCCGTTCTCACGCCCAGTATGGATTGCACGTGATTGCACAAAGGTAAGAAAGGGTACCGTATCCCTGGATAACATGTATGGATAGCGTACACATTCAAAATATATGTCTATACAGCATGAGGCAGGCTCAGACGGTGTTAGGCCCAGTATGGATTGCACGTCATTGCACAAAGGTTAGAAGGGGTACCGTATCCCCGGATAACATGTATGGATAGCGTACACATTCAAAATATATGTCTATACAGCATGAGGCAGGCTCAGACGGTGTTAGGCCCAGTATGGATTGCACGTCATTGCACAAAGGTTAGAAGGGGTACCGTATCCCCGGATAACATGTATGGATAGCGTACACATTCAAAATATATGTCTATACAGCATGAGGCAGGCTCAGACGGTGTTAGGCCCAGTATGGATTGCACGTCATTGCACAAAGGTTAGAAGGGGTACCGTATCCCCGGATAACATGTATGGATAGCGTACACATTCAAAATATATGTCTATACAGCATGAGGCAGGCTCAGACGGTGTTAGGCCCAGTATGGATTGCACGTCATTGCACAAAGGTTAGAAAGGGTACCGTATCCCCGGATAACATGTATGGATAGCGTACACATTCAAAATATATGTCTCAGGAGGCAGGCTCAGACGGTGTCAGGCACAGTATGGATTTGACGGCCCAGATTACACAGCGGAGGAGCAGGGAGAGGTAAAGATTGCAAATGCTGGGGCCCTGGCCAAGCAAGGGGGGCCCACTTGTGGGAGTCGGTACTGGCACTGGGCCCCTCATAGTACAGCGGTGTGTCTGACGGTGTGTCTGCACCACCACCGTCAGAGACACTTGATTGCACTATGAGGGACCCTGTGCCAGTGCCCGCGCCCAAGAGTCGGCCTACCCACCTGTCCAGGGCAACGGCACTCGCACAGTGTCGTGCGCTAGGTGGTGACCCCGGCCATGGGGGGGAGGCAGCACAGTTAGGGAGTTTTAGAAAGTGGCATATGTTGATGTTGGACATTCAACTGATGCAAAAGGCGAAATAGGTGAAGTACCAGGAAGAGGTGGACCAAAGCAAGCCATTTTTCTGTCACCCTATGTGTCATCAGGGGAAGGTGGGACAAAATCCTTGGAAACCCATGCGTGGTTCATTTTAATGAAGGTTAGATCATCCACATTTTGGGTTGACAGACGGGTCCTTTTTTCTGTCAGGATTGATCCAGCTGCACTGAAGACTCTTTCCGATAGCACACTTGCAGCTGGGCAAGCGAGCTCCTGTAAGGCATATTGTGCCAATTCAGGCCAGGTGTCCAGTTTAGCGGCCCAATAGTCAAAGGGGAATGACCTGTGTGGGAGAACATCGATATGGGAGGAAAAGTAGTTTGTAACCATAGTTGACAACTGCTGTCTCCTGTCACTTTCCATCGATGCAGTATTACCAGTTGTGTGAGCGGTATTTGAAAAATCAGTCCACAACATTGTCATGAAACCCCTGTCTCCAACGCCACTTCTGCTGTGTGCACCACGAACACCTCTGCCAAGCTGCCCCCGGCCCGTACGGCTCGTGTGAGAACCATCACCGCTGCTGTGTGCTGGGAATGCCTCAAGCAACCGATTTACCAGAGTTGCTTGTTTATTAGCCAATATTAGGTCAAGGTTCTCCTGTGGCATGATGTTTTGTAATTTGCCTTTATAGCGTGGATCCAGGATGCTGGCCAACCAGTAGTCGTCATCGTTCATCATTTTGGCAATGCGGGGGTCCCTTTTTAGGATCCGCAAGGCATAATCTGACATGTGGGTCAATGTTCCCGGTGTCAATGATGCACTGCGAGTGCTGGGTGGAGGAGCACTTTCTGGCAAATCCACATCCCTCCAGTCACGCACAAACCCTGTACCAGACCTTGCCACGCCAACATTTTCACTTGCCCCACGAGATGCATCCTCCTCCCCTAAGTAATCATCCCCATCATCCTCCTCCTCCTCCTCTTCTTCCTCTACCTCGTCCAGGAGAGGTCCCTGAGCAGACAATGGCTGAATGTCATCAAGGATTCCCTCCTCCTCTTCCTCCTCATCAACATTGGCTGCAGACGCCAGCTCCTTAAGGTGCGTCAAAGTTTGCATGAGCAGACGCATAAGTGGGATGCTCATGCTTAGGATGGCGTCGTCTGCGCTTACCAGCCGTGTGCATTCCTCAAAACACTGAAGGACTTTACAAAGGTCTTTCAGCTTCGACCACTGCACGCCTGTCAACTCCATGTCTGCTCTCAAAGTGCCTGGCCGTGTATCCTCCCACAAATGCATTATGGCCTGCTTCTGCTCGCACAGCCGCTCCACCATGTGCAGGGTGGAGTTCCACCTTGTTGCAATGTCGATAATGAGGCGGTGGTTGGGAAGGTGGAGCAATCGCTGCAGCTTCTGCATACGAACGGAGTGTACAGGCGACCGGCGGATGTGCGCGCACAGTCTTCGCACCTTCTGGAGCAGGGCTGTTAACTCCGGATAATTTTTGAGGAAGCACTGCACCACCAGGTTCAAGGTGTGAGCCAAGCAAGGTATGTGGCTGAGTTTTGAAAGGGCTATGGCTGCCACAAAATTACGGCCGTTATCACTAACTACCTTGCCTGCCTCAAGATGTACACTGCCCAGCCATGACTCAGTTTGTCGCTTCAAGTACTCGGCCAGCACCTCGGCGGTGTGTCTGTCGCCCAAACACATCATCTGCAACACATCCTGCTGACGCTTTCCACTAGCTGCTCGATAGGGGGACACATCGTGTGCAACAGTGGCAGCTGCAGATGGAGTGCTCGTACGACTGCGCTCAGTGGACGAGCTGTCGCTTCTGGAGGAGGAGGAGGAGGGTCGAACGCCTACAGCCAACTGTTTCCTATACCGTGGGCTAGGCAGCACTGTCCCACCACCGCTGTCCCCTGTGGACCCTGCATCCACCACATTAACCCAGTGCGCAGTGATGGACACGTAACGGCCCTGGCCATTCCGACTGGACCATGCATCAGTTGTGAGGTGCACCTTTCCGCTCACTGACTGCTTGAGTGCATGGACAATGCAGTCTTTCACATGATGGTGGAGGGCTGGGATGGGTTTGGGAGAGAAGAAGTGGCGACTGGGTAGGTCATAGCGTGGTACTGCATAGGCCATGAGTTCGCGGAAAGCTGTGCTTTCCACCAACCGAAAGGGCATCATCTCAAACGAGATTAGTTTGGCAATGTGGGCGTTCAAACCCAGTGTACGCGGATGAGAGACTGAGTACTTTCTTGACCTACTCATAGTGTCTGGGAGGGTGAGCTGGACTTGAGAGCTGCATATGGTGGAAGTAGCGGTGGACAGGGCGGACTGAGAGAGGGTTGATGATGGTGATGGAGTTGGTGTTCTTTCTGATGGCCTAGAATCAGTCTTTCGTTGATATAACAGTGGGATTCCCTGACTGCTGTGGCCTTGCAACGACACCTCAACATTTGCTGCTGTGCTAACCGGTGGGCTTACAGTGGGGGAAACAATGTAGCGTTGCTGACTACCTTCGTTGTGATCAGTTGCACATGTGGCACTTGAGGTTTGGTGTTGTGTCCACGCTTGCAAGTGCATGCTGGTTAAATGTCTAAGCATGCAACTGGTATTCAAATTTTTCAGATTTTTCCCTCGGCTAAAGGTCTTTGCGCACTTCTTACAGATAACCTTGGCCTGATCATGAGGATTTTGTTCGAAAAAGTGCCACACTGCACTCTTCCTACTTTGGCAGACATTTTGCGGCCTAGCACGCTGTGATCTTTTGACCCTCTGGACAAGCTGTCCAGCAACTCTTTTGATGTTTGGAACCTGTCTTTGGAGTGCTCCGGGCCTGCCAGATAACAGCTGTTGCGATGTCGATGTCTGCTGTGGATGCTCCTCATCTGAGCTATTGGAAGCAGCACCCTCTTCCCCCAATGGATGCCAATCTGGGTCAACAACTGGGTCATCCATCACCTCCTCTTCTATGTCATGTGCACCTTTCTCTGTGTCACCGTGTATGGTGGTATAGTGTGCGGGAAGGGGCACCTGAGTCTCATCAGGGTCAAAATCTGGCTCTGTACACTGCGAGGACAATGTAGTGCTCTGAGTGAATGTACCAGCAGAATCATCCATCAGCGGCTGTGCATCAGTGCACTCCATGTCAGATTCATCTTGGCCTGGGTAATTCACCAGTTGACTTGATAATCCAGGCATGGTATGTGAAAACAGCTCCATGGAGTAATCAGTAGTATGGCCTGCGTCATCCTTCAATCTTGGTTGGGGTGAAGGACACAAGGAAAGGTGTGGTTCATGAACATGAGCCTCCAATGACGACTCAGTGCTTTTACTTTTTACAACTGAAGAAGAGGAGGCGATAGAGCTGGAGGCTGAGTCAGCAATGTAAGACAAAACTTTTTCCTGATGCTCTGCCTTTAAAAGCGGTTTGCCAACTCCTAGAAAACTAAGTGTTCGAGTCCTTATGTAGCCAGACGATGACGCAGGGTCAGCACCTCCTGCATTCGGTCCTATTTTGCTCTTGCCACTACCATCAGATCCACCACCAACACCATCATTACCAGCTGCCAACCCCCGCCCAATTCCACGGCCTCTTCCACCAGCCTTCCTCATTTTTGGTAGAAATGTAGACAAAATCCAACAAACTATATAGTAATGTAAAACAAGGTACAAGGTGTCTATAGGACAGGGGAGTTTTAGAATCTCTGCGTACACTTGTGGACAGTGGACACTTGTGGATTGTGTGCGGCCCACTGATATCTGAGCGCTATGTGACACGCTCGATGGCACAGCTGCCTGTGACCAAAGTGACGAGAGGATAATGGAGATTTTGAATCTCTGCGTACACTTTTGGACACTGGACACTTGTGGATTGTGTGCGGCCCACTGATATCTGAGCGCTATGTGACACGCTCGATGGCACAGCTGCCTGTGACCAAAGTGACGAGAGGATAATGGAGATTTTGAATCTCTGCGTACACTTGTGGACAGTGGACACTTGTGGATTGTGTGCGGCCCACTGATATCTGAGCGCTATGTGACACGCTCGATGGCACAGCTGCCTGTGACCAAAGTGACGAGAGGATAAGGGAGATTGGATTGCTTTTAAAAAAGCAGTTTGCGGAGCAGTGGGTAAACAGCAATGCCAGCGTGTCAGGAAGCCTTAAAAGGCAGCCCAACAACCAACACCACTGATACACCACAATATAGCCTCCCCTTGCACTGCACACACAGTGACTTGTGTGTTGTGCAGGCCAAATTGCTAGCAGCAGAAGCAGTTTTTTTGTCTTCTTCCCTGCCTAACGCTCTCCCTACAGAATCAGCAGCAACCTCTCCCTATACTAAGATCGGCAGAAGTAAGATGGCGGTCGGCGTGCACGCCCTTTTATACCCCCTGTGACGCCCACCAAAGCAAGCCAATCACTTGCATGCCCTTCTGAAAGATGGTGGTGACCCGTGCCTATGTCATCACGTTGCCCACAGTGTCCGTGGATCCTGATTGGCTGAAAAAGAGCGCAAAACAAACTTTTGAAACGCGACTTTGGCGCGTAAGTCGCCGACCTCGTGGCCGACCTCATCCTAGGGTCGGGTTTCGTTTCATGAAACCCGACTTTGCCAAAAGTCGGTGACTTTTGAATTTTTTCGACCCGTTTCGCTTAACTCTAGCTGTAACGCGAAGGGTCTAAAAATCAGGGCGATCGATTGTGTACATGGGGGGATCAGGGGAGGCGATTTAAAACGGCTATTGGCACAAAAGGAATGTCAGTGGATTGTCACCTTGAACTCGATGACCCCGAATGGTCTTAATGAGAAACTTAGTTTCTCATCTTTCTTGCACTAAAAATATTTAACTATCTTATATACTCCTGTTTGCTTGTGGTTCCCTTATTTTATTTTAATTTGTCTGTTTCTTTTGTGTCTTTTAGCTGTTTACATCTGTGGAATGTACATGCGCATGTTTTGGAGAAGCCTCTTCATCAACCATCCAGTTTTGTGTGTGGAATATGGGACATGCCAACATCACTTCTTTTTCTATTTTTTATTTTTTATTTTTTATCCATATATATTTTTTTCCCTTTTTTTTCCTTTTTTTATACATATGTAAAGTGTTTTATTTGTTATTTTTTATTTTCTTTCCTGATACATATGTGTTATTTTTTGTGTGTCTTTTTATTCACACATATTGTCTCATTTCTGTTTCCCCCTTTTTGTTTTCCTTTTTTATATAGTTCTCTATTGTGGTTACATTTTTTATTTTCTCATTCTTCTCTTTTTTTGGTTTGGAATACTAAACTGTGGTGTGTCTCTTATTACTCCTATAAATTACTATGGAGGCTCCACATCAATGCTAAACACTATGCCGCTCTACTTATTTGTATACACCACATATATCTCTTGTGTTTTTGACTTGTGTTGTAGTGGAGAGAGCATTGTTAAGATGGTAGCTTCCATATAGGCTTCTCAAAAATGGCCGCCGTTGTGCGCATGCCCGGTGTGTCTGTACCCCTGCCCATCCCATCCGGCCTCTATACTATTAGTGCGCAGGTCTGTGACGTCACGGGAATTTTCCCGGACCTGCGCACTGGAGGGACGCCGTTATGTGATGGTGCTTCCGGGTGCAGCTCCGCACTGCGCATGCGCCGCTTTGGGCACCACGCTAATTAGTCTGCATATAAAAAGGACAGACTCACTATACTAACTACCCCTGTTGATAAAGCATATCGCGAAACGCGCGTCCAGGGTCTTCTTAGGGGATTTGTGAGCACTGCTTCCTTAGTTAAATGGGTAAGTGTCCTTAATTGGCCTGTTTAATTCCTCTGCACTATGCACTATGCACTTTATGTTCGCCCCACCAGGGTTACCGCTTGCACCCTGGTTATATTATATGGGTGACTGGGCTAGTATATACATAACTCCAGGCCTTTGGCACTAACCTTCCCTTGACAAATCTCCTATGATTACTTGCGTGGAATCTTTCCTTGTTGTTTGTACTATGTTGTATATTGTTTCAATTTATTAATAAAAATCTTATCTTTTATATATTATTGAAGTCAGCACTCCATTTTTCTTATGTTTAGCCCTCCTCTTATAGTATAATGCAGCCACCCCTTAGAGCATAATGCAGCCACCCCATAGAATAAAATGTAACCCCCATAGAATATAATGCAGCTCCTCTATAGAATATATGGCAGCCCCCTCATAGAGTATAATGCAGCCTCCCATATAATATAATGCAGCCCCTTATGTAGTATAATGTAGCCCCTCCATAGAATACAATGTAGCCCTCCTCATATAGTATAATGCAGCCCTAATAGAATATAATGTAGCCCCCTCAAAGTATAATGAAGTCCCACATACAATTTAATCTAGCCCCCCATAGACTACAATGTAGCCTCCTCATATAGTATAATGTAGCCCCATCATAGAGTATGATGCAATAACCCCCTATAGAATATAATAAATATTGAATATAATGTAGCCCAGAATAGAATATAATACAGCCCACCTCCCCATTGAATATAATGTAGCCCCCATATTATATAACACAGCCTCCCCCATAGAATATAATGTACCCCCCTTGGTATACAATACAGCCATATAGTATATAGCACAGCCGCATAGTATCTAGCACAGCACCACATGGTAGATAGCACAGCACCACATGGTATACAGCACAGGCCCACATGGTATACAGCACTGCCCCACATGGTACACAGCACAGCCACACATGGTATACAGCACAGCCCCACATGGTATACAGCACAGCCCCACATGGTATACAGCACAGCACCATGGTATACAGCACAACTCCACATGGTATACAGCACGCACAGCTCCATGGTATATAGCACGACTCCACATGGTATACAGCACAGCCCCACACGGTACAGCCCCCCTCCTCCAGTACAGCACCATGGTATACAGCACAGCCTCACATGGTATACAGCACAGCCCCCCTCTCCCCCTGCACAGCCCCACATGGTATACAGCACAGCCACTACCCCAGCACAGCACCATGGTACACAGCACAACTCCCCCTCCCCCAGCACAGCACAATTGTATACAGCACAGCCCCCCCAGCACAGCACCATAGTATACAGCATAGCCTGTTATGAATGGGTCACCGAGAAGAAATAAAACAAAACAAAGCAAAGTCACAGAAAACCAGAGAGGTTGGTAACTATGCAGATTGCAGATCCCTGATCCTAACCACACAACTAGCAGCAGCCGTGGATCGTACCTACGATGGTCCTAGACGCTTTGTCACAGCCGGAGGACTTAATAAGCCTGAAGCAAGAAAAGGGGAAAACTAACTGCCACAGAGCAGACCCCAAAGGAAAGACAGCCCCCACACATGTATTGACGGTGAAACAAGATGAAAGCACAAACACTGGCAGGAAAATAGGCTGAGCAAACAATGGGGCCCAAACTAACTAGAAAGGATAGGAAAGGAAAGACACTATCTGCAAAAAACCCTACAAAAATAAAGTCCAACACTTCTGATAGAAAAATTAACCCTGAAGTCACTAGACTTCTCCCACTATATCAGCACTCTGAAATATTCTGAGACAGAGCAAAAAGAGGCCAATCTAATAAGGGACAAAAAGCAAATTGGCAAATACAGATAAATAAGAGTGGAAATTTAGCGCAGCCCCAGCCGAGGCTGGCAGACCACACAAAAAACAGAATAGACCAATAAAATCAAGAGTGAACATTAGCAGAAAAACTTAGCTTTAGATGACTGGAACAGAGCTGAAAACAAAGACCTGACAAGCCAGAAGGAATCACCAGCACCAGACTAGGGCGTCGGCTGTCTTAAATCCAGTCTGAGATTCCTGAGGTCCAATCGTCATCCTCATTATCAGGTGGCAGATCACTACTATTTTCTATGATTCTATGATTCTACTGATTAAATCAGCCTCACTACCTCCAGTTACCACCAGAGGGAGCCTGGAAGGAGAACTCACAACTGGTGGACTGGAAAATGAACTCACAACAGTACCCCCCCTTGAGGAGGGGTCACCGAACCCTCATCCACGCCACCAGGCCAAGCAGGATGGGCCCGGTGAAAAGCATGAACCAATCTATTGGCATGAATATCAGAGGCAGAGACCCAAGAATTATCCTCCTGGCCATAACCCTTCCATTTGACCAAATACTAGAGTCTCTGTCTAACCAAACGAGAATCCAAAATTTTCTCTACCTCATATTCCATATTGCCTTCAACCAACACAGGGTCAGGAGGTGCTGCCATAGGAACCACTGGCTCAACAAACCTCTTCAACAGAGACTTGTGAAATACGTTATGGATCTTGAACATAACTGGAAGAGCCAATCGAAAAGAAACAGGATTAAGAATCTCCAAAATCTTATAAGGTCCAATAAATCTTGGCTTAAATTTTGGAGATGCAACCTTCATAGGAATATTCTTAGACGACAACCAAACCATATCATCCACTTTAAACTGGGGACCAATGGTCCTATGCCGGTTGGAAAATTGCTGGGCCTTTTCCTGAGAGAGTGACAACTTATCCGCCACTTGGTCCCATATCTGCTGCATTCTCTCAACCACAGTGTCCACACCTGGGCAAGACGAAGATTCCACTTTTCCTGAAGAGAATCGAGGATGAAACCCAAAATTACAGAAAAAGGGTGACATTAAAGTGGCAGAACTAGCTCTATTGTTCAGTGCGAATTCGGCCAAGAGCAAAAATGAGACCCAATCATCCTGATCAACAGATATAAAACATCTTAAATAAGACTCCAAGGTCTGGTTTGTTCTCTCAGTCTGTCCATAGGTCTGGGGATGAAACTCGGAGGAGAAGGATAACTGAATTCCCAGATTGGAACAAAAGGCTTTCCAGAATCTGGAAACAAACTGGACTCCTCTGTCGGACACAATGTTCTCAGGAATCCCATGTAACCGAACCACCTGTTGTAAAAACAAGGGCACCAACTCAGCGGAAGATGGCAATTTTGGGAGTGGTACAAGATGGACCATCTTCGAAAATCTATCACAAATCACCCAGATAACAGTCATTCTCTGAGAGACAGGAAGATCAGAAATAAAATCCATTGAGATATGGGTCCATGGCCTCTTGGGCACCGGCAGCAACCCACTAGAACGAGAACAGGGTTTAGACCGAGAACAAGTCCCACAGGACTGTACAAAATTCCTAACGTCACAAGATAAGGCAGGCCACAAAAAAGACCTACTCACCAAATCTCTGGTACCAAAAATACCTGGATGACCAGCCAATGCGGAGCACTGAATTTCAGACATCACTTTCTTTCTCCACTGGTCAGGAACATACAATTTTCCCATAGGGCAACGCTCAGGTTTATCCTCCTGAAATTCCTCCGGGGCGCATCTCAACTCGGACGAAATGGCAGAAAGAACTACCCCCTCACCTAGGATGGTAGTAGGCTTGGTCACATTAAGAGAATCGGCAAAGAAACTCCTAGAAAGGGCATCTGCCTTAACATTCTTAGTGCCCGGAAGAAAAGAGACCACAATATTAAAACGCGTGAAAAACAAGGCCCATCTAGCCTGCCTAGGATTCAAGCGTTTGGCTGACTCCAGTTAAATCAAATTTTTGTGATCGGTGAGGACCACAACTTGATGTCTAGCTCCCTCCAACCAATGTCTCCACTCCTCAAATGTCCATTTCATGGCCAACAATTCCCGATTCCCCACGCCATAGTTGCGTTCAGATGGGGAGACCTTTCGAGAAAAGAAGGCACAGGGATTCATCTTAGAAGTCACAGGGTCTTTTTGGGACAAAACAGCTCCTGCACCAATCTCAGAAGCGTCTACCTCCACTTGAAATGGAAGTGAGACATCAGGTTGCAGTAAAACTGGAGCTGAAGTAAATCTCCGCTTAAGCTCCTGAAGTGCTGAGACAGCCTCAGAAGACCAATTCAGCACATCAGCGCCCTTCTTGATCAGATCAGTCAGTGGTTTGACAATACCAGAAAAATTACCAATAAATTTGCGATAGAAATTGGCAAAACCCAAAAACTTCTGGAGGGCCTTCAAAGAAGTAGGCTGAACCCAATCAAAAATGGCCTGTACCTTGGCCGGGTCCATTTCAATAGTCGATGGAGACAAGATAAATCCCAAAAATGAAATCCTCTGTACACCAAAGAGGCATTTCGATCCCTTAACAAACAAGGAATTCTCCCTCAAAATCCGGAACACAGTCCGGACGTGTTCCACATGAGAATCCCAATCACTAGAAAAGATCAAAATATCATCCAGATAGATGATCAAAAACTTATCCACAAAGTCACGGAAAATATAATTCATAAAGGACTGGAAGACAGAAGGGGCATTAGTGAGCCCAAAAGGCATCACCAGGTACTCAAAATGTCCCTCTCGAGTATTAAACGCCGTCTTCCATTCATCCCCGTGCTTGATGCGAATAAGATTATACACCCCCCTGAGGTCAAGCTTAGTAAACCAGCAGGCACTCTTAACTCTGGAGAATAAATCAGACATCAGAGGTAACGGGTACTGATATTTAACAGTCATCTTGTTAAGGGAACGATAATCAATACACGGTCTTAATGAACCATCTTTCTTGGCCACAAAGAAAACCCAGCACCTAAAGGTGACAAGGATGGTCAAATATGACCCTTCTCCAACGACTCCTTAATATAGGACCGCATAGCATCATGTTCGGGTACCGATAAGCTGAAAAGCCGACCCTTGGGAAATTTACACCCAGGCATCAACTCAATTGCACAGTCATAACTCCTATGAGGAGGCAAAGACGCAGACTTACTCTCAGTAAATACATCAGAAAAATCGGCTAGATATTCAGGAATATCATGAGACTGAGGAGAGGTGGAGAAAACAGGAGCGTCCCTAATAACACACTGACAACCCCAACTCACCACAGACCCAGACATCCAATCCAAAACTTGATTATGAGTTTGCAACCAGGGAAAACCCAGAACAATAGTATCATGCAAATTATGCAGCACCAAAAATTTACAATTTTCTTGGTGGTCTGGGGCAACTCGCATTATCACCTGGGTCCAAAACTGAGGTTAATTCTCCGCCAAAGAAGTAGCATCAATACCTCTCAAAGGAATAGGCGTCTGCAGAGACGTCATGGAAAAACCACAACGTTTAGCAAAGTCCAAATCCATCAGATTCAACACTGCCCCTGAATCCACGAAAGCCTTAGTAGAAAACTTGGATAAGGAGCAGATCAGAGTAATTGCCAAAAGGAACTTAGGTTGTACACTGCCCACAGCAAATGTGTGTGCAAAACGTTTCTCTCGTTTAGGGCAGGCAGAAATAGTATGAGAGGCGTCTCCACAGAAAAAACACAGCTTATTACGCCTTCTAAACTCCTGACGTTGCGCCCTAGACAAAACCCCATCACATTGCATAGGTTCAGACGTTTGTTCAAAAGGTGGCAGCGCCTCCCGTGTAGTCTTACGTTCACGTAAACGCCGATCAACTTGAATGGCTAATGACATAGAATCATCCAGACCAGAGGGAACAGGAAATCCCACCATAACATCCTTTACGGTCTCTGATAAACCAAAAGAGAGCCGCCAATGCACTATCATTCCAAGTAGTAAGGACCGCCCACTTTCGGAATTTTTGACAGTATAACTCTGCAGAATCCTGACCGTGGTTTAATGCCAACAGGGTTCTCTCAGCTTGATCAACAGCATTAGGTTCATCATACAACAACCCCAAGGCCTGAAAAAATGCATCCACATTAGTCAGAACAGGATTTTCAGGTGTCAGAGAAAAAGCCCAATCCTGGGGATCGCCGTGTAGCAAGGAGATGACAATTTTAACCTGCTGCACAGAGCTCCCCTATGAGTTAGGCTTCAAGGCAAGAAATAATTTACAATTATTCTTAAAATTCAGAAATTTAGACCGATCCCCAGAAAACACATCAGGAGTAGGGATCTTAGGTTCAGCAGCATGTGACTGAATGAGGTAGGTGGAAATTCCCTGTACTTCAGCAGCAAGTTGCTCCACACGATCAGACAATCGCTTAATCTCCATTAGAAAAAAAAATCCTCTTACGGCCCCAGAAAAAAAAAAAGAGGAAAAAATAAATAAAAAAAAAAAATTCTGACACTTTTTTCTTTTCTTTCTTTAACAACTTTTTCCTGCTTTTGAGTACCCTAGAATCTGCGGTATGGCTGGTGATTCTGTTATGAATTGGTCACCGAGGAGAAAAAAAACAAAACAAAGCAAAGTCACAGAAAACCAGAGAGGTTGGTATCTATGCAGATTGCAGATCCCTGATCCTAACCACACAACTAGCAGCAGCCGTGGAGCGTACCTACAATGGTCCTAGATGCTTCATCACAGCCGGAGTACTAAATAAGCCTGAAGCAAGAAAAGGGGAAAACTAACTGCCCCAGAGCAGACCCCAAAGGAAAGGCAGCCCCCACACATGTATTGATGGTGAAACAAGATGAAAGCACAAACACTGGCAGGAAAATAGGCTGAGCAAACGATGGGGCCCAAACTAACTAGAAAGGATAGGAAAGGAAAGACACTGTCTGCAATCTGCAAAAAAACCTACAAAAATAAAGTCCAACACTTCTGATAGAAAAATTAACCCTGAAGTCACTAGACTTCTCCCGCTATATCAGCACTCTGAAATATTCTGAGACAGAGCAAAAAGAGGCCAATCTAATAAGGGACAAAAAGCAAATTGGCAAATACAGATAAATAAGAGTGGAAATTTAGCGCAGCCCCAGCCGGGGCTCGCAGACCACACAAAAAACAGAATAGACCAACAAAATCAAGTGTGAACATTAGCAGAAAAACTTAGCTTTAGATGACTGGAACAGAGCTGAAAACAAAGACCTGACAAGCCAGAAGGAATCACCAGCACCAGACTAGGGCGTCGGCTGTCTTAAATCCAGTCTGAGATTCCTGAGGTCCAATCGTCATCCTCATTATCAGGTGGCAGATCACTACTGATTAAATCAGCCTCACTACCTCCAGTTACCACCAGTGGGAGCCTGGAAAGAGAACTCACAACTGGTGGACCGGAAAATGAACTCACAACAACAGCCCCCCTCAGCACCATGGTATACAGCGCAGCATCATGGTATACAGCACAGCCCCCCAGGCACAGCACCATGGTATACAGCACAGCCCCCCAGCACAGCACCATGGTATACAGCACAGCCCCCCCAGCACAGCACCATAGTATACAGCACAGCACCATGGTATAGCACCCCCTCCTCCCAGTACAGCACCATAGTATACAGCCAACCCCCTCCCCCCAGCACAGCACCATGGTATACAGTCCCCCCAGCACAGCACCATAGCCTGGGTGGACGCCTTTAGGGCGGGAGTTGGTTGGAATGAGGAACAGAAGGAAGTTGAATCTTCGCAGGGAACGATACAGACTGGATGCTTTTCCAGAGGCAACTAAACCGGGTGGCAGATGATTTCAAGTCTGGGGCGAAACAGGCAGAAGAAATTGTCATCATGGTGAAGTTAATCCAGGAAGAAGCTGGGAAGCAGTCTAAGACGATCCAGTCCGGACGTGTGTCGTAGAGAAGCATCAGCAAAGTAAGGAGAGCTGAGGAAGCAAGTGAAGTTGAATGTGAATCTCATTATGTGCCAACTGTGGATATAATGTGTGAAGTCCTAAGTAAAGAAAACGTTCAAGTTATTCTGAACTATGTCTCCATTACTGGGGGTTGCCTGGAAGAAGGGCCGTCGCCACCTGGGAAGTACCCAGGGGGGCCTGAACATGGAGATGCAGGTACACTGAACAATGGATTACAGTTTTCTGTGAGGGAAGGTCGGGACACAGATGCTTAGTGTCTGTGGCCATGACTACAGTACTAGCCTCCCCTTAAACCTCCATCACCAGAAATGTCACTGTAGTCAGGGACTGGAACACATTTCTGGTTTTATTCACACAATGAAAGAGGAGTAAATTATTATCACTTTTGCAGGGAGGGCTCTGCGATGCTCCACTCCATCATGCCTAAGCTCTGCATACTCTTGACCTGGCCTGGACTGTCATAAAAATTTAGAAAGTTGCAATTATTATTTGCAACTTCAAATCACAAAAATTTTGTGATATTTCAAGGTGTTTTATTCTGGAAAACTGGTGAAAACATCTTGGTGAATTGAACACTATGTATATAAAATTACAGCATATATAGGGGTGGACAAATTGGTGCAACCTATGCAGCTGCATCAGAGCTCAAGACTAGAGATGAGCGAATAAGTTTGGGTTCCCTCTTATTTGGCAAAGCTATAGCGCCTGCCAAATAAGCTGCAGGGGGAACCCGGCTTCCTGGATTACGCTGCCTGATCAGCTGATCGGCGCTGCAGCTGCATGTGTCACAGCTGTGTCACAGTCAAAGCACATGTATGGAGAGCCTGTGTGTTGGGCTCTACTCAAGACGTAATGGGTCCACTATCACCTGTTAAGAAGGTGGAATTGTACATTATGATGAGCTGTAGAACTGCAAAGGGCCCATGTTATGATTGGGTCACCGAGGAGGAAAACAAGACCAAGCTAAGCTACAGAAAACCAGAGAGGTTGGTAACTAAGCAGATTGCAGAACCCTGATCCTATCCACACAACTAGCAGTAGCCGTGGAGCGTGCCTACGATGATTCTAGACACCTCGACACAGCCGGAGAACTAAATAAGCCTAAAGCAAGAAAAGGGGAAATCTAAACTGCCCCAGAGCAGACCCCAAAGGAACAGACAGCCCCCAAACATATATTGTCGATGAGACAAGATAAAAACACAAACACAGGTAGGAAAATAGGCTGAGCAAATGATGGGGCCACACTAACTAGAAAGGACAGGAAAGGAAAGACACTGTCTGCAATCACGCAAAAAACCCTGCAAAAATGTCCAACACTTCTGATAGCAAAAACTCTGAAGTCACTAGACTTCTCCCACTATATCAGCACTCTGGCATATTCTGAAAGCAGAGCAAAAAGAGGCCAATCTAATAAGGGACAAAAACAAACTGACACAAACAGTAACATAAGGATGGAAATTCAGCACAGCCCAGCCGGGGCTGGCTGACCACACAAAACTGAATAGACAAAACCATATCAAATGTGAACAATAGCAAAGCACACTTAGATTGAGCATGCAGGGACTGAGCTGGAAGCTAAGACCTCAGGAGGCAGGAAAAATCACCAGCAGGGAAAGAGGGAGTCGGCTGTCTTAAATCCAGTCAGAGACTCCAGATGTCCAATCGTCATCCTCATTATCAGGTGGCAGGCCTCTGTCAATTGGATCAGCTCCATTACCTCCTGTAACCACCAGAGGTACGCCCAGAAAGGGAACTCGCGACTCCTCTGTCAATACAACCAGCTCCACTACCTTCACTAGCAGCCACAGGCAGGCCAAAAAGTGAATTCACAACAGGCCCATGTATTGTTCTTACACAGGGGTCCTCTTCTATATGTGCACACTGATGAGTATATGGTACTATAGAAAAAGTAATTGGTCTTTGCTGAGATTTGTGGTCATCGGGCATAGTTGTCACAGTTCTATTATAAATGTGAGTCAAAGTGGCGCTGCATTCAGACTTCACTGGTTAAAGTTCAGGTATTCATGGACTTTTCACTTTTTTTAGGCTGTGGCTATGCAGTGATTTTGGCCATAACATGGGTCATGCAACCAAAGATTGCTATATACTGTATACCATTGCTGCTGCTCTAAGATAATAGCAGGGACGCGGGATACAGTGATGGTACGCAGGTAATAAAGCAAAAGTTAAACAGGTTTATTAACAGGGAATACTCCACACAGGGAGATGAAGGGTTAAACAGTGGATAAAACAGTATAAGTGACAAAGGATATGGTGAGGTGAAGAATAACTTTTCAGATAAAGGCAGTTTGTTAGCATTTGTGTCAGGAAGTCCTTAAACTGCAGCTCCTGCTGCAAACTCAATAGCGCCGACAATGGCTGGCGTGGTGTCCTTTCCAGGAAAACACTGTAGAGCGATGGTCTGTCTTCTGGCGGCAGTGGGCAGTCTCCGGTACCTCCCACTGTCCCTAGTCCATATACTAACATAGTAACATAACATAGTTAGTAAGGCCGAAAAAATACATTAGTCCATCCAGTTCGGCCTATGAAATTCTGTAAGAATAAATCCCTAGATCTACGTCCTTCTAAAGAACCTAACAATAACTGTAAGATACAATATTGTTACGCTCCAGGAAGCAATGGCCTACAAGGGAGCGGGCCACGGTACTGTCTAAGCCCAACATGACTCCTGTACAACTCTCCTCACAGTCTCTGTTAGGTGAGCTCAAAGTGGCTGATGGTAATATGGGTCATGGTAATGTATAAGCCCAACGTGGCCCAGCGAGTGTTAACTGGCATGGTCAGGGTGAAAGTGTCTGTCCTGTCCCCAGTCACTCTTATGGGACACGTGTATTGTACTCGCGGACATGGAGCGTTCTGCGCCTTGCTTTCTGCCAGTCACTAGGCTTACACTGCACGTCACCTTCTCTCTGGTCTCCGCTTTTGGCGGCGCGCGACCCGGCTTAGCTCTGCTCTGTGTACGGCTCTGCACGGCTCTACTGTGCATGGCTCTGCTCTGAATTGCTGCTGGGCACACTGCTTCCCTCACCACAGCAGTCCCTGTCCTTTTGGTTGACTGCAGCACAGCCTGTTGCAGTGGCGGTACTCCATGTCAGGATGAGTAGTGGAGCACACTGCTTTCCCCCCTGCGCGCTGCTTTGACCTGGCGCCAAACTCCCCTCTTTCGCATGTCGGTCGCCCCTGCTGGCTTCACCCAGGGCTGTGGGGTACTCGGTACCAGGCCGGTGTCAGGGGGATGATGTGTCACAGCAGCGGTGACCCGGTCCGTGGCCCTGGGCCCCAGTATTAATGGCGGTGGTGTTTGGTTGTAATATAAAGTTCGTGACGCCACCCATGGTATTTGGCAAGTGAGGTGTTAGCCAACGCTGCATGCAGATCCTCTGGGGCTGATGGTGTGTCGCAGCTTAGATGGTGTAGCTCCCCACAGGTGAAGCTGTAACCCCAGGGCAGTGTATAAGTGATGGGCACAGGAATGTAGCAGTGGCGACAGGTTAGGAAGCAGACACAACACAGCGGGGTGCAATTTCTGTACCTTTACTTGGTAACTGCAGTCCAGGGTCATGACCACAGATGGTATTGGAGCAGGCAAGCCTGGAAACAACACAATGATTCTCTCTCTCAGACGGGCTGTGCAGTCTCCCTAATAGCGCTGTGTGTGTGAAGCACTCCAGTCCTTAGTTACTCTGAAGTTCCTGCTGTCAAATGTTCCTAGACTTCCACTTGCACAGCAGACACCTGTAGCCTCTCTCTCTGGGACTCCTCTCACTCTCCGAATCCCCGGCTCTCTATCTGTTTTGCTGTTGTGCCTCAAGTCTTTTAGGGGAGCAGGGCACCTACAGCCTCCTACTCCTCGGGTATCTGTGGCAGGGCCGTTAGTACCCGTACCACCGTGGAGACCCGACTCCAGTTCTGTGTGCTCTCAAGCTGAGGGAGCTCGCCTGCTGCAGCTCAACCTCCAGCTTCGCATTCCCCGTCTGCACACTGCACCCTCTGCAGACTAACTGAACTCACTTCCTCCTGGCCCTCAGGGATCACTCCTCCCCTCAATCCTGGGTCAGAGCGCCCCCTGCTGGTCAGGAGGGGAACTGTGTTGTATGCATGGATTTACTGTGAGAGAGTCCCATCATTGCCTCCAAGCCTGGCATTAGCCTCCCCTGGTGGAAGGCAAAGCCAGTGTGGCGACCGTACTCCTGGGGGCGCCACACGTGCTTTCTTCTTTTATCCCTCTGCTGCTGCATGCCCTTTTCTGGCTCTCCCCGCCCCCCCTGTCCGCAAGAAGCCCTGTCTCACTCATCCTTCCCTCCGGCAGCAGAGGAAGTTCCGCCTCTCTCAGGTTTTCCCCCGGGAACAGTGGATGCAACCTCTCAAGTTCCGGAACTGGCACGCAGGTACCTATTGTCTCGTCGTCCCCCCTACACTGCTACTGTGTATCTATACTATAAAAATAAGAGTCTCAATTGTGATCCTTCCTTGACTGAATCCAGTATTACATTCAGTGCCCCTATGTCTCCTGCCATGTTATTTGCAGTAGAGAAGTGGCTGCAATTAGTTGATCGCTCTTCATTTGTTTATGGGACCTAATTTCAAGCCACAGCTGATTGCACATCTACAGACCCATTTCTTCTGCTGTTGTTATTTTGGAGGTCCCATTAATGTGACATAATTAAGCCTATATTGCAGACATGAATATATATATATATTTGAAAAACTCTGTTAATGTTGAATCCATGCAACTAACAGCTGGCCAAAGCTTTAACCATTAAAGTAAATTAAAAGAAAATTACGTTCTTTGTGCTGAACAAGATACAGTGGGGCAAAAAAGTATTTAGTCAGTCAGCAATAGTGCAAGTTCCACCACTTAAAAAGATGAGAGGCGTCTGTAATTTACATCATAGGTAGACCTCAACTATGGGAGACAAACTGAGAAAAAAAAATCCAGAAAATCACATTGTCTGTTTTTTTTTCATTTTATTTGCATATTATGGTGGAAAATAAGTATTTGGTCAGAAACAAGCAATCAAGATTTCTGGCTCTCACAGACCTGTAACTTCTTCTTTAAGAGTCTCCTCTTTCCTCCACTCATTACCTGTAGTAATGGCACCTGTTTAAACTTGTTATCAGTATAAAAAGACACCTGTGCACACCCTCAAACAGTCTGACTCCAAACTCCACTATGGTGAAGACCAAAGAACTGTCAAAGGACACCAGAAACAAAATTGTAGCCCTGCACCAGGCTGGGAAGACTGAATCTGCAATAGCCAACCAGCTTGGAGTGAAGAAATCAACTGTGGGAGCAATAATTAGAAAATGGAAGACATACAAGACCACTGATAATCTCCCTCGATCTGGTGCTCCACGCAAAATCCCACCCCGTGGGGTCAGAATGATCACAAGAACGGTGAGCAAAAATCCCAGAACCACGCGGGGGGACCTAGTGAATGAACTGCAGAGAGCTGGGACCAATGTAACAAGGCCTACCATAAGTAACACACTACGCCACCATGGACTCAGATCCTGCAGTGCCAGATGTGTCCCACTGCTTAAGCCTGTACATGTCCGGGCCCGTCTGAAGTTTGCTAGAGAGCATTTGGATGATCCAGAGGAGTTTTGGGAGAATGTCCTATGGTCTGATGAAACCAAACTGGAACTTTTTGGTAGAAACACAACTTGTCGTGTTTGGAGGAAAAAGAATACTGAGTTGCATCCATCAAACACCATACCTACTGTAAAGCATGGTGGTGGAAACATCATGCTTTGGGGCTGTTTCTCTGCAAAGGGGCCAGAACGACTGATCTGGGTACATGAAAGAATGAATAGGGCCATGTATCGTGAGATTTTGAGTGCAAACCTCCTTCCATCAGCAAGGGCATTGATGATGAAACGTGGCTGGGTCTTTCAACATGACAATGATCCAAAGCACACCGCCAGGGCAACGAAGGAGTGGCTTCGTAAGAAGCATTTCAAGGTCCTGGAGTGGCCTAGCCAGTCTCCAGATCTCAACCCTATAGAAAACCTTTGGAGGGAGTTGAAAGTCCGTGTTGCCAAGCGAAAAGCCAAAAACATCACTGCTCTAGAGGAGATCTGCATGGAGGAATGGGCCAACATACCAACAACAGTGTGTGGCAACTTTGTGAAGACTTACAGAAAACGTTTGACCTCTGTCATTGCCAACAAAGGATATATCACAAAGTATTGAGATGAAATTTTGTTTCTGACCAAATACTTATTTTATTTTTTACCATAATATGCAAATAAAATGAAAAAAAAACAGACAATGTGATTTTCTGGATTTTTTTTTCTCAGTTTGTCTCCCATAGTTGAGGTCTACCTATGATGTAAATTACAGACGCCTCTCATCTTTTTAAGTGGTGGAACTTGCACTATTGCTGACTGACTAAATACTTTTTTGCCCCACTGTATATTATATAATGAATAGTCTTTTCTGCATCTCTGCATGTTGTAAAGCATCTGTGTACTGTATATAAACAGGACAGCAGAACGTCTGGTACTAAGGCATTGTGAGTGCATACACAGTACATTGTAAGCTTTACAGTAACAAGGGGGAAAATGAAGCCAATGGCCAAAATGCAGCCATGGGTACAGCTGCTAGTTGCCCACCATTGACTTAGGCTATGTGCACATGTTGCGGATTCTGCTGCGTTTCCGCAGCGGTTTTGGCCCTGCGGAAACGCAGCAGTTCCGCAGACATGGTACAGTACAATGAAAGCCTATGGGTTTTCAAAAACGCTGTGCTCACGCTGCGGTTTTTTCCGCTTGGTTTTGCTGCGGTTTACAAACCACAGCATGTCAATTGTTTGGTCGGTTTCCGCAGCGGTTTCACACCTTTAACATAGTAGAGGTGTGAAACCGCAGGGCAAAAACGCAGACCAAACTGCAGGAAAACCGCAGGTCACTTTACCTGCGGTTTTACCTGCGTTTCCGAGCGAAAAAACCCGCAGCGGAATCCGCAACGTGTGCACATAGCCTTATACAGCAAGAATTTTGCATCAGAGCCCAGGAGTAATATATGACGCCTCCGAAATCAGACACCAAATAAACCAACTGACTTCTGCAGGCAGCAGACAAAAGCACTTAGACCTGTCCAACATTTCAACACATCCCTAGAAATATTATCCAAGCTTCGATAGCCATTAACCTTCCCCTGAGCTGAAGGCAACTTTCTGTTTATGAAATTGACTCCATAAATCTTCAGGCCTCTAAATGAATGAGTTTGTTCATGGGAAATTAAAGCTTTAAATAAAAACCTGCAAGCCTGCACTTGGCATCTCTGGGATTTCATCCACATAAAATGATTGATAAATGTTTTTCCTTGTGTTTCTTTTTCTCTAGTTTTTTCATTTTTAGTAAACATCAGGAATTGATAGCATAGGGTGTTAATTATTGAATCCTGCGATACCGTCCTAGTGTGCAAGGATCTGATTGATTCATAAAATGACCACTTTCCTTTGCAGCAGATGGAACCTTATCTCGTCCTCCATGCGTCAAATGGGTCATTTTTTAAATCTGTTGCTCTCTCTACGGGAGAATCCTAGGAAAATGGTCAGCTTTGAATAATTAGGCAAATGAATTGGTTTTGAGTAATTGGAATCATTTCTGGCAAACTGTCTGGCTTGTAAATGAGATAAATGAGATCTTTTGTTTTATAGCGTTTGTTTTGATGCAGACTTTGCTTGATGTACAGTGTGGAGGAAAATTGCAATAGCTGATTATATTGTTACATACTATTATACACACATAATTTAAGGGTTCTTTTTATACTTTGAAATTGATAGCCTATCCTTTATATCATGATCAATGGAGGGCAGACTCTTAGCACCCCTGGTGGATCAACTGTTTAAGAAAATCATGACTACATACAGCACAACATTAATTTTAGCAGTGGATGTGTCTAACATTTCAGGTCTATTCCATCTTCATAGATGCATATTGTTGGACAGTGCTAGTAAAAACAAGAAATTTTGCAGTTTACTGGGTATTAAAATTTACAGCCATTCTTTATAGTAGCACTTGTTTCTATTGTTTATTGTTTGTTGCCTAGGAAACCGACCACTGTTGCTATCTAGCTTGTGCACAATGTGGTGAAGATAACCAGGACTAGAAAGTAGCAGCAAACTCCAGTGATCCTGGCAGCTTCAAAACAAAGCTTTCAAGTGCAATATAAAAGAGCCTGCAGTCACTGCCCGTGTTCCAAGGCAACAACTTGTATACAAAAGAAAAATCTTTGTATAAAAGAAAAGTTTGCTGGTATTTACAAGCACCGTTTGATACTATCCATTTATGAATATTGGAATATCTCTTTAAGACTGATTTTACATGAGTACATTACTGCCCATTAGTAGTGGCGATCTACTAAAAATGGGGAAAACATTAAAGGTGAGGCCTCGTACCTGACTTGTTTCTGGTGTATACACACGCTTAGGCCGGGGTCACACTTTTGAGTGCAATGCGAGAAACTCACACTAGTCTCTCAGCTCAATACTGGGCACTGCAGCCGTACCCTCCGGTCCTGAAGGCCAGCTGCAGTGCCAGGTATTGAGGCGAGTTTCTTGCATTGCACTCGCAAGTGTGACCCCGGCCTTTGTCATAGGCTAACTGAGGCATAACTGTAACAATCCAACATATTCACATTGTTTAAACAAAAGGACAATTACAATAGGTTAGAGCAAAGTCAACGCCCATAAGCTGGAACCTGTGACTGGAGAGGAGAGCGGAACACACATGATGGTAATAAAATAAATGCATGCATGCAATGAAGTGCACATATGATCCAAATTATAATGGCCATAAGTAAAAAAAAACATTCTTAAAGAGAAGCATAAAACACATGAAAAGGCACAAAAGTATTTCTACCATAGAGCTCTGGCAAAAATCAAGAGACCACTGCACATTTTTATAAAAATCAGCTTCTCTACATGTCTGACAGCCATTCCATTCCAGTGTCAGCTGAATTCCAACCAGAGTACACCTCATTCTACTTAATGTGCTTCTGATTAGGTGATCACCTGAACCAAATCTTATTTAACGAAGGAAAGTATAAAAAACCCTGCTGTGGTGTTCACAATCTTCTTGCAATAGGACAAGCTGGATAGCAAAACAAGTGCTAGTAATATCCCAAAAGTAATAGGAATGAAAAAATAACTTTTAACCATGCGAAAGAAGTTGAAAATAAAAGTCTTGAGTGAGGAAAAGAAGGGCTCAATTCTGGCTTTACTAGCAGAGGGATACAGTGAGCGTCATGTGGCCTCCATCCTTAAAATTTCTAAGACGGCAGCCCATTACAACAAGGTCAAGCAGCAGACATTGGGGACAACAAAGCTACAGACTGGCTGAGGGCGAAAACGACTCTCCACTGACTTGGATGACCATCATCTTATTCAAATGTCACTCAGCAACCACAGGATGACATCAAGTGACCTACAAAAGGAATGGCAAATGGCAGCTGGGGTGAAGTGCATGGCAAGAACAGTTCGTAACAGGCTCCTAGAGGCAGGGCTCAAGTCATGTTAAGCTAGAAAAAAGCCTTTCATCAATGAGAAGCAAAGGAGAGCCAGGCTGAAGTTTGCCAAATATCACAAGTATTGGACCATAGAGGACTGGAGTATAGTAATCTCTGATGAGTCTAATTTTCAGCTTTTCCCAACACCTGGTCATCTAATTGTTAGACGGAGACCAGGAGAGGCGTACAAGCCACAGTGTCTTGCACCCACTGTACAATTTGGTGGAGGATCGGTGATGATGTAGGGATGCTTCAGCAAGGCTGGAATTGGGCAGGTTATTATTTGCAAAGGACGTATGAGTCAAGCCACATACAAAGTTATCCCGGAAAAACAGTTGATTCCATCTGCTTAGGCAATGATCCCCAACTCGGAGGCCTGTTTTTTCCAGCAGGACAATGCGCCATGCAACACAGCTATGTCAATCAATGTGTGGATGAAGGACCACCACATCAAATCCTTGTCATGGCCAGCCCAATGTCCAGACCTGAACCCCATTGAAAACCTCTGGAATGTAATCAAGAGGAAGATGGATAGTCACAAGCCATCAAACAAAGAAGAAATGCTTAAATATTTGTACCAGGAGTGGCACAAGGTTACCCAAAGCAGTGTGAAAGACTGGTGGAAAGCATGCCAAGACGCATGAAAGCTGTGATTAAAAATCATGGTTATTCCACAAAATATTGATTTCTGAACTCTACCTGAGTTAAAACATTAGTATTGTTGTTTCTAAATGATTATGAACTTGTTTTCTTATTAGCATTATTTGAGGTCTGCAAGCACTGCATTTTTTTGACCATTTCTCATTTTCTGAAAAAAAAAACCCAACAATTTAGTGCTTGAAAATTCGAAGACATACTGTCAGTAGTTTATAAAATAAACAGCAATTGACATTTTACTCAAAAATATACCTATAAAGAGAAAAATCAGACAAACTGAAAATTTTGCAGTGGTCTCTTAATTTTTGCCAGAGCTTATATGTCAAGGAAATTATTATTAACTAAATAAACATACATAGAATAACAAAATAAACCCCGCAGACTTGGATGAAAAAAATGGAGGCTACACTATGACAAGAACTGGCACCGGAAAACACTAGGTGAAAGTTGGAAAATGAAACATACATTGCAAGAAGCATGGAAAAACTTCTGAAAAACAAATGAATGAAAAACACAAGCTCCAAAAATTGGCAACAAAATCATTGCCAGATCAAAACATATAAACAAACAAAAAATGCATTGGCGACTATGTAAACAATGTGCACTGCCACCTGCACTTTCTGCACTTTAATAAAGAGAAAAAAATTGAATAAAAACACAAGTTGTGAAAATTGGAAACAAAATCATTCCTAGATCAAAATATATAAGCAAAATCAAATTGTAAATGCATTGGTGACTGTGCAAACAATATGCACTGTCTGCCCTTTTTAATAAAAAAAAACAAAAAATACAAATATGAAAAATTTACTGAAAATGAATAAATAAAGAATAGGTCGTTCCTATAATTTAAACCTGTAGGATGCTTAATGTTCAGTGTGAGTATCCAGTAAGCCTCCCTGAGAGCTACCTGTTTTTTCCACTTGCCCCCTCAGACGGATTTGTAACAAGGTGGCATGGGGTGGTAGTCATGGCTGAGTTTACTAAGACACAGTCAATGAGCACCCCGGCCCCTTTCCTTCGTCATATGTGTACTCCAGCCGCTGGGGATGAGCTCACAGGAAAACACCACAGTAATCACTTCTGTTCCAATGGGAAAACTTTACTAGAGCAATACAATGCTTCCTGCTCTGTCTCTGCAATTTTGTGAGATGGCACAGTCTCCACAGCTCCCATCCAGGCCAGGAACCAAAAAAGTCCTTCTGGAGTCAATCCTCAACACCAGGACCCATCCACACTGCCTAACAGTCCATGGCAGCTCATGTCCTCCTCTGCTCCTGGCAGTGCAGAGCATCCTGCCCTGGGCAAGCCTGCCCGGGCTCTGCTGCAGGAACAGGAAATTCCTTCCCTGTCAGCCTGTTTCACCGGCCCCCTTTTTAACTCCTTCTGACACTGAACTAACTTTATACACATGTAGTGTATAAAGACACAAGGAACAGGGTCTCTGTTTCTATTGTTGTTTCTATTTGTTCCTGTCCTGAGCATCCGGGAAACTCCTCCACCTAGGACAGGTAAGGGAGGCCTCCCTAGGTGTAAGTGATTCCTCTCTACCCCTAATTTTGTCAATTTTGTCAGTTCATCTTTCTTTAGGTTCCAAACGCTGCTCTGTGAAGGGTTATATGGATTTGCGCGCGGCAGGTAACTTCATTAGGCAAGAAGAGGTCGAGAAGTACCAGATTCCTGTCAGGACCTTGGAGAAACCTCTATTGATTTCTTCGGTGGATGGCAGACCTTTACCAGAGACTGTCACGAAGGTTACCGAAGAGATGGAGTTACAAGTGGGTCTCCTACATCTGGAGAGGATAGCCTTTTATGTTCTCTCTAATTTGTCCCACGCTCTTCTTCTTAGACTCCTGTGGTTGAGGGCACATGAGCCGACTCTTGACTGGCGCTCAGAGGATGTACTTTGTTGGGGCCTGTCCTGCCAGTAGCAGGAGAATTGTCTACTGCCGGTTTGACAACTTCTTCATCTCTCATGTCCTGTTTCTGCTCCCACGGGGTTACTAGCTGCATACTTGTCCTTCGCAGATGTCTTCAGCAAGAAGGAGGCAGAAAGTCTCCCTCCACACCGACAGTATGACTGCCCGATTGAGCTCATTTCTGGCGCCACCCCTCCTAGGGGTAGAATATATCCGCTGTAGAATATATCCGCTCTCCCCAACTGAGACCCAGGCTATGTCGGACTATGTCCAGGAGAATTTGGCCAGGGGCTTTATTCGGAAATCTTCCTCGCTCGCCAGAGCCAGATTCTTTTTCGCCAAAAAGAAAAATGGCTCTCTTCGTCCCTGTATTGATTCCAAAGGCCTGAATGACATCACAATGAAGAACAAGTATCCACTCCCGCTGATCCCAGAGCTTTTTGATTGTTTGAGGGGAGCACAAATCCACTAAACTTGATCTTCGTGGAGCCTATTATTTGATCCATATTTGCTTAAAAAGGGAGGAGTAGAGAGGGCAGTGAACCCACCCAGTCCCACGATAGTTACCTGGGCTCCCACAGTATCGATGGATGGGGTCTGCGCCATGCCTCGCTGTTATCTCAGGCATTCTGTTGTCCGCGCATGTGCAGAGGGTCCCGGTGGCTCACTCCTTCTGCTCGACTTCAGCTCTGTAAGCTTCCCAGCATGCGTTCTGCCCTGACCTCAGCCATGTACACTTCCCTGGGTGTCCTCTGCCCTGTCCTCGGCCATGTATGCTTCCCAGCATGCGCTCTGCCCTGTCCTCTGTCCGAGGCATCCCCAGGTGTGCGCTCTGTCCTGCCCTGATCTCAGAACATCTTCAGCCTACTCTCTGCCCAGTCCTGGTCCCGATCCCGGAGATCCTAGTTCTGTTCCTTCCCCATGTCCTTGGATTTCCTGGTCTTGCTCTCCCGCTCCTGCTACCAGTCCCTTATGCGCTCCCAGTCCTCTCTGTCTTCTACGAGCCAGCCCTCAGGTAATACCTCTTGCGGTGCTTTCCCCCCGGGCCAGCCCCTAACGCTCCCTGTATAGGGGTTGTTTCCACCTGGCCAGCTCGCCCGGGGTCAGTTGGTCCCGCAAGCCAGTGGGTCCACTCTAGGAATCATGACAACAGGAATGACTGGAAAATCTGGATTGAGCCACTTAAGTAGATTAGAATTTAATATTCCCAATCTCATTCCCTCATTAAGGCACTATTGACTTGTGTATGTAAGAGTATACACAAGTCAGTAGTCTCTGGTTTAATTTTTTACTGCTGAAGATTTCTTGAGGTTTGGTGTCTCTAGTAACCATGAACATTTTTGCAATTTTTGAGTTTTGATTTTTTTTTTTGCCATTGCCTGTATGGCATAAATAATTGACTTGTTAAACTTAGTATCCTGTTAATTGTGCTGGCACACAGAATATATTTATTTAGCTTTATTTATGTTTTGCTACTTTGCACAATAAAAATTCTTTGTAATAAACCAAAATATTTTTCTGACGCCATATTCTTGAAGACATAACCTTTTGATGTTTCTGTTGCCTTAATAGGATTTATTGTTTGAAGGATGAGTTGTAGTTTTATTTGTACCATTGTGTGTGGGGGGTTGTGACTTTTTTATAACTTTATTCCTTCAAACGTTATACAATGTGACATCAAAATATAACAATTCTGACATTTTTTATTTTCACCAGGCATCATAATTATTGTGTTCATGTTATAGTTTGGGTCATTAAAGGGAATCTGAAAACTGATACATACTGTCCAATCCACAGGCAGCATGTATCAGAAACAGGCAGCATGATGTCAGCCACATAGATATACTGCAGCTTTTGGGACAAAATCATAGCTTAAAAGCCATTGGGGACCAAGCTGTATGAGAGACTGGTCAGATAGGCCAGTCCCTGGCGGATTCTCCTCACCCTGAGCCAGTATTGTTGGAATATGTTTGGTGCAACAACTCCATTCCTGTCTGAGTGTTTAGTTGCTAGCTTTGTATGCTGTTCATAAAATTAGAACAAAAAAAAAACTTCCTGAGACTCACACAGGGAGAGCATATGACTGTACTTCCTGTTTTCCTGTGTCTGTGTATGATAGAAGCAACCTGATGTAGATGCTGTACAGCTAGAGACACACAAATGATTTATTCCTGATCTATTAAGCATATTGTTCCTGATTGTTCCTGAATAAAGAAGCTCTGTTGTCACACGCTTGGAGAGTATCCTGAATAATCCGTTTCCAACAGGTTATGGGCCCAGAATGACACAGAACCCCAGAGTAACACAGCAACAGAAGCCCAAAGCAAAGGCAGCACAGAGCAACAGAGAAGATGTCCACTAGCAGCTTTCCTGTCAAGTTCTCAGTGCCAAGTCTCACTAACCAGAACTACCTGTCCTGGAAATTCAAGGTGAAGATGGTGCTCATAAGAGAAGGTACGTTGAAATATACTCAGGAACAAGTGCCTCATCCATTACCAGATGACAGCTAGACAAGGACCAGAAAGCATAAAGCAAGATCTTCTTCAGTGTAGATGATAATCATATTGTGCATATATGCAACTGTGCAAATGAGTTACAGAAAGTGCATAAAAGATGAAATCTCAGCAATAAGCTTTATCTCAAAAAGCTGTATCAGTCTAAGCTAAGTGATGGACAGAATATGCAGGACTATATAAGAAACACCCTAGAGATTGTGGAGCATCTCAGGAGTATTGGAGAATAAATTAAAGATTTTCATGTTGCTGCACTACAATTAAGTGGTCTTCCAGAAAGTTATGACACACTCGTGACTGCACTAGATGAACGGCCAGATGATGAGCTGACACTAGAGTATGCTAAAGGCAAACTTGTGGATGAATTCAAGAGAACAAAGTAGCATGTATGCAGCAGTAATGAATCCAGAGCAGAAACAGCATTAAAGACATAGGATTTCCCTAAATATAAGTGCAATCTTAGAGAAACTCGTGAATGTTTTTGTCTGTAAAAAGCCTGGCCACCTTAAAGCAGACTGCAGAATTTGGAAAGCAAGAATGAGTCAGCTTAAAAAGCTGAACAGTCATCAAAGGCTTAAAACCGCTGTACAGGAAGATTCTGCATGTGTTGAAGCTGCATTTAGTGCCAATACAGGCTCATCTGCAAAGCATATATGGTGTATAGATTCTGGTGCAAGCAGTAATATGACAAATAGCAAAGATTTCTTCACTGGCCTTAATGAAAGCAAGTCAGAAAAGGTCATCTTAGCTAATGGTCTTCACCTCCCATATACAATCTCTTGCCCGCTCGTGCCGCTTACACCTAAAGAACATCTCTAGAATCCGCCCTTTTCTCACCATGGAAACAACAAAAACTCTCACTGTCACCCTGATCCACTCCCGCCTGGACTACTGTAATGCTCTATTAATTGGCCTCCCTCTCACTCGACTCTCCCCTCTCCAGTCTATCCTTAATGCAGCAGCCAGGGTTGTCCATCTGGCTAATAGTTACTCAGACGCGTCCGCTCTTCGCCAGTCGTTACACTGGCTGCCAATTCATTACAGGGTACAATTCAAAGTACTTGTTCTCACCCACAAAGCTCTCCACAGTGCGGCACCCCTTTACATCTCCTCCCTCATTTCTGTCTATCGGCCTAACCGACCGCTGCGCTCTGCAAATGACTTTCGACTAACCTCTGCCCTAATCCGTACCTCCCACTCCCGACTCCAAGACTTCTCCCGTGCTGCGCCAAATCTCTGGAATGCTCTACCCCAAGATATTAGGACCATCCACAATTTGCATAGTTTTAGGCGCTCGCTCAAAACACATTTGTTCAGAGCGGCCTATCACATTCAGTAATCAAAGTCATGTTATGTTTGTGTGTGTGTAGCCCATTCACTATCTCCATCTAACCCCCACCCCCTGAAGATGACTGGACCATCATTGTAAATACATCATTGTAAATACAAACCTGTGCTTTGTATCTCCCCCACCTCATTGTAGATTGTAAGCTCTCACGAGCAGGGTCATCTTATTTCGCTTTAATTATTGTATTGTTAACGTTGTTACTTATGACTGTTGTGTTTGAAACTGTTCGACTGTAAAGCGCTGGGGAATATGTTGGCGCTATATAAATAAAGATTATTATTATTATTATTATTATTAATGGTCATTATATGACTTCAGAAGGAGTAGGAGACTGCTACCTCCACTCTCCAGTTCCCTCAGCACAAAGCAGAAAGATCCCAGTAAAGGATGTTCTCTATGTTTCCAGCCTTGAAAGCAATCTTCTGTCAGTAAAGAAGCTCACGCAAAAGGGGAATGTAGTTACTTTCAAAGATAACAGCTGCATCATCTCAAAGAAGGGTCACACTCACAGTCTTGCAGAAAGAAAAATCCAAGATGAACTTTATCAGCTAAAATGCAAAGAAATAGTGTACAGTTCTAGACAAGATCCACATAAGAACTGTATCCATGTATGGCACAGACGTCTTGGGCACAGAGACCCAGAAGCAGTAAGGAAGCTAGCTCAGCTTGCAAATGGTAGTGAAATCAACCAGTGTAGTCAAATGATGAAGTGCACTAGCTGTCTTAAAGGGAAAATGTCCAGAAAATCCTTTCTTAAAATAAGCACCACTAGATCTGCAAAGCTACTGGATCTGATACATACATACATGTGGTCCAATGAGTGTTCAAACTTCTAGCAAGAAGAGATATTTTCTCACATTTATTGGTGACTACTCCAGATATACAGTCGCCTACCTGCTTCACAGTAAGGATTAACACATTTGCAAGAATGCCAAAATTCCTGTGTGCAGATAATGGAACCGAATATACAGGTGAATCTCACAAAATTAGAATATCATCAAAAAGTTAATTTATTTCAGTTTTTCAATACAAAAAGTGAAGCTCACATATTATATAGAGACATCACAAACAGAGTGATCTATTTCACGTGTTTATTTTTGTTAATGTTGATGATTATAGATTATAGCCAATGAAAACCCAAAAATCATTATCTGAGTAAATTAAAATACTTTACAGTCATATGTAAAAGTTTGGGCACCCCTATTAATGTTAACCTTTTTTCTTTATAACAATTTTGGTTTTTGCAACAGGTATTTCAGTTTCATATATCTAATAACTGATGGACTCAGTTATATTTCTGGATTCTAATGAGGTTTATTGTACTAACAGAAAATGTGCAATCTGCATTTAAACAAAATTTGACCGGTGCAAAAGTATGGGCACCCTTATCATTTTCTTGATTTGAACACTCCTAACTACTTTTTACTGACTTCCTGAAGCACTAAATTGGTTTTGTAACCTCATTGAGCTTTGAACTTCATAGCCAGGTGTATCAAATCATGAGAAAAGGTATTTAAAGTGGCCACTTGCAAGTAGTTCTCCTATTTGATTCTCCTATGAAGAGTGGCATCATGGGCTCCTCAAAACAACTCTCAAATGATCTGAAAACAAAGATTATTCAACATAGCTTTTCAGGGGAAGGATACAAAAAGTTGTCTCAGAGATTTAACCAGTCAGTTTCCACTGTGAGGAACATAGTAAGGAAATGGAAGAACACAGGTACAGTTCTTGTTAAGCCCAGAAGTGGCAGGCCAAGAAAAATATCAGAAAGGCAGAGAAGAAGAATGGTGAGAACAGTCAAGGACAATCCACAGACCACCTCCAAAGACCTGCAGCATCATCTTGCTGCAGATGGTGTCACTGTGCATCGGTCAACAATACAGCGCATGCATAACGCCTTTTTGTATGACCAAACAACTCAATCTTTGTTTCATGAGTTCACAGGACCTTCTTCCAAAATGTAACTGGCTTGTCCAAATGTGCTTTTGCATACCTCAGGCGACTCTGTTTGTGGCGTGCTTGCAGAAATGGCTTCTTTCGCATCACTCTCCCATACAGCTTCTCCTTGTGCAAAGTGCGCTGTATTGTTGACCGATGCACAGTGACACCATTTGCAGCAAGATGATGCTGCAGGTCTTTGGAGGTGGTCTGTGGATTGTCCTTGACTGTTCTCACCATTCTTCTTCTCTGCCTTTCTGATATTTTTCTTGGCCTGCCACTTCTGGGCTTAACAAGAACTGTACCTGTGTTCTTCCATTTCCTTACTATGTTCCTCACAGTGGAAACTGACAGGTTAAATCTCTGAGACAACTTTTTGTATCCTTCCCCCTGAAAAGCTATGTTGAATAATCTTGGTTTTCAGATCATTTGAGAGTTGTTTTGAGGAGCCCATGATGCCACTCTTCATAGGAGAATCAAATAGGAGAACTACTTGCAAGTGGCCACCTTAAATACCTTTTCTCATGATTTGATACACCTGGCTATGAAGTTCAAAGCTCAATGAGGTTACAAAACCAATTTAGTGCTTCAGGAAGTCAGTAAAAAGTAGTTAGGAGTGTTCAAATCAAGAAAATGATAAGGGTGCCCATACTTTTGCACCGGTCAAATTTTGTTTAAATGCAGATTGCACATTTTCTGTTAGTACAATAAACCTCATTTGAATCCAGAAATATAACTGAGTCCATCAGTTATTAGATATATGAAACTGAAATACCTGTTGCAAAAACCAAAATTGTTATAAAGAAAAAAAGTTAACATTAATAGGGGTGCCCAAACTTTTACATATGACTGTATAAGACCAGCTTGAAAAAATGATTTTAAAATCCTAAATGTTGTCCTTCTGAAATGTATGTTCAGTAAATACACTCAATACTTGATCGGGGTTACTTTTGCATCAATTACTACATCAATACGAAGAATATTTAGAATTGAGAGCCCTCAATGGTTGATACCATATAATGGCTAACTGAAAAGATGGTAACAAGTTGCAAGCTTTCGAGACTACTCAGGTCTCTTCGTCAGGCATAGACTAATACAAAATCTGAAGGATAACATATTTATACAAAAGACAGCACAGAAATAACCCAATAGCTAAGACAAGTGATGTGAAGTGGAATAGTCATTATGGGGGAGTGATAAGCATAAATATTGGAACAGTTCATAGATAAGCAGTGTGAAGGTTTTATTGCCCTCTGTCTGGTTGTGTGTTGTGATGACCCCAGAAGGTCTAAAGAGCAAATTCCTTAATTGATGTAAAAAGATATAAATCCATGCGACACATTCATTCCTGCACTGAAAGTTTGGAAAGTTTTCATAAATTTGTACTCCGAGATTCTTGTTTCTCTCTGAGACTTGAAGTTACCTTTTAATACAAGTAATTTAATGTCTATCATGTTATGGCCAGGGATACAAAAATGTTTTGCCACAGGTAGATCCATTCTTTTTTCTCTTATTGTGTGACGATGAGAATTAATCCTTGCTCTCAGTTTTTGCCCTGTCTTACCCACATACAGACCCCCAACTGGACATTTAGTACAAATAATTAAGTACACCACATTAGATGTGATCCAGCTGAAAGTACCTGGGATCTGGTAGTCCTGATGTGAGATGTGAATTGGGGATATTTATCTTGTCCGTGGTCATTTTAAATGGACAGATTTTACATTTTTTCTGATTGCAAGGAAAGGTTCCTGCAGCTGTTGGAGTGGACAGGGAGCTTCTGACAATTATTCTTCTTAAATTTGGGGGCTGCCTAAAACACAGCAGTGGGGGGTCTGGAAATATGGATTGTAATCGGGCATCGTTTTGTAGTAAAGATTGTAATTTCCGTGCAGCTCCTCTTAGCACCTCCAGATTTGGATTGTAGGTGATCACTAGAGGCACCCGGTTATTTTCTTGTTTAGCTTTGTAATGTAGCAGGTGATTCCTTAATATTCTGGTGGCTCTTGTAATTTGGTTTTCAATTGTTCTTGGATGGAAGCCCTGATTCAAAAAGGTTTTTCTGAGGCGACCAAGGTGTTTGTCTCTATCCGTGGGGTTGGAGCATATACAATAGTATCTGATGGCTTGGCTGTAGACAATAGAGTTTTTTTTATTTGTTTTGGATGAAAACTGTCCCATTTAAGGTATGTTGGACGGTCGATTGGCTTCTGATACAGGAATGTCTTTATTTCATTGTTCATTAGCTTAATGATGGTGTCTAAAAGTTAATGTCAGTGCTGGAATAGTTGAGTGTTAAGCTGATGGTGGGATGAAATTGATTAAACTGTTCGTGGAACATCTTTAGCTGTTGCTCAGACTCCGTCCAGATGATTAAAATATCATCAATGAAGCGGTAGTAGGCCAGAGGCCTGACGGGACATGAGGACAAAAAATCGCTTTCAAGCTTGGCCATGAAAAGATTTGCATACTGTGGAGCCATTTTACTTCCCATAGCTGTGCCAGTCTCCTGTAAATAGATCTTATTGTCAAATTCAAAGTAATTGTGGGTGAGGTTAAATTTTGTGAGTTTCACCACAGAATTCGCATCATTCCCGGTGTTTTCCATGAAGACTTTGCAGGCATTTAATCCATCCTGGTTTGGGATATTAGAGTACAAAGATTCCACATCAATGGTGGCCAGGATGGTTCCTTCTGGTAGAGCACCTATTGCTGCTAGTTTATTCAATAGGTCAGTTGTGTCTTGAATGTAGCTAGGTGTATCCTTTACCAGGGGTTTAAGAATACCCTCTACCCATCCAGATACCTGCTCAGTAAGGGTGCCCACACATGAAATAATCGGCCTCCCTGGATTTCCAAATTTGTGGATTTTGGGAAGCATGTAGAATGTCCCTATTCTTGGACTCTCTGTTATCAGGTCATTGCCTCTTATGGATCCATCAGGCAGACCAGATACCAACTTGTTTAGTTCCTTGTAATAGTCCTGTGTAGGATCCGACTCCAATTTCCTGTAGTAGCGTGTGTCCATGAGTTGTCTGTTTGCTTCGTTCATATAGTCTGATGTGTTCATCATGACTATAGCACCTCCCTTGTCAGAAGGTTTGATGATTTCTTTGTTGGTTTTCAGAGACTGTATGGCCTTTCTCTCCTGGGCACTGATGTTGGATGCTTGTCTCCTGTTGCTGTCTATGATGGTGGATTTTATCAAATGTCTGAATGAGTCTATGTATTTATCCAAATGAGGGTTGCGTCCAGGTGGAGGTGTCCAGTCTGACCTCTTCTTGGTTGTTAGGATCCCTTTTCCTTCAGTCTGAGTGTTTTCTGAATCTTCTGTATCATTGAAATATTCCCTCAGGCGCAGTCTCCTGAAATAATGTTCTATATCACTGCAGAGTTCAGTTTTATCTAGGGTCTTAGTGGGGCAAAATGAGAGTCCTCTAGAAAGCACGATCAGTTCCACTTTGTTGGGTTTATAATCTGAGAGGTTGATGACACAGTTAGATGCTTTTGTGTCTGGAATGGAGTGGTTGTCCAAGTTGTCAGGTTTTGGCTTTGTTTTGTATCTGTTTGTATAGAGTCCCGAATTGAGGCGTAATCTCTGTAGTACATCTGTGTAGTACATCAATGCGGCGTGGCATGGAGGCGATCAGACTGTGGCACTGCTGAGGTGTTATGGAAACCCAAGTTGCTTTGATAGCAGCATTCAGCTTGTCTGCATTGTTGGGTCTGGTATTACTCATCTTCCTCTTGACAATACCACATAGATTGTATATGGGGTTAAGGTCAGGTGAGTTTGCTGGCCAATCAAGTACAGTGATACTGTTGTTTTTAAAATAGGTATTGGTACTTTTGGCAGTGTGGACAGGTGCCAAGTCCTGCTACAGAATGAAATTTCCAACTACGAAAAGCTTATCGACAAAGGGAAGCATGGAGTGCTCCAAAATTTCCTGGTAGATGGCTGCACTGACTATACCAACAGATGACATGGCTCCCCAAACCATCACTGATTGTGGTATCTTCACACTGGACCTTAGAAATCAAGGTCCCAGAGTCTGGAGGAAGAGTAGAGAGACAGAAAAACCAAGCTGCTTGAAGTCTAGTATGAAGTTTCCACAAGCAGTGATGGTTTGGGGAGCCATGTCATCTGCTGGTATAGGTCCACTGTTTTATCAAGACCAAAGTCAGCACAGCCATCTACCAGGAAATTATAAAGCACTCCATGCTTCCTTCTGCCTACAAGCTTATTGGATATGAAAATTTCATTCTCCAGCAGGACTTGGCACCTGTCCACACTGTCAAAAGTACCAATTCCTGGTTTAAAAGCAAAAGTATCACTGTATGTGATTGGCGAGCATACTTGTCTGACCTTAACCCCATAGAGAAAATCTCTGGAGTATTGTCAAGAAGAAGATGAGACACCAGACCCAACAATGCAGATGAGATGAAGGCTGCTATCAAAGCAGCCTGGGCTTCCATAACACTTCAGCAGTGCCACAGGCTGATCACCTCCATGCTACACCACATTGATGCAGTAATTGATGCCAAAGGACTCCCAACCAAGCATTGAGTGCATTTACCGAACATACATTTCAGTAGGCCAACATTTCAGATTTTAAAATAATTTTTTTAAGCTGGTGTTATAAAGCATTCTAATTTTCTGAGATAATGACTTTTGGGTTTTCATTGGCTGTAAGCCATAATCATCAACATTAACAGAAATAAACACTTGGAATAGATCACTCTCTTTGTAATGACTCTAATATATGACTTTTACTTTTTGTATTGAAGAACTGAAATAAATTATCTTTTTGATGATATACTAATTTTGTGAGATGCACCTGTACAAGTGGTAAGGTGCAAACTATTTTGAAATAGGATGGAATCGTGTTCCAGACTACCATTCCATACAACTCAGAACAAAATTGCATTGCAGAGAGAAAGAACCGTACTCTCTGTGAAAGGGGAAGAAGTATGTTGTTTGATGCAAATCTGCAATCTATTGGGGAGAAGTCATCATGACAGCTTGCTATGTTCAAAACAGAGTGCGAGGTAAAGAGTGCCACAAAGAAAACTCCATATGAGCTGTGGAACTGTGAGAAGCCTAACCTGAAGCACCTCAGGATATTTGCAAGCAAAATGTTTGTGTATGTTCCCAAAGAAAAATGTTCCAAGTCGGAATCACATGCAAAGCAAGAAGTCCTGGTTGGGCTATAGCGAAACTCCAAAGGTGTTAGGCGTCTGGTTTTTGCATCTGCGCTGCAGCAATCCAGAGCCTCACATCCTGCGGTCTCCTGCTGTCTATCTACTGCAGAGAAGATTACTTTGCAGCAGACCGCTCCAGAGACTAATTTCCTCTGTGCTCCTACTGGGCATGCTCACGAGGCGATCTCCCATTGGAGATCGGGAGTCATGTGCCCAGGTCCTGCTCCAGATCTCATTGGTCCATCTCGGAGATCTGGAAGGTCCTGCACGGCTATAAAAAGCGCGCATGACCGTTCGGCCATGCGCTAGTATAGACTATACTTGCTATGTGTGAATGGTGACGGATGTATGATTCTGGTGACTGACTTATTAAGAAACCCCTTCCCTCTGATATTACGCATGTGGATAGGGAATTAGTTCAGCAGTCAGCGCCAGTCAGTGGCAAGCCTTAAGCCACTGTGCACCCTGCACCTCTGCGCTAGCGTCCGACATTGCGCCTGCTTTGTAGCTGTGTCGTCCAGCAGCAGTTTCCTGCGCCGCGCTGCAGTTGTAGCCCTTCTTGGCGCTTGCAGTAGCGACGCTGCACACACGGTAGGTCTAGACGGCCGTAGCTCCTCTGTATTAGGTCCTGCTCCTGTGACCTGATACTGTGTGTGCATTTGCCTGAGGCCTGTGACACTAACAGGCTCAGCGTTTTTGTATATTTTTGTTGCGGCGCCTCTGTGTGTGAACAGAGCCCACTCTGCGCACTTCGGGTGAAGTTGAACCCATGCGCATTATACCGCCATATTGCTCGTCTGTCATTATCTAGCAGCGGTGTAACACCTACTGCACGGTGGACCCCGAGCCGCGAACGCACTTTATTATTTATTTTTATTTAGTGCGTTCCACCGTTCCTAACATTATACTAGCGCCAGGGTCCGGCTAGTGATGGCAGAACAGCAGCAACTCTTACAGTATATTCGGCAGCTGGAGGGCCGGTTGGCTACTCTTGAGAGTGCTTTCTCAGTTGCAAAATCCACTGAAGCTGCTGTACAGGCAATCACAGAAGCGGTTTCACGTATGTCCACGTCCTCCCATGCGCCGACAGTTACCCGCCTCCTGTTGCCCGATAAATTTTCTGGCGATGGTGCCTCCAGTCAGCCAGTGCTCTATCCAGCTGGAGTTAATGGCTGCGCAATTCCCTACGGAACGGGCCAAGGTGGGGTTTATTGTTTCCCTTCTGTCAGGCAAGGCGTTGGAGTGGGCTATGCCACTATGGGAGCATGGTGACCCAGAGGTTCGGACCGCTGCTCAGTTTTTAACAGCTATTAAGCAGGTCTTCTTGGGACCACGGGTCACGCACGACACCTCTCTTCAGCTACTTGCTTTGACTCAGGGATCCCTCTCGGTTAGTCAGTATGCCGTTCGTTTTCAGACACTCGCTTCCGAGCTGGAGTGGCCTGACAAAGCCCTCATCCCTGTGTTTTGGAGAGGTTTGTCGGAGCATGTTAAGGATGCTCTGTCTACCAGAGAGGTTCCTGCAAGTTTGGAAGAGCTGATTGCCATTTCCACCCGCATTGATCTCCGTTGCGGAGCGTGCTCAATCCAAACGGAAGGTTACCTCGGCTCCCAACTTTTTTGAGCCTCTGGAACCACCCGAGCCAGAGACTCCACTCCCAGAGCCCATGGAGGTGTCTTGTGCTGTTCTTGAGGCGCGTCTGGCACAAAACTCCATTTGCGGTTACCATTGTCAACACGCTGTTTCTCAGGACAATAGTGCCCCGCAATGGCCAAACTCTGTGCCGCCGGGCAAGACTTTTGTCCCTCCCCACCTATGGCTGAAGGTTCTCGCGTGGGCACACGCCTCCAGGAGGGGTTGTCACTGTGGCTACATGCAGACCACAAAACTCCTGACGGGGTCGTATTGGTGGCCGCACAGGGCTCGGGATGTTAAAAAGTATATTCGGGCCTGAGCCTTTTGTGCTCGGAATAGCTTCCTTAAACAGAGAGTGGAGACGCCAGCCGACACACTGCGGCGTTCCACTTTAGCTTCTGCTCCTGGCGATTTTGCCGCTCCCATTGTCTCCCACGCGTCCCTTCTCAAACCTGGCGTCCTTGCCGCCTCTGATGCCTTCCACGTGTCCCGGTTTTCCTTGTCATCTACCGGGACATCAGACTTGCCTTCGGACGAGTCTGAGACCTATGCCTCTGATGGGCACAAGGTGGTGGATTGGAAGGCTCAGAGGGGAGGGGCCCTAGGAGGGGGGCTAATGTTAGGCATCTGGCTTCTGCATCTGCACTGCAGGAATACAGAGCCTCACATCCTGTGGTCTCCTGCTGTCTATCTACTGCAGAGAAGATTACTTTGCAGCAGACCACTCCAGAGACTAAGTTCCTCTGTGCTCCTACTGGGCATGCTCACGAGGCGATCTCCCATTGGAGATCGGGAGTCATGTGCCCAGGTCCTGCTCCAGATCTCATTGGTCCATCTCGGAGATCTGGAAGGTCCCGCACGGCTATAAAAAGCGTGCATGACCGTTTGGCCATGCGCTAGTATAGACTATACATGCTATGTGTGAATGGTGATGGATGTATGATTCTGCTGACTGACTTATTAAGAAACCCCTTCCCTCTGATATTACGCATGTGGATAGGGAATTAGTTCAGCAGTCAGCGCCAGTCAGTGGCAAACCTTAGGCCACTGTGCACACCGCACCTCTGCGCTAGCGTCCGACATTACGCCTGCTTTGTAGCTGTGTCATCCATCGGCAGTTTCCTATGCCGCGCTGCAGTTGCAGCCCTTCTTGGCGCTCTCAGTAGTGACGCCGCACACATGGTAGGTCTAGATGGCCGCAGCTCCTCTGTATTAGGTCCTGCTCCTGTGACCTGATACCGTGTGTGCATTTGCCTGAGGCCTGTGACACTAACAGGCTCAGCGTTTTTGTATGTTTTTGTTGTGGCACCTCTGTGTGTGAACAGAGCCCGCTCTGCGCACTTCGGGTAAAGTTGAACCCGTGCGCATTATACCGCCATATTGCTCGTCTGTCATTACCTAGCAGCAGTGTAACACCTACTGCACGGTGGACCCCGAGCGGCGAACACACTTTATTATTTGTTTTTATTTAGTGCGTTCTGCCGTTCCTAACAAAAGGTATACAGAATCCTGCACCCAGAGACCAACACAGTAACAATAAGTAGAGATGTAGTGATTGATGAAAACTCTGTATCGCTCAACCAACAGTTATCTATGAGGACAACCGGACAACCAAGGATGCATTAAACTTGCCAGCAGTGAGATTAGTGCAAGGACTAAGCACATTGATGTAAAACATCACCACTTACGTGACTTAGTGGAACGTGGTGTACTCGAGTTTGTTGATTGTGAGTCTGACAAGATGTATGGGTGTCCAAAAAGGATCCATCCTGACCAAGGCGCTTGCTTTCAAGGTCATGTGATGGAGGAGCTCCACTGCCTATATCGGATTGAATTGTCCAGGGCGATACTTTATCACACGCAGGAGAATGGAGCCTGCAAGCATTTCAACCAGACCCTGATTCAGATGTTAAGAATGTTGGAGGAAGACGGGAATGTCTGTTGGCCTGATTACATAGCTGAGCTGGTCTGGGTGTACAACAACCGAGTGCACAGTACAACTGGATACACGCCATACGCCATGCTGTTCGGACGAAAAGGACAAGAGATTACTGAGCTGGAGTTGGACCCAAAGGAGGACTACCCACAGACAGGGATGTCCACCTGGGTTCGAGAACATCGGCATCGCTTGCAGACTCTACGTTGACTGTTACTGACCAAGTTTTGGGAACTAGAGCACCATGAGACAATGCCCCTGTGAGGGACAGCTCTCAAGGCTGGAGACCAAGTATTGGTCTGAGACAAACGACCTTGAGACAAGTTAGAGCATCGATAGAAGAAAACTCTGTATCGGGTGAAACATCAAATTGGATCAAATGGTCCCGTATATGAAGTTCAGACTGAAAGGGAAGAAGAGGCCCCTACCCAAGTAGTCTACTGAAGCATGCTACTTCCTTGCCTGTCACGAGATTCCGAAAAAGAAGACAGAGTGCTGAGTGTTCCTGAAATGTCCACTCCAGCGACCTTCGATTGCAATGACGAAGAACTATCTGTCTCACCCTTTGACCTGAACAGTCTGCTGTCCACCGTTCCAGGGGAAGTGCAAAAACCCAAAACTCCCGAGATGGCTGCTTCATTGAACCTGGATGCATCCCTGTCCTCGATTGCCCAACCTGACTCAACTTGACTCAACCACTCAACCTGACCTACGCCACACATAACGAAGACAGCTGGAATACCCCCCAATCATTACAAACAGGACCAATTTATTTGGCAGTGGATCATTTGAGAAATGGAGGAGTGCCAATGTCTACTGTAAGAACTCTCGCTCATGGAATGGCAAGCTAAAGGAGAGGGAGAGTATAAGGAGGTGGACCGGGCTGCGGGTAGGAGGGACCGCATTAAAGAAAAAGCACACGTGGTGGTGAGCTTTTTGGCGCGAACCAGCAGCGTGCAGCAAGGTGAGCAGTGTGTTCCATCCCCTGAGCACCAGCGTTGCGACCAACCATGCTTGTCGGCTCCTGCCATCTTCAGCAGGACCGGAGGAAAGAGAGGTGCCATATGCCCAGTGACTGTATGAGAGAAAAGAGCCATGCATTCAATGACCATGAGTACCGTGCGCGTGCAGAAGGGAGAAAGCCGGGTGCCAGACCTATGCTCGCGGCCTACCCCGCCAGTTGCTACACTTCAGCCCTCGTTTGATCCTGGAAGTGCTGTGGCCCTTGTTGCTTTGGCAGCGTGAGTTTATGGACTGGGGTAACGGAGACCGACTGCTGCCGCCAGAAGACAGACCGTCGTTTAAAGGGCCCAATCTGTCGACAACTTCCCGGTTGTTGCCGATGCTACAACCCCTGCGGGATAATCTGTGGAGGAAGCTAAAGAACACGATAAGTTTTGACAATTGGACTGCTGCTATTCTGCATCTTTTGCCCCTGTGTTTTGTTTTTTGCATTAACTTTTTAACCATTAATCTCCCTACGAGGAGCTTATACTCTGTTAAATTAAATTGTTAAATTTGTTAACCCTTGCTCTGTCTCCTGTCCGTCACTGCATCCCACAACATGCATTCATTATGACAAAGCCATTATCAAGAGCCAAGTTTGTGGACTTCAAAACAGCAATTGGACTAATAAGACAAGTAGTTGTTGAGTGGGGGTGTTGGAATATGTTTGGTGCAACAACTCCATTCCTGTCTGAGTGTTTAGTTGCTAGATTTGTACGCTGTTAATAAAGTTAGAACAAAATAAAAGCTTCCAGAGGCTCACACAGGAAGAGCATGTGACTGTATTTCCTGTTTTTCTGTATCTGTGTGTGAGAGAAGCAGCCTGCTGTAGATGCTGCACAGATAGAGACACAAATGATTTATTGTTGATCTAGTAAGCATATTGTTCCTGATTATTCCTGAATAAAGAAGCTATGTTGTCACACACTTGGAAAGTATCCTGAATAATCCACTGCCAAGAAGTATATACAGAGCTTGTGTTAGTGACACTGATTACCTCAGTAGTAAGATAGTGCTGCAGGAACAGAAGTGACTTAGCAGAGTTTGCATGATAGAAGTTGCCTTGCTCCTGAATAGAGACGTTGTAACCTGAACTTTTGTTTGCAGCTGGTGGAATTGTTGACTTGAGACATCAATTTGATCTTGTTAGAATGACCCTTCACCTTGGGATTAAAAAATAACTATACATCTCACATTGTCACCCTGCCACCCTTTGCCTCCTCTGCTCATATCTGTGTTCTGTTCCTTCTGCTTCCAAGGCTGCTATGGCCACACAGTGCATAAGAAGTGCAGTGGTAAGTCTAAACCACTGTTAGGCATCGGGTTCCTGCAGCTCCACAGCGGGAATCCAGAGCCTTGCATCCTGTGCTCTCCCATTCTCCACCGACCACTCAGGAGCCTGCACAGCAATCTCGGCATCCCAGACACTCTGCTCAGACCAGTGTTCTTCTTCGTGCAGAAGAAGAGTGGAGAATTACGTCCCTGCATTGACTACAGAGGTCTCAACGCCATAACAGTTAAAAACAAGTACCCTCTTCCATTCATCTCTGAGTTATTTGACATGTTGTGAGGGGCCCGGATCTTTACAAAATTAGATCTACGGGAGGCGTACAACCTGATCCGCATTCGCGAAGGATTTGAGTGGAAGACAGCCTTTAATACCAGGGATGGTCACGATGAATATCTAGTCATGCCCTTCGGCCTTTGTAATGCGTCTGCTGTCTTCCAGGATTTTGTTAACGACGTCTTTCGCGATATGCTCTCTACCTCGGTGGTGGTCTACCTGGATGACATCCTCATCTTTTCGCCAGATTTGACCTCCCACCGGAGAGACGTCTGCAGGGTCTTCGACCGTCTGCGGGTGACCTCTCTCTTTGCCAAGCTGGAGAAGTGCCAGTTTGAGCAGGAGTCCTTGCCGTTCCTGGGCTACATCATCTCGGCCCAGGGGTTGGCTATGGATCCTGCCAAAATGCAAGCGGTAATGGACTGGCAGGAGCCCCATTCACTCAAAGCGGTGCAGCGGTTTTTGGTTCGTCAACTATTACCACCAGTTCATTCCCCACACTAGTAGCTCCTCTGGTTGCCCTCACTAAGAAAGGAGCTAATCCCAAGGCTTGGTCAGAACAGGTCTCCAAGGCCTTCTCGTCTCTGAAGACCCATTTTGCTGACGCTCCCATCTTACATCGCCCCGATGTGAATAAACCTTTTATCGTAGAGGTGGATGCTTCTTCCATCGGTGCAGGAGCAGTCTTTTTTCAGAAGAATGCTCAAGGTCGGAAGCATCCCTGCTTTTTCTTCTCAAAGACCTTCTCTCACCAGCGGAGAAGAAGTACTCCATCGGGGACAGGGAGCTGCTAGCAATGAAGTTGATCTTTTCCGAGTGGAGTCATCTCTTGGAGGGAGCCCGGTTTCCCTACCAGGTGTATACGGACCATAAAAACCTGGTCTATTTACAAACGGCCCAGCGCTTGAACTCTCGTCAAGCTAGGTGGTCGCTCTTCTTCTCCTGCTTCCGATTAACCTTGCACTATCTGTCTGGAGAGAAGAACGTCCGTACGGATGCTCTCTCTCGCTCGGTGGTTTCAGCGGAGGAAGAGGAGGCTGAGCCTTGGCTAATTCTCCCTACTGAGAGTTTCAGGAACGTGGCCCCAGTTGCTCTCGAGTCAGTGCCGCCGGGCAAGACCTTTGCCCTTCCTCAGCTATGGCTGGAGGTTCTCGCTTGGGCACACGCGTCCAGGGTGGGTGGTCACTTCGGCAATAAGCGGACCACAGAACTCCTGGAAAGGTCATATTGGTGGCTGCACATGGCCCGGGACACGAAGGAATACATACAGGCATGCGTCTGGTGTGCGCGGAACAGGTCCTCTAGACAGAGGCCAGCTGGGTTACTGCATCTTCTGCCGGTGGCAGACAGACCTTGGGAGATGGTTGGCATGGATTTTGTGGTTGGCCTGCCCAAGTCTAGTGGCAGTACGGTCATCTGGGTGGTCACTGACCATTTTTCTAAAATGGTACATCTGGTGCCACTCGCGCGGCTGCCTTCCGCTCGTGGTCCTGCCAAACTGTTCATAAAACATGTATTCCGTTTGCATGGCATGCCGGACAAAATTGTTAGTGACCGAGGTCCCCAATTCGCGTCTCGGTTTTGGAGGGAGCTCTGCAGTCTACTCAGTATTGAGCTAAATCTGTCCTCCGTTTATCATCCCGAGATGAACGGGTTGGTTGAGAGAGCCAATCAAACTCTGGTCACGTACCTGCAACATTTTGTCTCTGCCAGGCAGGATGACTGTGCATCCTTACTACCATGGGCTGAATTTGCCCTGAATAATGAAGTGGCTGATTCCACTGGTCTGACGCCGTTCCTTCTTAATTACGGCCAGCATCCGTGCGTCCCTGTCCCGATGCCAGTGTCCTCCACTGATTCCAGGGTGGCAGACTGGGCAGTGGAGGCTCACGACATTTGGGATCGTACCCAGGATGCTATTCGAGCCTCTAAAGAAAGAATGGAGGGCATCCGCCGATACACATCCGCACCCCACTCCAACCTTTTCCCCCGGCGACTTGGTGTGGCTCTCTGCTCGAAATATCAAGCTGCGGGCCGAGTCCACCAAGTTCGCGCCGCAATACATCAGACCTTTTAAGGTTCTTGAGCGAATCAGCTCGGTGGTCTATCGCCTGGCTCTTCCACCACATTTAGCCACCTCATTTAGCCACCTCTGACGTCTTCCACGTGTCCCTTCTCAAACCTGTTCACGTGGCCCGATTCTCCGAGTCATCTGCCGGGTCATCAGATTTGTCTTCGGATGAGTTTGATGTTAACGCCATTGTGGGACGCAGGATTGTGCGTGGCAAAAAATGTTATTTGGTGGACTGGAAGGGTCATGGTCCAGAGGCCCGGACCTGGGAGCCAGTGGAGAACATCCACGCCCCGCTCCTGATTGTGGCCTTTGAGCATAGCGAGGCTCAGAGGAGGGGGGCCATAGGAGGGGGGCAATGTTAAGCATCGGGTTCCTGCAGCTGCACAGCGGGAATCCAGAGCCTTGCATCCAGTGGTCTCGCATTCTCCACCGACCGCTCGGGCCTGCACAGCAATCTCGGTGTCCCAGACGCTCTGCTCAGACCAGCTCCGTAGGACTGGTTGCTGCTGCCACCTCTGGATCAGCAATAGCAGTGCAGGCTGTCCTACAGCAAGCCACTCCAGAGGCTAAGTCCTCTCGTCCCGCTACTGGGCTTGCTCACGAGACGATCTCCCATTGGAGATCAGGAGTTACGTGCTCAGGTCCTTCTCCTGATCTGATTGGTCCATGTCAGAGATCTGGAAGGTCCCGGCAGCGCACGGCTATAAAGGGCCCGCATGACCGAGCGGCCATGCGCTAATATAAACGCTTCTTGCTAGATGTGTGAATGGTGATGGATGGATGATTCTGGTGACTGACTTATTAAGATTCCCCTCCCTCTGATATTACGCATGTGGATAGGGAACCATAGAAAGAGTCAGTGCCAGTCAGTGGCAAACCTAAGGCCACTGTGCACACCGCACCTCTACACTAGCGTCCGGTGGTGTCACGTCTCTCATGGCACTATCGCAAAGCTGCTGTGTCTGCCGCCGCTCTGCATTCAGCAGCACTTACCGGCGTCCGCAGTAGTGACGCCGCACGCACGGTAGGGCTAGACAGACACCGTCCCCTGTCTTGGACCCTGTCCTGTGACCTGATACCGTGCGTGCAATTTTGCTGAGGCCTGTGAGTCTAACAGGCTTGGTGGTTATGTTTATGTTACAGCGCCTCTGTGAGTTAACAGAGTCTGCTCTGCGCACATCGGGTGACGTTGAACCCGTGCGCATTATACCGCCATATAGCGCATCTGCCATTGTCTAGCAGCGGTTTTAACACCTACTGCACAGTGGACCCCGGGCGGCGAACACACTTTCTATTATTTAATATTTAGTGCGTTTCGCCGTCCCTAACAACCACCAGGCATGATTTAGACTTACCGCTGTGTTCCTCATGTTACTGTAGCGGTCATGGCCATCTTGGAAGCAGTAGGAACAGAACACAGACTCTCCTGCTTCAAAGATTTTCAGTCCTTGGGTGGTGGAAGGTCATTTTACAAGTGGCAAAATCCAAAGCATGTATCCCTCATACTGATTGTGAAAGTGCTGAGACACTGACCAATGCTAAGTAAAAACCACCAGGCCGCTATATCTGTAACACTATTGATATTTTTGTGTAGGACTGAACTTATATGTCCTATGGAAAGGCAGAAATACAGTGGGGGAAATAAGTATTTGATCCCTTGCTGATTTTGTAAGTTTGCTCACTGACAAAGACATGAACAGTCTATAATTTTAAGAGTAGGTTCATTTTAACATTGAGAGATAGAATATCAAAAATATAATCCAGAAAATCACATTGTATAAATTATATAAATTTATTTGCATTTTGCTGTTAGAAATAAGTATTTGATCCCTCTGGCAAACAAGACTTAATACTTGGTGGCAAAACCCTTGTTGGCAAGCACAGCAGTCAGACTTTTTTGTAGTTGATGATGAGGTTTGCGCACATGTCAGGATGAATTTTGGTCCACTCTTCTTTGCAGATCATCTCTACTGTAAATCAATAAGATTTTGAGGCTGTCGCTTGGCAACTTAGAGCTTCAACTCCCTCCATAAGTTTTCTATGGGATTAAGGTCTGGAGACTGGCTAGGCCACTCCATGACCTTAATGTGCTTCTTTTTGAGCCCCTCCTTTGTTGCTTTGGCTGCATGTTTTGGGTCATTGTCTTGCTGGAAGAACCAGCCACAACCCATTTTTAATGTCCTGGTGGAGGGAAGGCGGTTGTCACTCGAGATTTTACAGTACATGGCTCCATCTATTCTTCCATTGATGTAGTGAAGTAGTCCTGTGCCCTTAGCAGAGAAACCCCCCCAAACATAATGTTTCCACCTCCATGATTGACAGTGGGGACGGTGTTCTTTGAGTCATAGGCAGCATTTCTCTTCCTCCAAACACAGCAAGTTGAGTTAATGCCGAAGAGCTCAATTTTTGTCTCATCTGACCACAGCACCTTCTTCCAATCACTCACAGAATCATCCTTGTGTTCATTGGCAAACTTCAGATGGGCCTACACATGTGCCTTCTTGAGCAGGGGGTCCTTACAGGCACTGCAGGATTGTAAACCTTTTAGGCGTAATGTGTTACCAATGGTTTTCTTGGTGACTGTGGCTCCAGCTGCCTTGAGATCATTAACAAGTTCCCCCATGTAGTTTTACACTGTTCTCTCACCTTTCTCATGATCAAGGATACCCCACGAGGTGAGATTTTCCATGGTGCCCCAGATCGATGTCGATTGACAGTCATTTTGTATTTCTTCCATTTTCTTACTATTGCACCAACAGTTGTCTCCTTATCACCCAGCGTCTTACTTATGGTTTTGGAGCCCATTCCAGCTTTGTGCAGGTCTATGATCTTGGCCCTGACATCCTTATAAAGCTCTTTGGTCTTGCCCATGTTATAGAGGTTAGAGTCTGACTGATTAATTGAGTTTGTGGACAGGAGTCTTTTATAAAGGTGAATATGCAAGACAGCTGTCTTTAATGCAGATAATGAGTTGATTAGGAGCTTCTAACTGGTCTGTAGGAGCCAGATCTCTTACTGGTTGGTAGGGGTTAAAAACGTATTTCTCACTGCAAAATGCGAATAAATTTATATAATTTACACAATGAGATTTTCTGGATTTTGTTTTTAGTTTTCCATCTCTCAATGTTAAAATTAACCTACCCTTAAAATTATAGACTGTTTATGTGTTTGTCAGTGGCAAACTTACAAAATCAGCAAGGGATCAAATAATTATTTCCCCACGGTATGTAAAATTGTAAAGTAAAGTTTATGGTGTGCTGCAAAAATGTAATTGTGGCTCCATCTTCCATTTATTTCTGCAAAAGCTAATAATTTGCAAGTTGCTCATCCTGCAACACTCTTACAACTGTACCGAGAGATACAGTCATATGTTAAAGTTTGGGCACCCCTATTAATGTTAACCTTTTTTCTTTATAACAATTTTGGTATTTGCAACAGCTATTTCAGTTTCATATATCTAATAACTGATGGACTCAATTATATTTCTGGATTCAAATGAGGTTTATTATACTAACAGAAAATGTGCAATCTGCATTTTAACAAAATTTGACCGGTGCAAAAGTATGGGCACCTCAACATAAAAGTGACATTAATATTTCGTAGATCCTCCTTTTGCAAAAATAACAGCCTCTAGTCACTTCCTGTAGCTATTAACGAGTTCCTGGATCCTGGATGAAGGTATTTGTGACCATTCCTCTCTACAAAACAATTCCAGTTCAGTTAAGTTTGATGGTTGCCGAGCATGGACAGCCCGCTTCAAATCATCCCACAGATGTTCAATGATATTCAGGTCTGGGGACTGGGATGGCCATTCCAGAACATTGTAATTGTTCCTCTGCATGAATGCCTGAGTAGATTTGGAGCGGTGTTTTGGATCATTGTCTTGCTGAAATATCCATCCAATGCGTAACTTCAACTTCGTCACTGATTCTTGCACATTATTGTCAAGAATCTGCTGATACTGAGTTGAATCTATGCGACCCTCAACTTTAACAAGATTCCCGGTGCCGGCATTGGCCACCCAGCCCCAAAGCATGATGGAACCTCCACCAAATTTTACTGTGGGTAGCAAGTGTTTTTCTTGGAATGCTGTGTTTTTTAGCCTCCATGCATAACGCCTTTTTGTATGACCAAACAACTCAATCTTTGTTTCATCAGTCCACAGGACCTTCTTCCAAAATGTAACTGGCTTGTCCAAATGTGCTTTTGCATACCTCAGGCGACTCTGTTTGTGGCGTGCTTGCAGAAACGGCTTCTTTCACATCACTCTCCCATACAGCTTCTCCTTGTGCAAAGTGCGTTGTATTGTTGACCGATGCACAGTGACACCATCTGCAGCAAGATGATGCTGCAGGTCTTTGGAGGTGGTCTGTGGATTGTCCTTGACTGTTCTCACCATTCTTCTTCCCTGCCTTTCTGATATTTTTCTTTGCCTGCCACTTCTGGGCTTAACAAGAACTGTACCTGTGTTCTTCCATTTCCTTACTATGTTCCTCACAGTGGAAACTGACAGGTTAAATCTCTGAGACAACTTTTTGTATCCTTCCCCTGAAAAGCTATGTTGAATAATCTTTGTTTTCAGATCATTTGAGAGTTGTTTTGAGGAGCCCATGATGCCACTCTTCATAGGAGAATCAAATAGGAGAACTACTTGCAAGTGGCCACCTTAAATACCTTTTCTCATAATTTGATACACCTGGCTATGTAGTTCAACGCTCAATGAGGTTACAAAACCAATTTAGTGCTTCAGGAAGTCAGTAAAAAGTAGTTAGGAGTGTTCAAATCAAGAAAATGATAAGGGTGCCCATACTTTTGCACCGGTCAAATTTTGTTTAAATGCAGATTGCACCTTTTCTGTTAGTACAATAAACCTCATTAGAATCCAGAAATATAACTGAGTCCATCAGTTATTAGATATATGAAATTGAAATACCTGTTGCAAAAAACAAAATTGTTATAAAGAAAAAAGGTTAACATTAATAGGGGTGCCCAAACTTTAACATATGACTGTATATATATATAATAGTAACTTTTAAGGCCGAATTCAACCATCGAAGAAATACAGTCCGTGTACTGATCTCGGGTCTCCCAATGCAAACTCAACAGCTCATAGACATAGCTGCAGTTATTGAGTTGGGTCGGGGGAACGTAATCCTGGTCTATACATCACAAATGTCTGAATTTGGCCAAAAGATACTTGGACATGGCAGTCCATTCAGTCCCTGTGGTCATTTACTACAATCTTTTTTTACTGTTAGATACTCTATAAGAAAGAGAAATAAACCTGTGAATTCATAGTCATAAACAAGTATAGTATAGTGTTACACTGGTCTTCTATTACAACTCTGATCTTATGTAGAGCCATAGTATGGCTGAGTGCCTTATTTCTCATAGGAACATTCACATACTATTTCATCAGCACGTTTTGTGTGTGTGTGTGTTTCGGTTTTCCCATTACATTATTAAGAAGGTTCAGATCAGGATATTTCATGTTCCAAGAATGTATTTGGTTAAAAGTGCAAGCTGTAAACTAGAATAAATTCAGCAGTGTGTGGTCTGTGTCTTATTACATGTCCACAGATGAGTGAGCCAGCGCATGCAGCATGAATTTGATTGTTTATGCAACTCATGTACTTTGTGCAATTTTCTTTTCCACCTGCAGGTGGTGCAGGTGTTACTGCCATCTCTAACAAATCTGCCTTCATTAAGAAACTATTCTAAAATATAGCTAAGATTTCCTATCACATGGAGACATCTTTATTAGTTTTCTGCTCTTTATGAAGGTGTCTGTATTTGATGTACCATATTTTTCAGATTATAAGACATTCTGGATTATAAGACGCACTCCAAATTTTGAGGACAAAAATAGGAATTTTTTTTTATAAAATGGTGGTGCCGCTTATAATCCATGCGTCTTATTGCTTAACTTGAGTGATGGCTGTGGTGAAGCGAGGTCCCAGGGTCGCTGCTGGAGGAGGCAGGAGTGGGGTGATGCCGCAGGCCGCAGGCTGGGATGAGTGGGTGTTCCGATGTGCGTCGCGCCACTGTGGGTGTCCGGCGCTGTTGCGGGGTTCTCTGTTGATGCTGCGATGGTGTCCGATGCTGCTGTGGGTTTCTTTGGTGTTGCGAGGGCTCTGAGGACATTTTGTGAAAAGCCAGAGCCCCCTGAAGTTCGATGGTTTCCTATGCGGTTGACTCCAGGAAAATGGCCGCCGGGATGCAGCGCATAGGCAGATGGAGATCTCGGCATGAAGATCTCGGGAGAGGAGATCTCAGTGCTGCGCAACTGTGGAGGCTCTGTCTTTTCACAAAATGTTGGCAGAGCCCCCTCAGCACCGAAGACACCCGCAGCAGCATCGGACACCCCCCTCATCCCACCCTACGGGCCTACAGCAACAGTACCAGTAAGGTACACCCGCATTATAAGACGCACCCGCATTTTCCCCCCAAATTTGAAGGAAAAAAAGTGTGTCTTATAATTTGAAAAATACGGTATGTTTTAATCCACAAAAACTTATTCTGCTTCAAAGAGCAATGAGTCCATGTCAGGAGACATCAGGCAAAATGTTTAAAACTGTTTTCGGTGGAATCAACCTTTAATTTTATATATGATGTATATTTAACCCCGTTTCACAACAAGCGCCGTACATGTACTGTGCATATCGTGTCTCTCCCTTTAATGTAGACTCCATTGCTGAACCCACATCTTTCCCAGCACGTCAGCTGTTTTAAAAATGTTAAATATAGAAGTTCAAGTCATCCCCACATTCGCCCCATTCAAAATGAAAAAAAAAAAATAAAAATACACATATTTGGTATCGCCGCTTTCAGAGTCACCCGATCTACCAAGATATAAAAATAAATAATCCAATCGGTAAACGGCCTAGCGAGAAAAAAGTCAAAACTTCGGACCTTTTTTGGCAATTTCTCCGCACTTGGAATTTTTTTCCCTTTTACAGTACACGATATGTAAAGACCAATGGTGTCATTCAAAAGTACAACTCGTCCCACAAAAAACATTCCCTCACATGGCCATATTGATGGAAAAATAAAAAAAAGTTATGGCATTGGGAAAAAGAGGAGTGAAAAACAGAAAAGCAAAAAAACGAAAAAGGGTTGCTGCATGAAGAGGTTAAAGGAAGTCTGTCAGCTCACACCAACTGTACAAACTAAACACATAGCCTTGTAGAGGATGTAACCCCTATAAAAATTGGAGCTTTAGTTCTGTGATCATTGGAGAAATTTGAGTTTAATAATATATGCTAATTAGGGTGCTGTGTACACCCTGGGTGTGGCCATTGAGCTCAGTGCACCAATCCTCCCTCTGGCTTTGCATATCCCAGCCATCCTGACTGATGATTAACAGAACTGGCTTGCAAAACCTTTCTCTACAGACAGTGCTTTCTCCAGGCAAGCCAGCGGCAATGTAAGGAGGTGCAGGTGTTTCTCATGTTCACCTATGTGTTTAGTAACTAAACAGCCACAGATAGCTGATAGAGACAGGTAGAGATAATTGTTGGGACTAGCCCAGAGTGTGAGGGGATACAGTGAAGGGACAGAGGGAATCTCATGTCAGGAAGGCAGATAGAGCCTAGCCAGCAGCTAGAGCAGACCTTTGATCTGAGTATTCAGCAAGGCCGCAAGGATTTGGTGTACCGAAAGTGAGCAGAGACCAAGATAACAAATAGCGTGATCTAGATGAGATCCAAGGAAGAGCAGTAGAAAGAGTGAATGACGCAGGCTCAACACCTAAGTGCCTTAGCTGCTATTGTGTTTGTGGTACTACCAGCAGATGCACCACCACCACCACCATCAGTACCAGTGGCCCTCCACACCCACATCCACGTCCTCTTCCACCATACATCCTCATGTTTTTGAAAATGGACCCAAAATACCAGCATACATATGGTACTGTATCAGAAGCGTACAGCTCTATACAGTCTATGGATAACAGTAAATCTCCGTATATATTTCATGAGTCATACACAGATGCTCACAGGCTCAGTATGGATTACCCAATAAAATAACAAGTTGAAAAAGGGTACAGTATCACCAGATAAAAGGCATATATAGTATAGTGTAAACATTCTGATTCTCCGTATACATTTCAGGAGGCAGACACAAACGCTCTCAGGCCCAGTATGGATAACACAAGAATATGAAAAGCTGTAAATGGGTTATGTAACACAAGCATAAAGCTGTATACAGGGTTGGGGTAATCATAAAGTTCCAAATATATTGCCTGAGTAACAGACAGACGTTTACAGGCTCATTATGGATTACACCAGAATCTAAATAGCTAAAAAGGTTACTGTATCAGAAGCGTTCTGCTGTATACAGTGTTGGCCAAATTGAAAATATCTATATATATTTCCGTAGTCACCCTCAGACGCTCACTCAGTTTGGTTTTGACCATAATAAAAAATGTTGTAAGAAAGTTACTGGATAACAAGATAGCAAGTATATATTTTTTAGGGGACAATTGAAATCTCCGTATAAATAGTCCCGTAGTCACTCTCAGACGCTTACACAGTATGGATTGGACCGTAATGCTAAATGTCAAATTGTGATCACAGGGAGAGATGTACCCATGGTCCTCACTGCCTATCATGATGTGTCTGGTCATTTTGGAGTGCAAAAGACAGAAGCCACAGGCCGTAGGCAATTCTATTGGATTGGCATGAGAGGGGACATTGAAAAATGGCAGCAGGAATGTCACACGTCTGTGACTATCATAACTGTGAAAGGTGACCAAAAACCACCACTGCATCCGCTTGTAAGTTGACATCCATTTCAAATGATAGCCATTGATCATCTGAAGGTAGAGGCCAGCAGGACAGGCCATAGCTACATCTTAACCATCATTGATCAATACACCAAATTTCTAGTGGCTGTCCCTGTGAAGGATTTAACTGCCCAGACTACACAGCGGTGGAGCAGGGAGAGGTAAGTATTGCAACTTTCAAGTGCTGTGGCCATGACCAAGCAGGGGGGGCACAATCGTGGTCGACGGTACTGGCACAGGGCCCCTCATAGTACGCTGGTGTGTCTGACGGCGAGTGGGCCCTCCCACCGTTTGAGACACTGCATTGTACTATGAGGGGCCCTGTGCCATTGCCATCGGCCATCAGTGGGCCCATCCACCTGTTCAGAGCAACAGCACTTGCCTGGGTGCATCAGGTCTTGACCCCAGCCATTGGGGTAGGGGTGGGCAGCCCAGTTATGGAGGTTTAAAAATTGGCATATGTAGATGTGTAGGCTGGACATTCAGCTGCTGCAAAGGGCGTAATTGGGCAAGTCCAAGGAAGAGGAGGAAAAAACCGAAGCACTTTTCTGGTAACCTATGTGTCATCAGGGGAAGGTGGGACAAAATCCTTTGAAACCCATGCATGGTTCATTTTAATGAAGGTTAAATCATCAGCATTTTGGGTCAACAGACGGGTCCTTTTTTCTGTCAGGATTGATCCAGCAGCACTGAAGACTCTTTCAGATAACACACTAGCAAGCGAGCTCCTGTAAGGCATATTGTGTCAATACAGGCCAGGCGTCCAGTTTAGAGGCCCAATAGTCAAAGGGGAATGACCTGTGAGGGAGAACATCGATATGGGAGGAAAAGTAGTTAGTAACCATAGTTGACAACTGCTGCCTCCTGTCACTTTCAATCGATACTGTAATAAATTTTAATAATAATAATAATAATAATAATAATAATACATTTTATTTTTATAGCGCCGACATATTCCGCAGCACTTTACATTTCAGAGGGGATTTGTACAGACAATAGACATTACAGCATAACAATAATCACATACTGTAGATTATAACAAATACCAAGAGGAAAGAGGGCCCTGCTCGCAAGCTTACAGTCTATGAGGAAAGAGGTAGACACGAAAAGTGGGAGGAAACAGTTGCCCTGATTCTATGGACCAGCCATAATGTTAAGTGTGTAACAGTACAGACACAGAGGGCTAATGGATGCATAAAGCATGTGGGAACATGATGCAGGAAATCTGGCTATGGTAAAACTTTTGGCTGTGCCACACAGGGATAGATTAGGTTAATGTGTTGAGGCGATAGGCCAGTCTGAATAAATGCGTTTTCAGGGCACGCTTAAAATTGTGGGGATTGGGGACTAATCGTATTGACCTGGGAAGTGCATTCCAAAGAATTGGCGCGGCACGTGTAAAGTCTTGGAGACGGGAGTGGGAGGTTCTGACTATTGAGGATGCTAACCTCAGGTCATCAGCAGAACGGAGGGTGCGGGTAGGGTGGTATACTGAAACAAGGGAGGAGATGTAGGGTGGTGCTGAGCCATGGAGGGCTTTGTGGGTGAGGGTAATAAGTTTATACTGAATTCTGGAGTGGATGGGTAGCCAGTGTAATGACTGGCACAAGGTAGAGGCATCGGTGTAACGATTGGTGAGGAATATGATCCTGGCTGCAGCATTCAAGACAGATTGGAGAGGGGAGAGTTTGGTAAGAGGGAGACCGATTAGAAGAGAGTTACAATAGTCGAGACGAGAATGAATAAGAGAAACAGTAAGAGTTTTTGCAGAGTCAAAAGTAAGAAAAGGTCGAATTCTAGAAATGTTTTTGAGGTGCAGATGACAAGAGTGAGCCAGTGATCGAATGTGGGGGCAAAGGAAAGCTCGGAATCAAGTATGACCCCAAGACAGCGGGCCTGTTGCTGGGGAGTAATAGTGGAACAACACACAGAAATAGCAATGTCGGGTATAGGTACATTAGTAGAGGGAGGAAACACCAGGAGTTCACTCTTTGACAGGTTCAGTTTCAGATATAGTGAGGACATGATATTAGACACAGCGTTTAGACAATCGCCGGTGTTTTCTATAAAGGCTGGCGTGATGTCAGGAGAAGAAGTGTATAATTGGGTGTCATCAGCATAGAGATGGTACTGGAAACCAAATCTACTGATTGTTTGACCAATAGGGGCAGTGTACAAGGAGAAGAGGAGGGGGCCTAGAACCGATCCTTGGGGGACCCCAAAAGTAAGGGGAAGGTGAGAGGAGGAGGAACCGGCAAAAGATACAGTAAAGGAGCGGTCGGAGAGATAGGAGGAGAACCAGGAGAGAACGGTGTCCTTGAGGCCAATGGAACGGAGCATAGTGAGGAGGAGCTGATGATCCACAGTGTCGAATGCTGCAGAGAGATCCAAGAGAATTAGCATGGAGTAATGACCATTTGATTTAGCTGTTAGCAGATCATTAGAGACTTTAGTGAGGGCAGTTTCAGTAGAGTGTAAAGAGCGGAAACCGGATTGGAGAGGGTCGAGAACAGAGTTTTCTGAGAGATAGCAGATAAGACGGGAGTGGACCAGGCGTTCCAGGAGTTTAGAGATGAAGGGAAGATTAGAGACAGGTCTATAGTTAGCGGCACAGTTTTGGTCGAGGGATGGTTTTTTAAGTAGTGGATGTATGATGGCATGCTTAAACGAGGAGGGAAAAATACCAGAAGAGAGAGAGAGGTTAAATATTTCAGTTAGGTGAGGGGTGACTGCAGGGGAAAGGGACTGGAGGAGATGTGACGGAAATGGGTCACTGCTGCCAGTAGTTGGGCGAGAAGATGCAAGGAGCCTGCTTACTTCTTCTTCTGTGACTGGTTCAAAATCAGAGAGTGAGCTAGATGCAGTGGGGGAGGGAGGACAGTGCATGGTATGAGGTGATTGGGAGATAATTTCCTGTCGAATCTGGTCAATTTTTTCTTTGAAGTAATTGGCCAGATCGTCAGCTCGGAGCTCCGTGGTTGGGGCCTGTACTCTTGGATTGAGTAGAGAATGAAAAGTGTCAAAGAGACATTTCGGGTTATTGGACAGTGAGGTGATGAGGGTGTTGAAATAGGCTTGTTTGGAGAGGTGAAGGGCAGTGTAGTATGTTCTAAGCATAAACTTAAAATGGATGAAATCTTCGTGTAGATTGGATTTTCTCCACAGACGTTCGGCGCACCTGGAGCACCGCTGCAGGAAACGTGCTTGCACCGTGTGCCAGGGTTGTCGCCATCTGCGTTGTGGTGTTCTATTTATAGGGGGTGCAAATTCATCCAAGGCACTTTGAAGTGTTTCATTGTAATGCTTCAATGCAGAATCAGGACATGAGAGGGAGGAGATAGGGGCCAATGAAGACTGTAAGTTCTTCATAAGTTTCTGGGTGTTAATGACCTGTATGTTTCTATAAGTCTGGACAGTGGGGTGACCTGAGCAGCCTGGCAGTTCTTGATAGAGAATGAAAGAAGATTGTGGTCAGAGAGCAGGAGAGGGGAGTTTGTGAAATCATCCACTGCACAAAGCCGAAAGAAGACCAAGTCGAGGGAGTTTCCGTCTTCATGTGTTGGAGAATTAGTAAGCTGCGAAAGGCCAAATGAGGAGGTTAGAGATAAAAGGTGAGTAGCAGATGATGAGAGGGGAAGAGCAATGGGGATGTTGAAATCTCCCATGATGAGGGTAGGGATGTCACAGGAGAGAAAATGTGGAAGCCAAGTGGCAAAATGATCCAGGACTGTATTAGCAGTCGTGTGAGCGGTACTTGAGAAATCATTCCACAACATGGTCATTAAACCCCTGTCTCCAACGCCACTTCTGCTGTGTGCACCACGAACACCTCTTCCATTGTGCCCACTATGGCTCGTGGGAGAACCAGCACCGCTGCTGTGTGCTGGCAAAGTCTCAAACAAACGGTTTACCAGAGTTGCTTGTTTGTTAGCCAATATTATCTATAAGTACTCCTTTGGCATGATGTTGTGTAATTTGCCTTTGTAGTGTGGATCGAGGATGCTGGCCAGCCAGTAGTCGTCATCCCTCATCATTTTGGCAATGCGGGGGTCCCTTTTTAGGATCTGCAAGGCATAATCGCACATGTGGGCCAATCTTCCAGGTGTCAATGATGCACTGCCCGTGGTGGGTGGAGGAGCAGTTTCTGGCAAATCCACATCCCTACAGTCACGCACAAACACTGTCCCTGACCTTCGAACGCCAACATTTTCTCTTGCCCCCTGAGAAACATCCTGCTTCCCAAAATAATCATCCCCCGCATCCTCAGGCAAGGTATGTGTGTGAGTTTTGCACGGGCTATGGCTGCCACAGAATTACAGCCGTTATCACTGACTACCCTGCCTGCCTCAAGATGTAGACTGCCTAGCCATTACTCTGTTTGTCGCTGCAAGTATTTGGCCAGTACCTCCGCGGTGTGTCTGTTGTCGCCCAAAGACATCATCTTTAACACAGCCTGCTGACGCTTACCACTAGCTGTTCGATAGTGGGACACCTCGTGTGCAACACTGCCAGCTGCGGATGTAGTGCTCGTGCGACTGCACTCTGTGGATGAGCTTTCGCTGATAGACGAGGAGGAGGAGGGAAAGCCTACAGCCAACTGTTTCCTATACCATGGGCTAGGCAGCACTGTTCCACTGCCGCTGTCCCCAGTGGAGCCTGCATCCACCACATTAACCCAGTGCGCAGTGATGGACACGTAATGGCCCTAGCCATGCCTACTGGTCCATGCATCCGTTGTGAGGTGCACCTTTCCACTCACTGACTGTTTTAGTTCATGGACAATGCGGTCTTCCACATGCCGGTGGAGGGCAGAGATGGCTTTTCGAGAAAAGAAGTGGCGACTGGGTAGGTCATAGAGTGGGACAGCGTATGCCATGAGGTCGCTGAAAGCTTCACTTTCAAACAAATGGTAGGGCATCATCTCTAATGAGATTAGTTTGGCAATGTAGGCGTTCAAATACAGTGTACACGGATGAGAGAATGAGTACTTTCTTGTCCTACTCAGAGTGTCTGGTAGGGTGAGCTGGACTGGAGAGCTGCATATGGGGGAAGTAGCGGTTGACCGGATGGAGTGAGAGGGGGTTGGTGATGGTATTGGTGGTGATGGCCTAGATTCAGTGTTGTGCTGCAAAACCATTGTGATTCCCTGAGTGCTTTGGCCTTGCGACGACACCTCCACATTTAGTGCTGGTGGTGTGCTTAATGGTGGCGGTGGTCTTACAGTGGGGGTAGCGATGGAGCGTTGTTGACTACCTTCAGTCAGAGCAGGTGCACATGTGCTACCTGAGGTTTTGTAGTCCGTCCACGCTTGCAAGTGCATGTTGATTAAATGTCTAAGCATGCAACTGGTATTCAAATTTCTGAGTTGTTTACCTCGGCTAAAGATCCTTCCGCACTTCTTACAGGTAACCTTTGCTTCATCAGTAGGATTTTGGACAAAGAAGTGCCACACTGCACTCTTCCTACTATGGTAAACATTTTCTGGCCTTGCACGCTGTGCTAAGTTGACCGTCTGGCCAATCTGTCCTGCAACTCTTTTAGTTGTTGTTCCATGTTTTAGGACAGCTACGGGCCTGCTAGATAACCGCTGCTGCGATGTAAATGCCTGCTGCAGATTTTTTTCCTTATCTGAACTATTCCCAGCGCCACCCTCCTCCCCCAGTGGATGCCAATCCGGGTCCAGAACTGGGTCATCCATCACCTCCTCTTCAAAATCATCTGCACCTTCCTCTTTACCTTCCTCTGTGTCACCGTGTAAAGTTGTATGGTATGCGGGAAGGGGCACCTGGGTTTCATCAGGGTCAGATTCTGGCTCAATAGACTGCGAGGGCAATGTAGTGCTGTGGGTCAATGTTCCAACAGAATCATCTAGCAGTGGCTGTGCATCAGTGCACTCCATGTAAGGTTCATCTTGGACTGGGGAATTCAGGATTTGACTGGATAACCCAGGCATGGTATGTGAAAAGAGCTCCATAGAGTAATCTGAAGTGTGCGCTGCCGCATTCGTAACTTTTGGTGGGGGCGAAGGACACAAGGAAAGGGGTTTTTTATGACCAGAACCCTGCACTGACGACTCCGTGCTTGCAGTTTTCGACCATTCAAAAGAGGAGGCAATAGAGCTGGTGGCTGTTTCGGCAATGTACGCCAAAACCTGTTCCTGATGCTCCGGCTTTAAAAGCAGTTTTCCGACTCCAAGAAAAGGGAACCTTACAGGCCTTCTTGGCCCAGAGGATGACGCAGGCTCAACATCTCCTGCCTTAGCTGCTATTGTGCTTTTGCCAGAACCAGCCGATGCACCAACACCATCAGTACCAGCTGCGCCCCCCTGCCCATGTCCGCGGCCTCTTCCACCATACTTCCTTATGTTTGGGAAAATGTACCAAAAATACCAGCAGAGAGATGGTACTGGTATTGTATGAGGAGCGTCCAGGTGTGTAAGGTGTATTAAACAAATTAAATCAACATATATATTATGTTAGTCACAGACGCTCTCAAAGTATGGACCGTAATCCAACAAGCAGATATACGGAACTGTTTGAAAAACGGACACGACTCTAATGTGTAGGTCTGTAAAAACGGAAAAACTCCTCGCTTTTTTTTTCCAGAGTCACACACAGGTAGCTTCTATTTGTCCGTGCTAGAAGGCGGTACACAGTAGTGTGTGAGGAGCGTACACCGCTGTACGGTGTGTGTATGTAAAATTGTCAAGCTCTGTGTATTTGTATACGGACTGACACGCTGTCTTCATCTAGTTTTGACTGTAATCAAACAGCAGATATACGAAACTGTTTGAAAAACGGACACGACTCTAAGGTGTAGGTCTCGAAAAACGGAGAAATTCCTCGTTTTTTTTTTCCAGAGTCACACACAGGTAGCTTCTATTTGTCCGTGATACCAGCTGGAATACACGGGAGTGTGTGAGGAGCGTACACCGCTGTACGGTGTGTGTATGTAAAATTGTCAAGCTCCGTGTATTTGTATACGGACTGACACACGCTGTCTCTGTCTCGTTTTGACTGTAATCAAACAGCAGATATACGAAACTGTTTGAAAAACGGATACGACTCTAAGGTGTAGGTGTGGAAAGACGGACAAACTCCTCGGTTTTTTTTTCCAAGTCACAAATAGGTAGCTTCTATTTGTCCGTGATACCAGCTGGAATACACGGTAGTGTGTGAGGAGCATACACCGCTAGACGGTGTCTGTATGGAAAATTGTCAAGCTCCGTGTATTTGTATACGGACTGACACACGCTGTCTCTGTCTGGTTTTGACTGTAATCAAACAGCAGATATACGAAACTGTTTGAAAAACGGACAGAACTTTAAGGTGCAGGTCTGGAAAAACGGAAAAACTCCTCTGCTTTTTCTTCCAGAGTCACACCCAGATAGCTTCTATTTATCCGTGATACCAGCCGGAATATACGGTAGTGTGTGAGGAGCGTACACCGCTAGACGGTGTCTGTATGGAAAATTGTCAAGCTCCGTGTATTCGTATACGGACTGACACACGCTGTCTCTGTCTAGTTTTGACTGTAATCAAACAGCAGGTATACGAAACTGTTTGAAAAACGGACACAACTCTAAGGTGTAGGTCTGGAAAAATGGACAAACTCCTCGGCTTTTTCTTCCAGAGTCACACTCAGATAGCTTCTATTTGTCCGTGATACCAGCCGGAATACACGGTACCGCTAGACGATGTGTGAAAAAATTAACGCTCAGTAACTCACCAGGACAAAATAATAAAATTTGGAGTGCTTTGAAAATAGCAGTTTGAACAGCAGTGTGCACACAGCAATGCAGCTAGCAGGTAGCCTTAAAAGGCAGCCTAATCACCACCAGCGCTGCTGCACACAACAAAAATCCTCCCCTTTCACTGCACACTAACTGTACAGTGAAAAGCGCTATCAGCAGAAGCAGTTTTTTTTTCTTCTTCCCTACCTAACGCTCTTCCTGTTCAGATTCAGCAGCAGCACCTCTCCCTATTGTAAGATCGGCAGAAGTAAAATGGTGGTCGGCGTTCACAGCCTTTTATACCCCCTGTGACGCCACACAAAACCAGCCAATCACTTCAATGCCCTTCTCTAAGATGGTGCTGGCCGCTGCCTATGTCATCGCGTTGCCCACAGTGTGCATCCTCCATCATTGGCTGAAAAAAGGCGCTGGAAGCATCATTTGAAACGCGAATTTGGCGCTCCGGTCGCAGACATCATGGCCGACCTCACGCTATGGTCGGGTTTCGTTTCATGAAACCCGACTTTGGCGAAAGTCGGCGATTTTTGAAATTGACCAACTTGTTTCGCTCAACTCTACACCTGACAATACAAAGGTGACATCAATCCCCCCCAACCATTACCCCACTTTCCACTGGAACAGGGCAAGTGGGAAAAGTGAGGCAAAGCAGCAGATTGGGCATATCTCATAGGCGAACAGGAGCTGCAAGTAATCTGCGGCCACTGAGAGCTGATGTTTTTAGTCTGGGAGGAGGCCAATATACATGGCCTCTTCTTAGGCTATTAATATCAGCCTGCAGCTGTCTGCCTAGCCTTTGCTGGTTAGATTGTATAAGGGGACCCTATGCCAATTTTTTTCTGGTGTCCCTGTTATGAATGGGGCCACCGAGGAGGAGAGCAGGTCAAGGCTAAGCCACAGAAAACCAGAGAGGTTGGTAACTAAGCGGATTGCAGACCCCTGATCCTATCCACACAACTAGCAGTAGTCTTGGAGCGTACCTACGATAATCCTAGACACCTCGGCACAGCCGAAGAGCTAACTAAGCCTAAAGCAAGAAAGTGGAAATCTAAACTGCCCCAGAGCAGACCACAAAGGAATAGATAGTCCCCAAACATATATTGTCGGTGAGACAAGATGAAAACACAAACACAGGCAGGAAAATAAACTGAGCAAATGATGGGGCCCACACTGACTAGACGGGACAGGAAAGGAAAGACACTGTCTGCAATCACGCAAAAAACCCTGCAAAAAGTCCAACATGTTTGATGCAGAAAACACTGAAGTCAAACGACTTCGCCCCCCACTATATCAGCACTCTGGTATATTCGGAAAGCAGAGCAAAAAGAGACCAATATAACAGGGGGTAAAACAAATTGGCACAAGCAGTAACATATGGGCGGTGATTCAGCACAGCCCCAGCCGGAGCTGGCTGACCCGCACCAAGAAGAGATAGACAAAACCAGATCAAATGCAAACAGAATAGCAGATAAACCACTTACCTGAACATGCAGGGACTGAGCTGGAGAAATCAGACCTCAGGAGGAACAGGAAGCAAATCACCAGCAGGGATAGAGGGAGTCGGCTGTCTTAAATCCCAATCTGAAACCCCAGATCTCCTATCATCATCATCATTATCAGGTGGCAAGCCTCTGTCAATCAGATCAGCTCCATTACCTCCAGTAACCACCAGAGGGAGCCCAGAAAGTGAACTCGCAACCCCTCTGTCGATCTGACCAGCTCCACTACCTTCAGTAATAACCAGAGGGAAGCCAGAAAGTGAATTCACAACAGGTCCCCCTGTAAACTAGCCAGTAAAGGATAAGCAAACAGCTGTGAGCTGATGTTAATAGCTTGGGAAGTTCCATGGGTATTACCCCCTTCCAAGGCTATAACATATGCCCCCAGCTGTCATGAAAATTACAAGGGTGCCCACACAATTTTTTAAATTTTTTTATAGTATTAATTAACAGTTGCAGTTTGGTTACGGCCTATGTAGGGTCATTCTGTTAACGCTCCTATGTAGGCTGGTTACAATGTGTGTGTTGAGCTGACACCTTTTCATTAATAAAATAGTAGAACTCCGGCACTCAAAGTTTAAAATTTATTAGTACATCAATTTGAGAGGTTCATAGTCAAAGACCCAATATGAATACAGATGTAAATGATTCAACGTTTCGGCATGTGACTGCCTTTTTCAAGAAACATCTGTGAAGGTTCCGGGTTCCCCGGGTGGGAAAGGTATCTGAGACATTCATTTTATAATGCATATAGTTTGTATTGTGAATAGTGTTGAGCATTCCGATACTGCAAATATCGGGTATCAGCCGATATTCGTTGTATCGGAATTCCAATACCGAGTACCGATATTGTTGTGGCTGTGATTGGCTGCTGAAATAATGTCATCATGATGCGCGGTCTGTGCGCATCATGATGCGTGGTCTGTGCGGGCCTGCCGGGGGTCTGTACGGGCCTGCTGGGGGTCTGTGCGGACTGCCGGGGGTCTGTACGGGCCTGCCGGGGGTCTGTGCCGGCTGCCGGGGGTCTGTACGGGCCTGCCGGGGGTCTGTGCCGGCTGCCGGGGGTCTGTACGGGCCTGCCGGGGGTCTATGCGGGCCTGCCGGGGGTCTGTGCCGGCTGCCGGGGGTCTGTGCGGACTGCCGGGGGTCTGTGCGGGCCTGCCGGGGGTCTGCTCGGGCCTGCCGTGGGTCTGTGCCGGCTGCCGGGGGTCTGTGCTGGCTGCCCGGAGTCTGTACGGGCCTGCCGGGGGTTGTGTGTGTGTGTGCAGGCATCGTCCGATGGGACTCCAAGTCCGATCGGGCTATGCCTGCTACAATGACAGTGATTGACACATTAGCCAATGATGGGACAGTAGTAGTCCCGTCATCCGGCTAATGCGTTGAATGTAAAAAAAAAAAAATATATACTGTATATATATACATACTACACACATACTACATATATACTACATTCATGAAACATACATACATATGCAGGCTGCACAGACCCTCGGCAGGCCCGCACAGACCCCCGGCAGTCCGCACAGACCCCCGGCACAGGCCCCCGGCAGGTCGCTCGTCGTTGATAAGGGGCGTCAAACACAGCGTGACACCAGCGATCAAAAAATGATCTTGAACGTTCGCGCACGATCAGCGACATCGCGCAGGGAGCCGGTCGTTTCTGCGTGTCACACTTAGCGAGATCGCTAGCGATGTTGCTGTTGCGTCACAAAATCTTTGTCACTTCAGCGATATCGCTAGCGATCTCGTCATGTGTAACGGGGGCTTTTGGCTCATACAACGATGAATGGTGTGATCTGACACTGATGTTCCTTGATCTTGAAGTTCATCTTTAATCTGTTTAGAAGTTTTTCTGGGCTCTTTTGTTACCATTCGTATTATCCGTCTCTTTGATTTGTCATCAATTTTCATCCCACGGCCACATCCATAACGCGATTGCGTTATGCTATACCGTTAATGCAGCCCATCAACGCTATGCATTGAACGGGCTGCTTAATATAATGTGAACCTAGCTTAAGCCATGATGAGATCTGTGGAATTAGTTTGTCAACATAGGTGCATGTCCCAGAATAGACTTGATTAAAGCCAAATGACAAACTTTACAGGATCTGTAATAGCAACCACATGTGTTGTCACTAGTGTTGAGCATTCCAATACTGCAATATCGGGTATCGGCCGATATTCGCGGTATCGGAGTTCCGATACTTTTAGAATATCGAATACTGGAATCGGTCCGTGGCCCTGGGCATCCATTGTAAAAGGGAAATGTTGAACGTGTGGATGATGATTAAAGTTTATGAGTGAATGATTCGTGACGCCACCTGTGGTGTTTGGCAATGAAGATGTTAAGCCAACGCTGCAGACAGATCCTCTGGGACAGATGGTGTGGTGCAGCTTTGATGTTGTGGCCCTCCACAGGTAGGGCTGTAGTCCCAGGGCAGTGTAGATGGAAAGGTAGTGAAGAGATGTAGATGGTGCAGTGCCAGGCACAGAGATGTAGTAGTGCTGAGTGTGTTGGCGCAGGAATAACTGGAGGACACCAGGGCATGTAGTTCCAAAGTTTTACTCTGTTGTGCATACAGGTGCCCGCATCCGTGCCGTGTCCTCTGGATCAGGGGCTCAGTCAACCTCCAAACTAGATGAAGCACTCCGTTCCAACCCTCCGCCAACATGTGCCTTTTCTGAACGTCTCCCTCTATTGCTACACAACCCCTTTAACATAGTCAATATCTTTGTAACGCTGAACGTCTTAAAAATTTTTTTAATTCCTGCTATTCCATTTGATTGGGCTAAACCTCTATGCCTTTAATGTCTCCTCCACCTCCCCCAATACATTCTACATTATTCTTAGTTGTTTTCCTTCATGTAGAATTAACCTACAAGGAAAGTAAGGGTTTATTTTCATTCCGATATTTGTGTCTCATAGACTTGCTTTGGTTTCCGGTATCGGAATTGGCGATATCCGATATTTTTGGGGTATCGGTCCGATCCACTCCGATCCGATATTTCCCGATATCGGAAGGTATCGCTCAACACTATTTGTCACTGAACTATCCAAGGATCTCATTGATTGCCATGAGTTACAGACCCACATCTCTCCTGCTCTAGGTTTTTATAGTCTTACGTCAACTGTATTTACATTTAAGTCAGTCTCCATGACCTTTGCAGAATGTCTGACATTTTGATAAATCAGTTCACTCATCCTCATCACTCATCATTAAATGTTCGACAGGAATTCTCATTTAACTACTGTATATAAACGCCTTATCTTTTTTGTCTGTAAATGAAATCGTGGGCCGCTGATTGGTCGTAGCCGCCAGGCTGCAACCAATCAGCGACAGGCGCAGCTGTTTGTAATGGTAAGCTGCGCCTGCCGCTGATTGGTCACTGCCGCCAGGCCGCGACCAATCAGAAGGCAGGCGCAGGCCTTAATCTGTAAAAAAGAGAATTAAAATAAAAAAAGTTATTCTCACCTTCCGACGGCCTCCTGTCTTCTTTCCACGTGCCCGTCCTCGCGTTCCCAGTAATGCTTTGCGGCTTAGACCGCTGATGACGTCACTCTCGCGAGAGCGAGAAAGTAGACAGACGTCATCAGCGGTCTAAGCTGCAAAGCATTACTGGGAACGCGAGGCCAGGTGTGTGGAAAGAAGACAGGAGGCCGTTGGAAGGTGAGAATAACTTTTTTTTAATTTTTTAATATTATTTTTGTACAGGGCCGCTGCAGTGATTGGTCGCAGCTACAGGGCCGCGTTGCTGATTGGTCGTGGACAGAGGGCCACGGCGCTGATTGGTCGCAGCTACACGGAAAGGGGGGTGAGGGGACCATGCATACCAGGAAAGGGGGGTGAGGGGACCAGGCATACCAGGATTGGGGGGTGAGGGGACCATGCATACCAGGATTCGGGGGTGAGGGGACCATGCATACAAGGATTGTGGGGTGAGGGGACCATGCATACCAGGATAGGGGGGTGAGGGGACCATGCATACCAGGATTGGGGGGTGAGGGGACCATGTATACCAGGATTGGAGGGTGAGGGGACCATGCATACCAGGATTGGGGGGTGAGGGGACCATGCATACCAGGATAGGGGGATGAGGGGACCATGCATACCAGGATTGGGGGGTGAGGGGACCATACATACCAGGAAAGGGGGTGACGGTGAACATACATACCAGGATTGGGGTGTGAGAGGACCATGCATACCAAGAAAGGGGGGTGAGGGGACCATTCATACCTGGATAGGGGGGTGAGAGGATCATGCATACCAGGATTGGGGGGTGAGAGGACCTGCATACCAGGACTGGGGGGTGAGGGGACCATGCATACCTGGACTGGGGGGTGAGGGGACCATGCATACCTGGACTGGGGGGTGAGGGGACCATGCATACCCCAAAAGGAGGGTAAGAGGACCATGCATACCAGGATTTGGGGGTGAGGGGACCATGCATATCAAGAAAGGGGGCTGAGGGGACCATGCATACCAGGATAGGGGGTTGAGGGGACCATGCATACCAGGAAAGGGGGGTGAGGATACCATGCATACCAGGATTGGGGGTTAGGGGACCATACATACCAGGAAAGGGGGGTGACGGTGAGCATACATACCAGGATAGGGGGTTAGGGGACCATGCATACCCAGAAAAGGGGTAAGAGGACCATGCATACCAGGAAAGAGGGGTGAGAGGACCATGCATACCAGGATTGGGGGATGATAGGACCATGCATTCCCGGATTGGGGGGTGAGGGGACCATGCATACCCCGAAAGGGGAGTAAGAAGACCATGCATACCAGGAAAGAGAGGTGAGAGGACCATGCATACCAGGATTGGGGGGTGAGAGGACCATGCATTCCAGGATTGGGGGGTCAGGGGACCATGCATACCAGGATAGGGGGTTGAGGGGTTGCATGCATATCAGAATTGAGGGTGAGAGAACAATACATATCAGGGTTAGGGGTGAGAGAACCATACATATCAGGATTGGGGGGTGCATTATTGCATTATTATTAAATCTTCAAAAATAAACTGCATATATATTCTAGAATACCCGATGCATTAGAATCGGGCCACCATCTAGTTTAACTATACGTGTGATTATATCAAGATATTCAAAATTCCTAAAAAGCAATCGAAATCCCATCATTTGCCAGTGCCAGACATTCTGCATTTGATAACACAATAATATAATATAATTTCTATATCGAGCAAATTAATAAATGATTTCACTAAAATGATATTTTATGACCGATCTCAGTATTAAAGTATATGGAGTCCAACAAGGGGTGAGGAGGGCAAAGCAAAAATCAATATTCATATACAGCCTTGATTTATTTGTGCATTACTGAAACAGAAGCTTTACTCTGGATAATACTTAAAAGGTTATTTAAAACCGGTTTACGGTATTTTGGTGGCTGATCCTGTTGCAAAGTGTCTGCCCAGAGCACTTTTGCTATCATGGGACTCTCTTTATGTATTCTGTATGGTAAATGGAAGTAATTTTTTATAAGAAACATCAGTCTTACAATAAGCAGCAGTTACAAAACTTCAGTAAATATACGACTGGAGAGAAATGTCAAGTGTGGAGTCAATTTACCTCTGAACAATGCAGATCACATCCATCTCGTAATTAAAATGTAAATAGTAATACTGCATATACATTAGTAGAGAAGGGGCATAATATATCTTTGTACAGGTCAATTGATAGAGAAAAATTGCTCTATGTATTTGGAATGGATTTAGATTAGCAAATACAATAACAAAAGGGAAAATATATATCTTTAAGGTAATTATTCCATCACTTAAAAATTTGACTTTATTTCATGGATGAAGTGCATATAATCCCGTGACCATTTTTCTGACTTTTCTGACTTTTTGCAAATTGTGTGTGTTAGGAAAAAAAAAAAGAATAAAAATGAGCAAAAACCCAGTAGTAAGTAAATAGTAATAGTATATATAAATAACTTGGGGTTCTTAGTTAACGCTATTTTGATTTTAAAAAAAGCAAAAAATCTCTTTTGAAGATCTCAAGATATTTACCTCTATAATAACCCAAAGAATCAATACCTTTCTTCCAGCCCTTATCCATCAAGTGGGATTCATTCCTAAAAGACAAGTACCAAACAGCATTAGACAAAAACTAAACATAATTCACTTAGCAAATGTAAATGAAGTCCCTTAGGCTAGGTTCACATTAGCGTTTGTGTGAGCATCGTTTCGTCTGCACGCGTAAAGGCATGTCAAAACGCATACAAAAACATGTTCACGCCCCATTTTTTATCCGCATCAGCTTACGCATGATGGAAAAAAAATGCAGCATTTGTATGCGTTTGTACGAGATTTTGCATGCGTTTGCGTTTTTTCATCGCATGCGTTCAGAGAATTTCCTTGACACAAGCCACACACAATGGGTGTGTCATTTCCCGGACATGATTATGTGAAAAACGCATGCGTTTCCGAACGCATGCCTTTGCATATGCATACTTCCCATAGACAGTAATGCGTTTATTTGACGGATTTTTGCCGCTTCCAAAAATCCAACATGATGCGTTCACCGTACCCCGCCACACACCGAAAAACAACGCATGCGTACACTGACCCATGTGAACTGATGCAAACGCATGCCCCTGCGTACACTGTGTTAAAGATAGGGAAACATGATGCATACGGATTGCTGCGGATGAAATGTTGCGCAAACAGATGCAAATGTGAAACCAGCCTTCATGATGCTAGCACTAGATATAGACTTTTTACTCCATCTCCTGGTGCTTTCTTCTTAAAACCTTTTCTATATTCAGTTTTCCACCTACCCTTGTTACCTCCCTACGACTACTATATGATCATACCACAGCATACTTAAAACTCACTTCAACTTGGCTGTTGTAAATTATCACTGGGGCTACCCCTTATCACCTGAATTATTCACTTTATCTATGGAGCCCCTTGCAGAAGCCATAAGAAAACACCCTGTCATCAAAGGATATAAAGTACAGGACTCCAATGAGGAGTATAAAGTCAGTTTGTTCGCAGATGGTCTTCTTCTAACCATATCGCTCCATTAACTTCTCTCCCCAATCTTTTTTCACTTCTTCATAAATTTGAAAAAAATCTTGGGTCTAAAAATTAATCTAGATAAGTCTGACCCGCTTTTGACCAATACTCCTACTTCCATACAAGAGCACATTGTATCACAATTTGGATTCACTATAAGAGATCAGTTTCTAACTTACCAAGGTATAAATCTTACCACACCAATTAATCAGCACTCTTTGAATGGAATTATACCCCATTAATCCAAAAATTTAAGAGCAATCTCATGAAATCATCTACCCTGTACCTATGTTGGCTAGGGTGTATCCATTCTATCAAGATGGTCACTTTGCAATGTTTATTCTACTTATTCAGATCTTTACCTATAACGATTCCTAATAAGATATTTGCCGACCTCCACTGAATAATTTTGAAATTTATATGACAAGACAAGCAACCTCAAATTTCCCAGTGGACAATGTTCTATCATAGTCAGAAAAGGGGAATTTCACCTTGTATTTTAGTGCAGCACAATTAGCTCAACTATCTACTGTTTCTTCCCAGGTAGGTAGACCTAAATGGATAAACCTGGAATCAAGTTTCCTAACGGCGTATTCAATTTCATGACTTATACGGTCAGTGCGCACACTGCCTACTAATATGGCCATTATTTCATCATATACTTATCATTTTCTACCACTATGCAGAAAACTTAGATTTCAGCATCAACTACAATCTACTCCTTCCCCACTGAAAGCACTGTTTAAGAATCCAACGTTTGTCCCTGGGTTGGAAAAAAAACTCTTTCAAGTTGTAGAAATTTAAAGGGATCATTATGTTTAAACACTTATGGTCCCGGTTTAACTAAATCATATCTAGAGGGGAATTTTTACAAAAACATAACCCTCTATATGGAGAAATTATGGGCATTAACCTGTTCTTGCATTTTGTTAAGAAAAACCTTGTTAGCAAGAATACCCCAGGGTTTATTCCCTATAAACATAAATGTTTTTTATGACCCATTTCGATGTGGGATTATCTCACTATTGTACTCCATATTCAACCTACCTCCTGTAGAGGAGACATTAAAGTTTATGGAACAATGGGAAATAGATCTATGATTTACCAAGTCTATAGAGAACTGAAATCACTGTTGTGAAGTCCTATCAAAAAGTAACCAAACCTAACTTACAGAAACATCTTTAAAGGTTCTCCACAGAACATATTACGTGCCAGTAAAATTGCATAAGATATATCCCAATACAACAGATAAATGCTTCAGGGTTGTGATTGTTTGGGTGACAGGATACAGATATGGTGGACATGCTCCTTGGTAAAAACATTCTGGCAGGAGCTTAAAATCTTGATTAGGAGTGTTGGAGAGTCAGTCCATCTTGGCCCAATTGTTTTACTTTTTGGTGATAAGCCTTTTTAGGATTAGCTAATATATCCTTTAACTTACTTAATTTTATCACTATGATGGCGCAGATCCATATAGCCTCAAAATATAAAACGTCAGTTTTCTCTAAGAATATTTAGAATTGAGAGTCCTCAGTGGTTGATACCTTTTAATGGCTAACTGAAAAGATGGTAACAAATTGCGAGCTTTCGAGACTACTCAGGTCTCTTCATCAGGCTAGACTAATACAAAATCTGAAGAATAACATATTTATACCCAAGAACATATGTTATTCTTCAGATGTTGCATTAGTCTAGCCTGATGAAGAGACCTGAGTAGTCTCGAAAGCTTGCAATTTGTTACCATCTTTTCAGTTAGCCATTAAAAGGTATCAACCACTGAGGACTCTCAATTCTAAATATTCTTCTATCTACTGGCTAACACGGTACAAAGATATATATCTTTCCTGTATCAGTTTTCTCTATAAATTCAGTTAAGAGAATGTTATATGAATGTATTGAAGCTACTAGTTCAGATACCTTTGAGCACTTTTATAGCGTTTGGGCCCAGTGGATGGACCTCCATTTTGAGCCTATGATAAATTATGCTCTGTCTTTATCACCCTGACCTGTAAATTATAATATTGAAAGGTTGCCTTTTGTGCTACATTAATATACCTTTAGGTCCCAATAGTTCACATATGTGTTTTATATGTATCCTTTGTACCATAATATATCCACTGCATTATATGTTGATTCTACTTTTTGATTTGCATCTCTAAAATAAGATGTATTAGATGTAGGCCAATGATATTTACCAATATATTTTATATATCCTCTCTCCTTTTTTTTTTGTCTTTTTCTACCCCCTCCTTCTTTATGGAGTCCTCACGTGCAGGGTTATACATTTTGACTGTCTTTTATGTTTATATTTTATGTTAAATATAATGTTAAAACGTTAATAAAGCATGAAATCAATCTTCAAAGGTAAATAAAGAGAATCTGTTGCGCTAAAAATTCAGTAAAGAATATAGGTTTAAATTAACAATAATCAAATAATATATCATAATATGACACATCAAAAAATGAAACAATGAATGAAACAATTTACAGATCTGTAGCAAATGTTAGTTGAGTGGTTACTAGCCAGCAACTTTGCAGTTGGTATTATCCTTGCTGATAGTTGCCTTTACTGACAATTGCTTATAGCAGTGTAGTTCATCAATGCAGTTTGTCACTTTTGTATCGCAGACTTTAAGAAGCTTCAAGATTGTGCACACAATGCCATGGATAGCTGTAATCCGAGATCCAGGTGGAGAGAATGCAATTGTAGGTTATGTAGTTGTGGGGAGGAGGACTCCCCGACAGTGAAAGGACAGGTACCCAGGGCATCGCCATCAGGGTTCCTGAGGGAACGATACTGGGAAGACATTAAAAGGAAAGACTTGACTGAAGTTGTCAGGGAAACAGGGGGTGGGGCAAGCTTAAAAGGAGCAGGGGGCGCGCTGAAGTGGCAGTTGACAGAGAGTAAGACAGACAGGAAGCCGTGTGAGACAGAGAGGACCGAGGGAGCAGACAGTGAGTTGCGGAGAGACCGACAGGGGCCTGTGAAAGGAAAGCTGCGAACTCACCGACTAGTGACAAGTGAGAGACTTGCACCGGCGGCCGCTCCCCGTATGCGGTCCCATACAGAGACTCCAGCTGCTTCCCACCTTGCTGTGACAAGGCGGCTACCTCAGGCGACCGCAGCGACCACAGACCATTCCTTTACAGCGGTCAGGACACTGCCCCCCTGCCTTCTCCCACAGCTGCGGTCCTGTCATCACCGGCCCCAGGGGGCGCCACCTCGCTACAGGCGGGAGTAGAGGCCCCCGTCCAGTTTGCTCAGGGACCCTGAGCAGAGGTCGGTGAACGGTTATATTTTGGGACTGCGTCATAACCCCGCGGTGAGACGAGAGCCGCAAGGAGACGCCTGTTGCGTCCATCGGCACAGTTTCTTCAGGGCCTGTTGCGCCGCATCGTCACAGTTTCTTCAGGGCCTGTTGCTCCCCACCGTCATCGTTTCTTCAGGGCCTGTTGCGCCCTATCATCATCGTTTCTTCAGGGCCTGTTGCGCCCCACCGTCATCGTTTCTTCAGGGCCTGTTGCGCCCCACCGTCATCGTTTCTTCAGAGCCTGTTGCGCCCAGCTCCATCCCGGAATATCGAGGCGTCAAGGCAGCAACATCAGTGACCTCTACGCGGCCACGCCTGTGATCCTGACAGACCCCTGGAAGGATAAGTTTATTATAAGAGATAAGGACCCCCCAGTTTGGTCATACGTGGCCTATAGCACCCGGGTCAACCGGGTTAGTCACATTACCCATAAGAAAGTGTTGTTAGGTTTGTTGAGTCCCTGGGTGGACTGGTTGCTGTTAATACTTTTTTTGGTTGCTCAATATAGCCCCAGCAGCTACAGTTTATAAAAGTTATTTCCACAAACCACACTCAGTCTCGTGTCTTGTCACTGCATCCTGCGAATCTGCTAGAACCCTACATAATTAAGTAGCAGAAGCGAGGAAGCATGATGACAGGATGATAAGATAAAAAGCAACGCTTGTGTGTAGAAACCAGGGAACCAGGGAAATCCAAGATGGACAGCGGCTACTGGAAACAGTGTGACGTCACAAGGTATGGAGGCCTGGAAATGCCAAAAATCCAACCAACGCGTTTCGGGGACACTCAGTTCCCCTTCATCAGGGTGATTACTCATGTGAGTGCAGGAGGGCATATTTATAGTCAAAGAGGGGCCGTCCTCCTCCCAGGGGATCCCATCATCATTATAGGGATGCTGCTGTATATAATATCTGTCACGTCGCCGTCAGACTCGGGGCCGGCTGTTCCGCCCTCAGCCACTAGGAGGCGACGGACTGTCACGCCGCCCTCAGGCTCGGGGCCTGCTGTCCAGGCCTCGGCCACCAGGAGACGCCGGACTGACATGTCATCGTCAATCTCGGGGCCTGCTGTTCCGCCCTCAACCACTAGGAGGCGCCGTGGCTCGCACCCGAGTGAGGGCGGCAACAATGAAAGGGCTTCTGCGCAGGCATCTACTGGACGCAGACTCCGCTCCTCTGTCAGTCATGAAGGGGCTGGTGCATCATCATCAGGTCTGGTCCTGGGGGCGGTCCTGATGACATCACCAGCCCGGGAGCCTGTGAGGGACGATCTGATCCCTCAAATACCTTGGGACTGGGCTTGCAAGCCGCCGGATATATTCTTGGTTCCCCTACGTGTTACTTGTGATTGCCTATCGTTAACTCCGACCTCAGCCTGAACTTCTGACTACTCTGTTGCCTGCCGTTTTTGTACCTTGCATTTCTCCTGATTACTGACGCTGACCTTGGCCTGGATTCCTGACCCCCTCTACTGCCTGACGATTTTGTACCTCCGCTACTCTCCCGGTTTTTGACCTCTGCCTGGACTCTTGACTCTGCCTCTGCCTGCCGTTTCTGTACCTCCACTGCTCGCCTGGTTTCCGACTCCATTTTTGCTCCCTTCCTGCTTTTCTATTGCGACCGTTCTGCTCTGGCACTCTGCTCCTGTTCAGACAGCGCTTCCTGGGCTCTGCAGTAATTCCAGATCCCTGTATAGGGGTAAAGGGTGTCGGTGCTACTCGGGGCGCTGTCTGTCTGCAGCCCAGACTTGCAGACGGACGCGACAATATCCTGAAGTTTTTCAGAATTACTCCATAAAAAAATGAATAAATAGATAATCAAATAAATAAATAAATAACCAGATGTACAAATGGATTGAATCAGATAAAAATGATGTGCTAATTCTATACAATACAGAATAAAATCAATCTTACCTGATAAGGTGTACCCAATAGGGATGTTCCTATCCTGTCTCTATTATTAAAACCCTACCTTATGTCAGCCGACCTCTATGTAGATAAGGGCAGACCAGGACAGGGGCCCATCTGCTCAGACACCTGCCCATGGGAGATCCTGCTCATTTCTTTGGTTAGGCTAGGTTTACACTTACATTTGGCTGGTCTGGGTATGGCTGCGTACTTCCTCCCTTAAGCTCTGCCTACACTCCGCCTACTTCCGCATGCATCCTGCATTGTCCTGCTTACCTATCTTTAACATTGGGTACACAGGGACATGTGTTGTATGCGAATGTGTCCACATGTGGCATTTTGGCGTGCCTGCTGACCGCACAGGATCACAACATGTCCCCTTCAAGTGGCTCAATTTTTAAATTTATACTCCTTTGTGAATTTATCCAGAGGTCTAGTGTCAATTTTGACTTCATTGGTGTTTTTCAGAAACAAGCAGTAATGGATGTTATTGAGTAAATTGCAAATTGTCATTGTAGTGACCAGTACGTTGCATTTACCAGTACATTGTGGTGCCCAGCTCATCCTTCTGGAGACACGCACCTTTTATTGGGAACATTTAACATAATGTATGGGATTATATTTATGCCGCAATCTACACTGGGCACTTTCTTTGGGTTTTCCTTCTAAATCGCTGAGTGACGTGATTCAGATGAAACCCCCAAGGAATCCACTCACTATAACGAGACAGCAGAAATACTCTGGACTCCGTCTGGCCTCTGTTCGGCGATGTTCTTCTTTTCAGAAGTGCACATAACTGTGGCAGACTGTACTTTAATGCACTTCTAGAAAAAGTACACTGACAGATTATAGACCAGACAGTGTACACAGTGCCTTCATTTGCTTCATTATAGGGAATCTTCCACCACGGATTGCTTCTGAATCACGTATTTCAGAGAATTACACGGAAACCCCAATGTGCGCCGAGACTTGCTGCATTCTTTGGGAGGCAGAATGAAAAAATGAACAGCAGGTATAGGTGATTAGGCAACTTTATTCTTCAACTCGGTCCAATTACAGCGATATCAGATTTTCATAGTTTTCTATGTTTGGCTGCTGTCACACACGGAAAGACACTTTTCATAGCACCTCGCCATATTTTAAGAGCTGTATTGTTTCCATATTTCGTCCGATACAGTCATGTTACTGCTTGTTATTTTATGGGATGAGTTTATTAGTACCGTTTTCGGTCACGTAACATTTTTTGATCGCTTTCTATTCCGATTTTTGAGAGGCAGAATGAACAAAAGCCAACAATTCAGCAATTGTATTTTTTTTTATGTCATTTCACTTGTGGTAAAATTGATAAGAACGCTTTATTCTTTGGGTGAGTACAACTACAGCAATACCCGATTTATATTCTTTTTATGTTGTGGCGCTTTTACACAATAAAATGTATTTTATAGAAAAAATTAATTATTTTTGCATTGCTGTATTCTGAGAGCTGTAACTTTTTTTATTTTTCCACTGATGGAGATGTATGGCGGCCTGTTTTTTTTGCAGGACAAGATGGTGTTTTCATAGATACCATTTGTATTTACATTCTTCTTTTTGACCGCGCATCATGATGACATCATTTCAGCAGCCAATCACAGCCATGCCATTAGTTAACATGGCTAACACAACTGGCTCATTGCATTATGGGAACTTTCGATTCCGATATTCGATATTGTAAAAATATCGGTACTCGGTATCGGAATTCCGATACAGCGAATATTGGCCGATACCCGATATTTGCAGTATCGGAATGCTCAACACTAGTCCTGAGTAAAGCGAACTGTGCTCAAAGATACCTGTGGAGCGGGCAGCAGCCAAGTAGATGCGTACTTCAGAGCCGCAGGACCTGAAGCACGTGACTGCTAGGGGCGGGCCTAAACTCCAGAGAGCTAGGAGCTGCAAGAGAACTCCTAGCAGGGTAACTGAGAGACAAAGTTACCAAGGGGCATAGACAGGGAGGATAGTCAGGACATAGCCAATGAGCCATACACAGAGATAGCTGCAAGGTACAAGAGGGGCGAGCAGAGAGTAGTCAGATCACAGGCAATGAGTCATACACAGAGAGGCTAGCGCAGTACAGAATCAACAGGCAAACTCACAACGGGAAACAGAACCGGGTCAGAACCATATAAACAAGCTATAACAACGAACATGCACAGGCACACAGAGGTCAGCACACTCGGCCAAATGCAAAAGTATAACTGGCAGGGATTGGAGCTTCCCAGGGGTTTAGGAAGCTCTCCCATAACCAGAAAGAGGCCGCAATCATTAACCTCAGGTGTGCAGGTCAAAACCTGCATTGAGCTCCAGACAATAACCCCTGACGTGCAGCTCAAAAACCTGCACTGGGATCATGACAGTACCCCCCTCTCAATGGGGGGCCTCTGGACCCCCAGGCTTCCCCGGGTAGAATCATAGAATCATAGAATCATAGAGTTGGAAGGGACCTCCTGGGCCATCTGGTCCAACCCCCTGCTCAAAGCAGGATTCGCTAAATCATCCCAGTCAGATGTCTGTCCAGCCTCTGTTTGAAGACTTCCATTGAAGGAGAACTCACCACTTCTAGTGGCAGCCTGTTCCATTCATTGATCACTCTAACTGTCAAAAAGTTTTTTCTAATATCTAATCTGTGTCTCCTCCCATTCAGTTTCATCCCATTGCTTCTAGTCTTTCCTTGTGCAAATGAGAATAAAGTTGATCCTTCTACAATGTGACAGCCCTTTAGATATTTGTAGACAGCTATTAAGTCTCCTCTCAGTCTTCTCTTTTGCAAACTAAACATTCCCAAATCCTGCAACCTTTCCTCATAAGACAGGGTTTGCAGACCGGTCACCATTCTGGTCGCTCTTTTCTGAACTTGCTCCAGTTTGTTGATGTCTTTTTTAAAATGTGGTGCCCAAAACTGGACACAATATTCCAGATGAGGTCTGACCAAAGAGGAGTAGAGGGAAATAATGACTTCACGTGATCTAGACTGTATGCTTCTGTTAATACATCCTAGAATTGCATTTGCCTTTTTTGTTGCTGCATCACACTGTTGACTCATATTCAGTCTGTGATCTATTAGTATACCCTCTCTTTCACATGTGCTGTCACTTAGCCCTATTCCTCCCATTCTATATATGCTTTTTTCATTTTTATTGCCCAGATGTAGTACTTTGCATTTCTCCCTGTTAAAAACCATTCTTTTAGTTGCTGCCCACTTCTCCAGTTTATTTAAATCTTTTTGAATCCTCTCTCTCTCTTCTCTAGTATTAGCTATCCCTCCTAGCTTTGTGTCATCAGCAAATTTAATCAGTTTATCCTCAATTCCTTCATCTAAATCGTTGATAAAGATGTTGAACAATACAGGGCCCAGGACAGAGCCCTGTGGTACCCCATTTACGACCACTCTTTGGGTCCGATCACTAAGCCAGTTATGAATCCACCTAACAGTTGCCTTGTCCATTCCATACTTAGTCATTGTTTCAATAAGGATTGTATGAGAGACTTTGTCAAATGCTTTGCTGAAGTCAAGATATACTATATCTACAGCATTTCCTTGATCCACCCAATCAGTGATACCGTCATAGAAGGAAATTAAGTTAGTCTGACATGACTTATTAGTTACAAACCCATGCTGACTCTGTTTAATCACTTCATTCTTATCCAGGTATTGACATACATGTTGTTTAATAATTTGTTCAAAGATCTTTCCTGGTATAGAAGTCAGACTCACCGGCCTATAGTTGCCTGGGTCCACCTACTTCCCCTTTTGAAGATAGGAACAACATTTGCTCTTCTCCAGTCTTCTAGCACTTCTCCTGTTCTCCAAGAATTTTCAAAGATTATGGAGAGGGGTTCAAAAATTTCTTCTGCTATCTCCTTCAGTACTCTGGGGTGTAATTCATCTGGACCTGGAGACTTGAATTCATATAGGTTAGCTAAGTGTTTCCTCACTATCTTTCTGTTTATAGATATCCTGGATTCTTCTATTCCCTTAATAGGACAGTGAATAACAGTTGACGTTACATTTCCTTTCTGAGAGAAAACAGATGCAAAATAGGAATTTAAAAGTTCAGCCTTCTCAACATCCTGTCTTACCATTTCATCATTTTCATCCTGTAAAAATCCTATAGCATCTTTGACTTTTCTTTTACTTTTGACATATCCCCAAAATCCTTTATTATGGCTTTTGACATCTCTTGCAAGCCTCAATTCATTTTCAGCTTTAGATAATCTGATCTGTGCCCTGCAGGTTCTGCAGACAGCTTTATATTCTTCTTTAGATATGCCTCCCTCTTTCCATTTTGTAAAAAATTTTTTCTTCCTTTTTAGCATGTGCTTAAGTTCTGTGTTCATCCATCCTGGTTTCCTTAAATGCTTCCTATTCTTCCCTCTTTTTGGAATTGTTAACAACTGTGCTTTGAGAATTTCATTTTTCAAGATTTCCCATCCTTCCTGGACATTTTTGTCTTTAAGGATATCCAGCCATTGGATCCCTACAATTCTCTTTCTGAATCCCTTAAAATCTGCCTTTCTGAAATCTAACCTTGACGTCTGAGTCTTCACAGGTCTTCCGCCTCTAGTTATCCAAAATTCTAAAATAGCATGGTCGCTACCTCCTAGGGTCCCAGCCACTTTTACCTCCTCAACCATTTCCTCCCTGTTTATAAGGATTAGATCCAAGGTAGCAGTTCCCCTTGCTTTTTCCCTTACCTTTTGGAAGATAAAGTTGTCAGCAAGAGAGGATAAGAATTTCCTTGACGTGTTAGTTTTGCCTGAGAGAGATTCCCAACAAATGTCTGGATAGTTGAAATCTCCCATGACAACTATGTCATATTTTTTGGAGAACTTGGCCATTTGATGCATAAAGAGTTCATCGATATCTTCAGCTTGCACAGGCGGCCTGTAGTAAATGCCTACAATGGTGTTCTTTCCATTGTTCTGTCCTTGTATTCTTACCCAAACAGTTTCCACAGAACTCCCAGTCTCTGAAGCTTCAATCTCTGTGCAGATATACGCGTTTCTAACATACAATGCGACACCCCCTCCTCGTTTATCAAGTCTGTTTCTTGCAAATAAGTTGTATCCTTCTAGTCTTGTATTCCAAACATGTGTATTGTCCCACCAAGTTTCAGTGATTCCAATGACATCATATTTCTTTTCCTGTGTTAGTAGTTCCAATTCTCCTTGTTTGTTGCCCATGCTTTGTGCGTTAGTATAGAAACATTTTAGTTTGTGATTGATTTCTCTTTCGCCAATATTTTTATTAATTAGATTCTTTCGTCTTTGTTCTTCCTTTCCACTTCTAATAGCAGAGTTCTCAATAGCATTTGTCAGGTGTATGGCTTTTTCTGGTCTTTTGCTTCCCTTCCCATGTTGTTCTAGTTTAAAGCTCTCCTTACAAATGTAGCAAGGCGACTTCCAAATACATGCTTTCCAGTCTTCGTAAGGTGCACCCCATCTCTAGCAAGTAGTCCATCGTATAAGTAGTTCACTCCGTGATCTAGAAATCCAAATCGTTGCTGACGGCACCATCGACGTAGCCAGTTGTTCACCTGCAGAATCTTATTCCACCTCCTCATTCCATGGCCATCCACTGGGAGGATGGAAGAGTTCTTTCACTTTCTTACCTAAGTCTTCAAAGTCTCTGCAGATGGTTTCCAGGTCGTTTCTTGCGGTGTCATTTGTCTCCACATGTAGTAGCAGGAATGGGTAGTCATCTGTAGGTCTGAAGAGTCCTGATATCCTGTCAGACACATCTTTAATTTTTGCACCTGGAAGACAGCACATTTCTCTTGAAGTTATATCCGGTCTGCAGATAGCGGCCTCTGTTCCTCTCACCAGGGAATCCCCCATGACCACCACTCTCCGTTTCTTCTTCACAACATTTTTCTTTCTCCATCCAGGAGGACTCTGAAGGCGTACAAGGTTGCTGTTTGTTGGCAAAGTCTTATCCTGATGTATTTCTTCATCGTTTTCCTGCGTGAGAGCCTGGTACTGGTTTCTGAGCAGTATGGGTGCTGACTGCCTCCTGATCCTCCTGCTTCTCTGGGTCACATGTCTCCATTCCTCTGTTTCTTCAGGTGCACTTCGAATTTCTTCTCTTTCTGTAACATGAAGAGATAATTCTGCTCTGTCCAAGAACTGTTCACCTTCCTTAATGATCTTCAACGTAGCTAACCTCTCTTCGAGATTTTGCAACTTTTCCTCCAACAGGGACACAAGCTTGCATTTGTGGCATGTGAAGTTTGGCTTTTCCACTGGTAAATCTGTGGACATGTAGCAAGAAATGCAGCTCACCAAATGGCTCCTGGCCTCTTCCATCTTGAGATTTCTTAAAAACGATGAAAGATGAGCCAAAATTCGCGCGCCGAGACTCTTCACTTATCCCAGAAGGCACTGGGAATATGCAAATGATCCCCTCAAGACTCTTCCCCTGGTTTTCCGATTTCCTCTTTTCAGCTGCAACAGCCAAAACCCAGTGATCGCTGAGCTCGCGGAGACTCTTCACTTATCCCAGAAGGCACTGGGAATATGCAAATGATCTCCTCAAGACTCTTCCCCTGGTTTTTAGCATGGTACTTAGCATGGAAAGCCCGAACGAGGCGATATGTATGTACAGAGTGAGCAGGGACCCATGAGCGCTCCTCTGGTCCATATCCCTTCCAGTGGACCAGGTACTGCAAAGAGCGGCGCACCCGCCGAGAGTCCACATTATGTCCGACCTCATACTCCAATTGACCCTCCACCAGCACTGGAGGAACACCAGGCTCGGAGTCCTCTTTGACAGACCCTACAGATTTCAACAGAGAATTATGGAACACATTGGATATTTTTAAGGAGGCGGGGAGACGCAACCTATATGCCACTGGGTTGACTATCTCCATAATCTCGTACGGACCAATGAGCTTTGGTCCCAACTTAGCTGATGGTACTTTTAAGTTGATATTACGTGTGGAAAGCCAAGCCTTCTCTCCCACCTGAAACATGTCTCCCGAGGCTCTTTTTTTGTCAGCAAAACATTTGTACCTCCCCTGGGCCCGAGAGATATTACGCTGGACTTCAGCCCAGAGGTTTTTTAACCGTTGAACGAACCCCTCTACCCCTGGACAACAGGAATCCACCCGTGAAAACTCCCCAAAATGCGGATTAAACCCATAGTTAATCAGGAATGGGGACATGTTGGTGGACTGATATCATTTCAGCAGCCAATCACAGCCTGGTTGTTAAAAGCGAATTATGCCAACGATAACGCATCACACCAATCCTCCTGTCTGGAGGAGGTCAGACACCTGAGAATTTGCTCCAGGGATTGATTGGTGCGTTCTGTCTGACCATTACTCTCAGGGTGATATGCCGACGAGAAGGAGAGTGAGATGCCCAGTTTCATACAGAACGCCCTCCAAAATTTGGCCACAAACTGCACACCTCTGTCAGACACAACATTCAGGGGTACCCCATGCAATCGAACCACATGCTGCACAAACAACCTTGATAATGTTTCTGCTGAGGGTAATGCTGCCAAGGGAATGAAATGGGCCTGTTTAGAAAACTTATCCACCACCACCCAGATCACGGTATTGCCCCTGGAAGGTGGAAGGACGGTAATAAAATCCATGGAAAGAGGAGTCCATGGCCTATCAGGAACCGGTAAAGGTATGAGTTCCCCAGCCGGCCGGTTATGCGAGCTTTTGGAATGGGCACACACGCCACAAGCAGAAACAAATTTCTTGACATCGGACCTTAATGAAGGCCATCAAAAACCCCTGGCTACTGCCTCTCTAGTGGCCGTGATACCTGGATGAGCACTCAGCCTAGACTCATGAAACTCCTGCAGAAGTCTAGGCCACAATGAATCTGGAACAAACAGTTTATCCCCTGGCCTGGTTGCCGGAGCTAGGGCCTGAGCCCTTAGAATTTCTTGCTCCAACTCAGTTTCCCCCGCCACTACCACCCCTGGGGGAAGAATGGAGGACGGCAGCTCAGGGGGAGACATTGGGTCAAAACTTCTGGACAGGGCATCTGCTTTAACATTTTTGGACCCCGGTCGAAAAGTAATGGAGAACTGAAATCGTGAAAAAAAGTCACCAACAGGCTTGTCTAGGAGTAAGCCTCTTAGCAGATTCAAGGTATGCCAAATTTTTGTGATCCGTGACAACCATGATAGGGTGAGCCGCCCCTTCCAAAAAGTGCCTCCATTCCTCAAACGCCAGCTTGACCGCAAGAAGTTCCCTATTGCCTACATCATAGTTTTTCTCAGTTGAGGAGAACTTCTTGGAGAAGAAGGCACAGGGTTTGAGGTTGGTAAGGGTGGCCGGACCCTGGGACAGCACAGCCCCCACCCCCACTTCAGAAGCATCCACCTCCACAATGAATGGTTTGGACGGGTCTGGTTGTACCAACACTGGGGCAGACATGAAACATTTCTTAATCTCTGAGAAGGACTCCTTAGCGAGTACAGACCTATTTTTTACATCAACGCCCTTCTGGGTAAGATCTGTGAGTGGTTTAACCACTTGTTAGAAACCTTTAATGAATCTTCGATAATAGTTCGCAAATCCTAAGAAGCGCTGGAGCCCCTTGAGATCTCGAGGCTGAACCCAGTCAGCGATCACCAGCACCTTCTTAGGATCCATACGAAACCCCTCACAGGAGACAATCAACCCCAAAAAAGAGAGTTCGTGTACAAAAAACATTTTTCCAATTTAGCGAACAATTGGTTCTCCCTGAGTCTCTGGAGAACTGTCTGTAGATGTTGCAAGTGAGATTGGCTGTCCGGGGAATACACTAAAATGTCATCCAAATAAATAATAACAAAATGGCCTATCAGTTCAGAAAACACAACATTGATGAAATTCTGGAAAATAGCGGATGCTTTAGTTAACCCAAACGACATTACCAGGTTTTCAAAGAGTCCTTCTGATGTGAGGAACGCTGTTTTCCACTCGTCCCCTTCCCAAACTCTTATCAGATTGTAGGCCCCCCGCAGATCTATCTTGGAGAACTATTGGGCCCCAGCTAACAGGTTAAATAAGTCTGGGATGAGGGGAAGCGGGTAAGTGTTCCTAACAGTTATCTTGTTCAGTTCCCGAAAGTCGAGGAACGGCCGCAAACCACCATCTTTCGTCTTCACAAAGAAGAATCCTGCTGCCACAGGTGACACAGAAGGCCTGATATGCCCTTTGCGGAGACTCTCAGCAATCTACTCCTTCATGGCTTGGCGCTCAGGCCTAGACAAATTGAACAATCGAGCCTTAGGTAACTTGGCTCCGGGTACTAAATCAATGGCACAATCATAGGGTCTATGTGGTGGCAGCGCCTCAGCCTCACTTTCGGAAAAAATGTCTTCGAAATCCTTCAGGTACTCCGGAATACCTTCTAGACCGACAGACAACACAGATACGGATTTAACAGCGTTAAGAAGATGTCCCAGGTTACCACATTTATCCTTACATCCCCATTGAGTGATCTCCCCTGTAACCCAATCAATGGTAGGATTATGGCTTTGAAGCCAAGGCATCCCCAGTACCAGTCCTGCAGGCAAGTTATCTAGCACAAGACAACTTAGTTTTTCCACATGAGTGGAACCCACTTTTAGAGAAAAAAGTTCAGACCTGCAACAGATACCGTCCTGGGTAAGAGGAGACGAGTCAATTGCCACAAGTTTAACAGGATCCTGAAGCCTGACTGTCCCTATCTTATTATGAGTCATAACTTTGGTATCAATCAGGTTCACAGCAGAGCCACAGTCAACAAAAGCAGTAGTCTGAACCGGACCATTACCAAATTCCAGTTCCACCTGCAGCACCATTTTTGCACATGAGGAAAATTGTACCTGAAGGTCTGGGTAGCTTCCTCGACTACTACCCAGACCTAGTTGTTTCCCGCCATCTTGGAGAATGACAGACAGGAGGGGCAGTCCTTCTTCCAGTGTCCTGATTCCCCACAATAGAAGCACAACTGCTTCTCCCGGCGGCGTCTTCTTTCCTCTTTCTCACAGGTGACAGCGCTCACCTCCATAGCCACAGAAAGTGTCCGGGTCTCATCTCCACTGAAGAATAATGGTGTTTCCCGTTGCATAACACCTCTAGCCCGCAGTATGCGATCCATGCGAACCGCTTGGGTCATGGCATCCTCCAAGGAGTCACGCAGAGGATGGAGTGCCAAAGCATCCTTCAGACGTTAACACAGGCCTCTACGGAACAGCCCCCGAAGGGTGGCATCACTCCAGGAAATCTCGGCTGCCCAACGTCTGAGTTCAGTACAGAACCATTTGGCCGAGTGCTCCCCCTGACAGACACTCATCACCTTGTCCTCAGCCAAACGCACTCTATCAGGCTCATCATAAATAAGCTCTAAGGCTTCAAAAAATGCATCCACAGACATTCTCTCAGGGGCAGAAGAGGAAAGCAAAAATGCCCAAGCTTGTGGGGACCCACTAAGCAGGGACATAACCACCCCCACCCTCTGTTTCTCATCCCCAGATGAGCGGGGTCTCAAAGAGAAAAAGAGCTTACAGCCCTCCTTAAATGCTCTGAAATCATCTTTGTTACCAGAAAACATATCTGGCAATTTAACAGGGGATTAGGGTGGGACTAAAATTACATCTCTATTCCCCACCTGCTGGAAGCCTGCGGAAAGTACCCCCTGAATTGATTCCTTAACCCGCCATTGGGACTGGGCCAGAGCTTGGTGTTCCAAACTAAGCTTCTGCAGTGACTGAGTCAAGCATTTCACCTGCTCAAATAAAGCACACATTGGGTCCATGCTGCAGAAGTGAGGAGAGAAAAAAAATAGCAGGTCAGTTATAATGTCAGGAACACAGCACTGAAGTTGCTCACTGAGCCAGTGCGCGTGACCTGAGTAAAGTGAACTGTGCTCAAAGACACCTGTGGAGCGGGCAGCAGCCGAGTAGATGCGTACTTCAGAGTTGCAGCCCGTACTTCAGAGCCGCAGCCCGAGAGCTAGGAGCTGCAAGAGAACGCCTAGCAGGATAACTGCGAGACAAAGTTACCAAGGGGCATAGACAGGGAGGATAGTTAGGACGTAGCCAATGAGTCATACACAGAGATAGCTGCAAGGTACAAGAGGGGTGAGCAGAGAGTAGTCAGATCACAGGCAATGAGTCATACACAGAGAGGCTAGCGCAGTACAGAATCAACAGGCAAACTCACAACGGGAAACAGAACCGGGTCAGAACCATATAAACAAGCTATAACAACGAACACGCACAGGCACACAGAGGTCTGCACACTCGGCCAAATGCAAAAGTATAACTGGCAGGGATTGGAGCTTCCCAGGGGTTTAAGAAGCTCTCCCAGAACCAGAAAGAGGATGCAATCATTAACCCCAGGTGTACAGGTCACAACCTCCACTGAGCTACAGACATTAACCCCTGATGTGCAGCTCAAAAACCTGCACTGGGATCATGACAGTTACCTGCATTAAAGTCAGCTGTCTTACATAGTCACCTTTACAAAAGACTCCTGTCCACAGACTCAATCAGTCAGATGCTAACCTTTACAACATGGGCAAGACCAAAGAGCTTTATAAGGATGTCAGGGACAAGATCATAGACATGCACAAAGCTGGAATGGGCTACAAAACCATAAGTGAGAAGGAGATAACTGTTGGTGAAATAGTAAGAAAATGGAAGAACTAAAAAAAAACTGTCAGTTGACATGGATCTGGGGCACCATGCAAAATCGCACCTCGTGGGGTACCCTTGATCATGAGGAAGATGGGAGATCAACCTACAACTACATGTGGGGGACTTGTTAATGATCTCAGGGCACCTGGGACCACAGTCACCAAGAAAACCATTGGCAACACTTTATGCCGTAATGGTTTAAAATCCTGCCTGCAAGGTCCACTTGCTTGAGAAGGCACATGAAGTTTGCCAATGAACACCTAAATAATTGTTTGAATGATTGAGAGAAGGTGGTCAGATGAGACTAAAATTGAGCTCTTTGGCATTAACTCAACTCGTCGTGTTTGAAGGATGACAAATGCTGCCTATGACCCATAGAACACCATCCCCACTATCAAGCATGGAGGTGGAAACATTATGTTTTGGGGGTGTTTCTCTGCTAAGGGCACATGACTACTTAACTGCATCAATGGGATGGAGCCATGTACCATAAAATCTTGAATGACAATCTCCTTCCCTCCTACAGGACATTTAAAATGGGTCGTGGCTGGTTCTTCCAGCAAGACAATGACCCAAAACATACAGCCAAGGCAACAAAGGAGTGGCTCAAAAAGAAGCACATTAAGGTCATGGAGTAGCCTAGCCAGTCTCTAGACCTTAATCCCATAGAAAACTTATGGAGGGAGTTGTGTCACGGCTCCCACCGTCACCGCTACTTACCTGCGCGGTCCCGTGCGCGTCCCAACTCTTCTGCTTGCCTCCCGGCGTGCTCCTGCTCCACGGCGCGTCCCCGCTCCAGATATCCTGGGCCCTCTGCATCGGTCCTGCGCGCTTGCGCCCAACGTCTCACCTGGCGCTCAGACCGCTGGGAGCAGTGACGCAGTGGCTCCGCCCCCAACATGGCGGGGCCACTGATTATTTCTTCTCAGCATCAGGTCAGGTAAGATGCCTGACTATCATCTGCGGTGATGCCATCTTCCCTGCCAGCGCCCGCTCTGTCCTCAGGCCCTGTACCGCTAACCCTTGCTCTTTGCCTGCGCTACCACTGGTATCTTCTGTGTTTCTGCACCTTCTGCTTTGCTCCATGTCCATGTCTCTACTCATGCATCTTCCTCTGTACTGCCATCTCCTATGGTCCATCTGGTGTGCCTGCTTGTACCCCTGTTTGTCCGCCCTGAGCCCTCTTGTCCGCCTGTAGTATCATTTTGCTCTCTCTTCCGCCTCCGCCATCCTCAGGTGCTCCCGGCCCAATCCTCCTCTCTCGCTCCGTGGTTCCTGCAATCCTCTCTTCATTTGTCGCTCGGATTCTCCTCCACTGTCTCCCCGGCGCTTAGCCCAGTCACCTCTTTGGCTCCGGCTGTCACGGTTCCATCCCCTGTGGGCCTGCCCCTAACACTCCCTGTATAGGGGGTGGCTCCACCTGGTCAGCTCGCCCTCGGGGGCTCTGGAGCCGTGACCCAGATGGTCCACTTCTGGGTTGTCCTAGCATTCCCTCACCACAACAGCACAATCGTTACAGCATAGTCAGGCCATGGATCCCGCTGGATCCGCGGCTACTCAGAAAGAGTTAGTCTTCTTACGGGAGAATCAAACTCGCATAATGTCCTTTATGAAATCTATGGATGCACGTCTCTCCGCTCTCCAGTCCTCTGACCCGGGTAATGCTGCCCAGCTGGCTGGCTTTCAACAGGAGCTAGCTCAGCAGCGTGACACCCAAACTTATATCCTCAGTTATATGGCTTCGGTTGATGGTCTATTGCTCTCCTTGCAGTCGGTTGCCTCTGCTCCCTCTCCTGCCGCTGTTTCCCACCCTTCACCACGGTTTGCCAAACCACTCCGGTATAACGGTGACGCTAAACTATGCCGGGGTTTCCTGAACCAATGCTGTCTCCATTTTGAACTTTTGCCCCAGCAATACCCCACTGACCGGTCCAAGGTGGCCTTCATAATCTCTCATCTAGAAGGGGACGCTTTGGCGTGGCTGAATCCCCTTTGGGAGCATGATGACCCTGTGGTTACCCAGCTATCCATCTTTTTGGACACTTTTCATCGGGTATTCAATGAACCAGGCCGTCTAGCCTCCACCACAGAGTCTCTGTTCAGTCTCTGCCAGGGGTCTCAAACTGTGGGCCAATACGCCATCCAGTTTTGGACTCTGTCATCCGACTTGGGCTGGAACAACGAGGCATTGGTGGGAGCCTTTTGGCGGGGTCTTTCGGATTGTATAAAGGATGAGCTTGCTGGACGTGACACCTCCACTGCTCTGGAGGATTTAATTTCTCTGGCCACTCGGATTGATCTCCGGTTCCAGGAACAGGCTTGTGAGAGAAGACTTGCGCGCCCTTTGCCATCTGCTCGCAGACCACCCAGTCCTCGACCCAGGGCTCTCACTTCTGCCTACGCGCTCGAGCTGATGCAAGTGGACCACCTGAAGCTCTCTGAACAGCGTCACAGGGAGAGAAGTACCCAGGGCCTCTGTTTCTATTGCGGTAGTGGGTCTCATTTGCTCCGAACCTGTCTGGAACGTCCGGAAAACTTCTCCTCCGAGGTCAGGTAAGAGAGGCCTTCCTAGGTGTGTATGATTCCTCTCAACCTTTTATTTTGTCTGTCCTCTTGCATGTCGGTGATAAGCGAGTTTCTTTGGCGGCCTACGTGGACTCTGGTGCCATTGGAAATTATATTAGGCTCGACGTGGTCACCAAATTTTCTGTCCCCGTGAAGACTCTGGAAAAACCGCAGGTCCTCGCACCCGTGGACGGCAACCCCTTGCAAGAGACCGTTACGTTAGTTACGCAAGAGATAGAGTTGCAGGTAGGGGTCCTGCACAAAGAGAATTACGTTCTATGTTTTAGCTGGTATCTCTCACCCTGTCCTTCTCGGTCTTCCTTGGCTGCGGCTCCACGAGCCCACCTTGGATTGGTGTAATGGCAATGTTCTGTGCTAGGAGGAGTCCTGTCGGGCTCGGTGTCTGCTGCCGGTGCGTCCTGTAGGTGTTCCCCGTCCTCTCCCTCTTCTCTCCGGACTTCCGTCTGCATACAATTCTTTCTCGGATGTCTTCGACAAGAGAGAAGCTGAGGTCCTTCCTCCACACCATCCCTATGACTGCCCCATCGAGCTCTTTCCTGGTACCACTCCTCCTCATGGAAGGATTTATCCTCTCTCTCCAGCGGAGACCCAAGCCATGTCAGAGTACATCCAGGACAACCTGGCCAGAGGTTTCATTTGGAAATCATCATCCCCGGCAGGAGCGGGCTTCTTTTTTGTGAAAAAGAAGGATGGATCCCTTCGTCCATTTATTGACTATCGTGGCCTAAACCGCATCATGGTGAGGAACAAGTACCCACTGCCGCTCATCTCTGAGCTCTTTGATTGCCTGAGGGGGGCACGAGTATTTACCAAGCTCAATCTGCGAGGAGCCTACAACCTTGTTTGGATACGTTCTGGAAATGAGTGGAAGACCGCATTCAACATACGGAACGGCCATTACGAGTATTTGATCATGTCATTTGGCCTCTGCAACGCGCCTGCAGTATTCCAGGAACTTGTAATTGACATCTTTCGAGATCTCGTCTACGTCTGTCTCGTGATCTACTTAGACGATATCTTGATCTTCTCCCCCGACTTGTCCACACATCATCGAGATGTTCTCCAACGCCTCAGGGAGAATCACCTTTTTGCCAAGTTGGTTGGTTATATCGTTTCGAGATCGGGGTTAGAGATGGACCCTGAGAAAGTCTCTGCCGTTCTCGATTGACCCCGCCCTCTCGGAGTGAAGGCAATCCAGCGTTTTTTGGGTTTCGCCAATTATTACAGGCAATTTATCCCTCATTTTTCTTCGCTGACCAAGCCTATTTCTGCTCTTGTCCACAAAGGGGTCAACCCCAACACCTGGCCCTCTGATGCTGAAGCCGCCTTCGAGGCTCTGAAACAAAAATTCGTGAAGTCTCCTGTGCTCCACCGCCCAGATGCCAATAGGCCATTTATCCTCGAGGTTGATGCATCTTCAGTAGGAGCAGTCCTTCTGCAGAAATCCTCCTCTTGTCGCTTGGTCACTTGTGGATTCTTTTCTAAAGCCTTCTCCGCTCCTGAACGAAATTATTCCCTTGGAGACAGAGAGCTATTGGCCATAAAGCTAGCCCTCGAAGAATGGTGCCATCTTCTCGAGGGAGCCGTCCATCCGTTCATCATATTCACAGACCATAAAAATTTGGCCTACCTTCAGTCCGCCCAAAGGCTCAACCCACGGCAAGCCAGATGGCCTTTGTTTTTCGGGCGCTTTGATTTTGAACTCCACGTTCGACCAGGGAATAAGACCATCAAGGCTGACACCCTATCCCGGTCGCTTTTGTCAGTGTACAATGAGGATGGACCTATGCATATCATCGATCCGGCCAAAATCCTTACCATGGCCCCAATAAGCATACTTTCTCCACTACCAGGTAAAACCTTTGTTTAGAGTGGAGACAGACTGAAAGTCCTGCGTTGGGGTCATTCGTCTAAGTTTACTGGACATGCAGGAGTCACAAAAACTCTCTCTCTCATCTCCCGCCATTATTGGTGGCCTTCGCTTCGCCGGGACGTGTTGGATTTCATCGCCTCTTGTCCTTCCTGTGCCAGGAACAAAGACCCTAGACACCGTCCACCGGGACTCTTACATCCGTTGCCCGTGCCTGCGACCCCGTGGAGCCACATCGCTATGGACTTCGTCACCGATTTACCTCCTTCCTCAAAATGCACTGTTACCTTAGTGGTTGTTGATCGGATTTCCAAAATGGCCCACTTCGTTCCTTTGCCAAGCTTGCCTTCTGCCCCTGAGTTGGCGAACATTTTCTTGCTCCACGTCTTCTGACTCCATGGCTTCCCTCAGCATATTGTCTCAGATCGAGGAGTCCAGTTTACCTCCCGTTTTTGGTGAGCTCTCTGCGGATTGATGAAGATAACTGGATTTTTCCTCAGCCTATCATCCTCAGTCGAACGGTCAAGTAGAGCATGTCAACCAGGCTCTAACTTCCTACCTCCGGCATTTTTCCAACACTCACCAGGATGACTGGGTTTCTCTTCTTCCATGGGCAGAATTTGCCTACAATAATCATCCCAGGGAAGCCTCCTCCAAGTCTCCTTTTTTGTGGTTTTTGGACAATATCCCGGCATCCCCCTTCCCGCTTCCCCCACCTCGGGTGTACCGGCGGCGGACTCCTTGTCTGTGGACTTATCTCAGATTTGGAGGGACATCAAAGAGGCTCTTGAGAGAGCCAGTTGCAGAATGAAGAGGTATGCCGACAAAAGACGATTAGACGCACCCCCGTATCTCCCTGGAGATAAAGTCTGGCTATCCTCACGGTATATCAGGTTAAAGACTCACTCCTATTAGTTAGGTCCACGTTACATTGGCCCCTTTGAAATCTCAAGTCGTATCAATGACGTGGCCTACAAGTTGTAAAACAGCTGAAAAAGAAAGAGCGCAATAGGGTCTTACCCGAGTAGAGCTTGATATAAAATCAATTCATTATACTCACCTTATACAGGGGAGATTCAGACACATAGAAGTAGGTAGTCAGCCTGCTGCACATCCAAAGGGCCACGCCGTGACCACAAATCATCAGATTTTAAACTAGAAAGTTTATGGATTAAACGTGCGCTGCTTGACAAATCAATCCTTCCAGGTTTTATGAACTGTACTTTTATTTCCCAACGCGTTTCGAAGTTTATACTTCTTCCTCAGGGGATGACATGTACAGATAGATACAGCTATCACATGTCACTGTCCCTGCTCCCGCCAGCAGCTGGCGGGAGCAGGGACAGTGACACGTGATAGCTGTGTCTATCTGTACATGTCATCCCCTGAGGAAGAAGTATAAACTTCGAAACGCGTTTGGAAATAAAAGTACAGTTCATAAAACCTGGAAGGATTGATTTGTCAAGCAGCGCACGTTTAATCCATAAACTTTCTCCTTTAAAATCTGGTGGCCTACAAGTTGAAATTGCCCTCCTCGCTGAGAATCCACAATGTCTTTCATGTATCACTCCTCAAACCTGCGGTATTTAACCGCTTCCACTCGGCTTCTTCTCAAATTCCCCAACCTAGTGCTTCTGATAATTTCTTTGAGGAGAAGGATATACTCGCTATGAAGACAGTTAGGGGGAGAACCTTGTTTTTGGTCGATTGGAAAGGTTTCGGTCCTGAGGAGAGATCTTGGGAACCTCGAGAGAATATTAATGCTCCTCTTTACATGAGACGATTTCTCACCAGCATTAGGAAGAGGGGGAGTAGAGGAGGGGGTACTGTCATGGCCCCCACCGCAGCCGCTACTTACCTGCGTGGTCCCGTGCACGTCCCGACTCTTCTGCGTGCCTCCCGGCGTGCTCCTGCTCCAGGGCGCGTCCCCGCTCCAGATATCCGGGGTCCTCGGTGTCGGTCCTGTGCGCCTGTGCCCGACGTCTCACCCGGCGCTCAGACCGCTGCATTAAGTCTTGTTTGCCAGATGGATCAAGTAATTATTTCTCACTGCAAAATGCAAATAAATTTATACAATATGATTTTCTGGATTTTATTTCTGATATTCTATCTCTCAATGCTAAAATTAACCTAGCCTTAAAATTATAGACTGTTCATGTCTTTGTCAGTGGCAAACTTACAAAATCAGCAAGGGATCAAATAATTATTTCCTTCACTGTATGCACCTCAATGTAGAAATGACTCGGTGTTTACTTTATATGTTCAGTCTTTTGAGCTTCTTTTAACTGTTTCAGGTTTCTAAAGACACAAAGATGCTCAAAGAAATTACATGACAATTCTTCTAGTGATTTCCGCTTGGAAACTGCTCCCTAGTCTATTGAACAAAAGGTTTTAAAAAAAATCATGCTTAAAAAGGTTGCAAAAAACGAATGAAAAATACTGCAAAAGATTCTCTTGGGAAAAATAAAAGCACCAGCATTTCCTGAAGAGTCTGCTTGAAAAACTCAGTGGCTTCTTATACAGTACATCTAAATGACCTCGGACCCAATTCCAGTTCCATTTTCCAAGACTGGAAAATACCACTAGAAAATGCTACCCAAAATGATGGAAAAACACTCAAGAAAAGAAAACTGCCAGCAGTAAAAAATGATGAAGCAAACGTCCAGAATATGTAAAATAAAAAAAGGACGCTTTCATCACAAAAGTGCCAATGTGTCTTGGTGCATCTTCCTCTTGGAAAACTCAGCAGGTTGACCTGAGTTTAACCCTTTCCAAACATGTGCCTTACATATAATGCTCTGTGGGAGCTGCGTTTCCGCAAAGAGCAGTATATGTACGGCGCATTGATTGAGCGGATTCACTCTGAGCACCACTGCAATCGCGGGTGTTTAACCAATCTGACTCTCTGCGCTGTTAGGCTAGTTTCACACTAGCGCTTTGGAGCGCAACGACGGCCTGCGCACGGCCGCAGCTAAGCCCCGCCCCCTGCCGCGCCTCCACCGGTAGCTCCGCCTACCGGCGCATGACGCTGCATGCGTCCTGCGTCCCCTATCTTTATGACTGGGGGCGCAGGCCGTGCGCAGTATGCGCTTGGCGGCGCATGCGCCTGGCGGCGCATGCGCCTTTTTGACGGTGCGCCGACCTGCGCCAAACGCAACCTGCTGCAGTTTGGTTGCGCCGGCGCACCGTCAAAAAGGCGCATGCGCCGCCAAACGCATACTGCGCACGGCCTGCGCCCCCAGTGATAAAGATAGGGGACGCAGGACGCATGCAGGCGCGACAGGGGGCGGGGCTTAGCAGCGGCCATGCGCAGGCCGTCGCTGCGCTCCAAAGCGCTAGTGTGAAACTAGCCTTATAGTGAAAAAATGGCGGTAAAGCAAGATGTCCGCTCTTTATGTTCAGAGGGACATATGATTTCAGCAGCCAATGACACAAGCCGTTGTGTCTGGATTGTGGATGTTTCCTGCGCCCTGATTGGCTAACCGCAATGTGCACACAAAAAAAATGTACAAGCACGCTGCTCCTCTGAGCTTTTTCCCACCCCTTATCCTCATCATACTTCACCACTATCCTAACCAAAATGCTCAAAATACTTTAGTTGCAACGCAAATATTTTCCTCCATTTTTTACTGAATGTTACCGATTTTTTACGAATTTATAAAGATTTGCTTGTGTTTCCAATCATAAATCCGAATGTGCCTTATTTGTGCTGAATTTATCTTTGATCGTTTTTCTAACATATTCGCTCATCTCTAATAATCCAACATACCTGATCTTTTCTCATGCTGCAGTTTGGGAACTGAGGAATTAAGCAGTCCAATTTGCACATTGTAACTTTACTTCTTTCCTTAAACAAATAAGAATAGTTATTTAGATGAAGATCTTAAGTTCTTACGTGTTTCGGATCACATAAAATATAAATAAAGATCCATGTGATCTGAACATAAGAACTTCATAGCCTTTTTAATTATGCTCCTTTTTCATGTTTTTATCATAAGTAGTGTTGAGAGATACCTTCCGATATCGGGAAATATCAGATCGGATTGGATCAGACCGATACCCCGAAAATATCGGATATCGCCGATTCCGATACCGGAAACCAATGCAAGTCAATGGGACACAAATATCGGAATGAAAGTAAACCCTTACTTTCCTTGTAGGTTAATTCTACATGAAGGAAAATAACTAAGAATAATGTAGAATGTATTGGGGGAGGTGGAGGAGACATTAAAGGCATAGAGGTTTAGCCCAATCAAATGGAATAGCAGGAATTAATTTTTTTTAAGACGTTCGGAGTTACAAAGATATTGACTATGTTAAGCTTTTTTATATTTTGTCAGATATTTATGTTTCACTACTTCCATGCTCTTCACCTTCTGTTTTACTTCTCCCACACTATCTCCGTCATCATCCTCAGCAGTAGCATCTTTTTCATCAACTTCTTCTTCACCTTATTCATCTTCTTCTTCACCTTCTTCCTATTATACTTTTTTTTTACATTCTTCATATTCTTCTTATTCAACTATTATTCTTCTTCATATTCTACTTCTTCATCTTCTTCATATTCTTCTTCTTCATCATATTCTTATTTGTGACAGGCATTCCTGTAGTTGTTATCTATGAATGTTTGAAGATTACACCTTCCATTCTGCCTGTCACAAAAGATTTACAACAGGATTTGTCCGCGTTCAGTTTTGCCTGCAGCAGCAGGTATTTTCCAGGGGCACCACGAGGAGGAACGGATTCACCCCCATACACTGCTTAGCCTTCTTCTGCTTATAATTTAGATAATATCTTTTGCTCTGATTTTTAGTCTTATGTTTAATGTTCTTCTGCTTTTTGTTCTGCAGCTTCTTGTTCTTCTGCTTCTTGGTCTTCTGTCTCCTGTTCTTCTGTATCTTGGTGGTTGTCTTCTTGTTCTTTGTCCTCTTGGTCATCTTCTTCAGGGTCATCTTCTTGGTCTTCTTCGGGGTGGTCTTCAGGGTCGTCGTCTTCGGGGTCGTCGTCTTCTTCGGGTTGGTCTTTAGGGTCGTCAGGGAGATCCAGAGTGATTACCAAAAACCATTTCAAAAAGCTTGAACTTGGTAATATAGGTACAAGAAGGCTGAGGAACTGCTGAGAACCAGCTGACGGTACTGGAGCCTGGATGGGTAGCCGAAGGTACAAGAGCCAATGGAACTACCGAGGACCAGCTGATGGTACTGGAACCCGGTTACTAAGCAGGAGGTACCTGTGCCAGAAAGCACTACCAAGGACCAGCAGACGCTGGTGGAACTCGGATACCGAGAAGGAGGCACCTAAGCCAAAGGCTCTGCCTGGAACCAGCTGATGTTACTGGAACCCAGGGGGACATATTCAAGATTGACTTCCAAAGAACCAGCTAATGGTACTGGAACTCAGATAGGCAGCAGAAGGTACACATGAAAAAAAAAGTTGCAAGGCCGCGAGACGGCCGGAGTTACCGATACCCAAAGTCCTACAGGGGGAGCTTGTCCTATTGGCACTACGGAACCAGCCTTCATTACCAGATCCCGCAGACCACATAGAAAGCACTTAAACTGCAGGCACCATAGAGTCGGCTAACCCGACCACAACACGACAGGACAACGTATTGGAGGCAAAGTGACGTTGACACTACCCGGAAACAGCTGGCGTGTTGGAACCAGGCAGGAGGGATTACCCGTGTCAAAGACACTTCTGAGCAGCAACTGGCTGAGTTGGAGCCCAGGGATTACAGTAGAAACAGAGTGTAGCCAGAGGCCTAATTGGAGCAAGTTTAATATCTGTAGTAGTGTGAATGTGGACAGAGCAGGCGAAATTGCTGGACACACAGCAGGGGATCAGCTGCCGTTACTGAACCCCAATAACACTGGAGCATGTGTTGACTGTGCAGACGGCACTTCTGAGCAGCAACTGGAGGTGTTGGAGCCCAGGGATTACAGTTCAGGTGGTAGAAACATGAACACAACAGGAGACCTGGATACTGTTGCCAACCAATTATTTAATCTGGAAGAGGACTGGCAAATTCCTGTGATATCCAGGCCTTGTTCATTTTCAGAAAAGTAAGCCTGTCAACGTTATCGGAGGATAGTCGCATGCGACGGTCTTTTAGTACACCACCTGCGGCACTAAAGACGTGTTCCGATAATACACTAGCAGCAGGGCAAGCCAGCACCTCCAATGCATACTCTGGCCATGTATCCAGCTTAGAGACCCAAAATTTGAAGGGGGAAGAGCCATGTGGGAGAACACTGAGAGGGCAAGACATGTAGTCTGTCACCATCTGACGGAAATGTTGCCTCCTGCTAACTGGAGCCATCTGTGATGGTGTAGACATTTGTGGCGGGCACACAAAACTGCCACATTTAGGCCATACTGGTCTTGCCTTGTGCTGAGGCGCTATTTCTGCTCCCTCTTTGTGCAGAGCTTCCTCCACTGCCTCGACGCACTGAGCTGCTTTGTAAAGCACTAGCAGCACTGCTTTCAGGTGGAATGGAGAACATGATGGAATGCACCAGTGTGTCTTGGTACTCCCGCATTTTAAGCTCCCAGTTCAACGGTGTTATGAGGCTTTGCAAGTTGTCCCAGTAGTGATGATCTAGGAGGGTGTACACCAATAGTTAGCCGTGTTGAGAAGGTGGGCGATGCGCCGGTCATTTCTCAGGCACTGCAGCATGAAATCAACCATGTACTGCAGACTGCCAACTGGCCAAGAAACGCTGTCCCCTGCTGGAGGCGTCATCTCTGCCTGCTCTGCATCACCCCACCCTCGCTCTACATACTGACTACTAGAGCATTGTGTACCTCCCTCCTCTGGACAGATGTCTTCCTCCATTGACTCCTCCTCATCCTCCTCACAAAGTGTCCCATGCCTAGGCCTTTGTGAGGAACCACGTTGCGCAGACTGTCCAGAAGCAGATGGCATTTGTGACTCCTCATCCTCCACCTCTTCCACAACCTCCTCCCCTAGTGCTTGCAGTGTTTTTTCAAGCAGGCAGATAAGGGGGATAGTCATGCTGACTAGTGCATCATCTGCACTCGCCATCCGCGTGGAATCATCGAAGGCACGCAAAACGTGGCAGATGTCCTTCATAGAGGCCCACTCAGTGGTGGTGAAGTATGAACGGCGTGCAGTGCGACTTGTTTGCGCCTGATGCAGCTGGTACTCCATTACTGCTGCCTGCTGCTCACACAACCTCTCCAACATATGTAATGTTGAATTCCACCTGGTGGGTAGGTCACATATGATGCGATGTTCCGGAAGGCGGAATCGGCGCAGCAGAGCTGCAATGCGCGATCTTGCCATGCTGGAACGCCGTAAGTGAGCGCACTCTATGCGAACCTTGTGCAGCAGTGCATCAAGATCCAGATAGTCCCTCAAAAAACTCTGCATGACCAAGTTGAGTACATGTGCCAAACACGGGATGTGAGTGAGGTTGCCTAGGCCCAGAGCTGCCACCAGATTTCGGCCATTGTCACACACTACCATGCCTGACTGGAGATTCGCTGGCACAAACCACACGTCGCTCTCCTGCTTGATGGCATTCCAGAGCTCCTGCACTGTGTGGCTTTGATTCCCCAAAGAAATTAATTTCAATACGGCCTGTTGACGTTTGGCCACGGCTGTGCTCATATCGGTAGTAACATGTAAGCGTTCACGGGTCCATGTGGAGGTAGACTGTGATGGCTCCTGCAGCGCTGATTCAGAGGAACTGGAGTATGAGGAAGAGTCAATGTGTACAGACTGGATTCCTGCAATCTTTGGAGTTGGCAGAACACGTACAGCGCCACTCTCAAGATCTGTACCCGGCTCCACAACATTTACCCAATGGGCAGTGAGGGAAAGATATCGTCCCTGTCCATGGCTACTGGTCCACGCATTGGTGGTCAGGTGGACCTTGCTACTGACGGCGTTTAGTAGTGCATGTTTAATTTTTCCCTCCACATGCTTTTGCAGGGCAGGGATGGCTTGCCTGCTGAAATAAAAGCGGCTGGGCACAGTATATTGTGGGACTGCCAATGCCATGAAGTTACGGAAGGTGTCAGTCTCCACCAGCTTGAATGAGAGCATGTCAAGGGACAGTAGTTTTGCAATGCCAGCATTCAGAGCCTGTGCTCGGGGGTGGTTTGCCGAGGATGGGCGCCTTTTCCCCCATGCCTGTGCTACCGATGGCTGTAGACTGGCTTGGGAGTGTGAGGATGACAGGGAATGTGGTGCTGTGGGTGGAATGACCCTGTGTCTCTGTACAACAGTGCCAGAGGTTCTTCCATGGTGATCCTGTGAGGAAGCCGAACCAGCTGTGTGTGAGCTGGAGGAAGAGGCTACAACACGAGCTGAAGAGGTGGTAGGTGGCGCTGTAGGTTGGCCTAGGTCTTCAGTGTGTCTTTGTAACTCCACCACGTGCTTGGTCCGCACATGTTTCCACATATTTGTGGTATTGAGGTTGCTGACACTTTTCCCTCTTTTCACTTTCTGATTACACAGCTTGCATTTGACAAGGCAAATGTCATCTGCAGCTGTGTCAAAAAAGGACCACGCACTGCAAGTCTTCGGAGCACCCGTTTTGGGTTTTGGAAGAGGCATGCTCCTAATGGGTGCCGAAGTGGAGTCTATAGGTAACCGAGTCTGTCCCCTCCCTCTCCCTCCTTTTTTGGCCGTTCGGGGAATCTCTTCCTCAGAGCAGCTCCCACCACCTTCCTGTACCTCATGCCATGATGGGTCAAGGACCTCATCATCTACACTACCCTCTTCAAACGACTGCTTCTCCTGGGTAGTCTCGACAGTGCAGTGCGCACCAGAAAGTGGCACCATCAGATGCGTACTGAGGTGTGCTGACCATAGGCACTTGCCCACCCGCCTCTTTAGATTCATAGAGACAAAGCTGTTGCGCATCACTGCATACTACCTCTTCTTCAAATTCTCGAATGCTGCTTGGCTGACCCCCTCTTTCCAAGCCAACAGATTCAGAGAACAGAAGTAGAGATGGCTGCTGTCCGGGGCTCTCTGACTACCTGGGCAATTTTGCAGGTGGTGAAGAGACAGATGGGTGCTCTTCAGTGCTCTGGACCTGAGAGGATCTGGAACTAATTGAAGTCGATGCGTTAGCTGCCATCCATCCGACAACGGCTTTGATTTGTTTGTCCCGCAGCAGTGGGGTACGGCGAGCTCCTACAAAGCTGCACATAAAGGACTGTTCCCTGGTAAAACTGGGGGATGCTGAGTCACTGGTGCCCGCAGCAGGCACAGAATCCCCATGTCCTCTCCCTGCAGAAACTCCACGCCCATGACCACGTGCCTTACTCCCTGCCTTCTTCATCTTGGTAGACTGATAAAGATAGGCAGAAAAGTACTAAGGGCTTAGTGTGCTTATTCCTGAACAGCTACTAAAAAGTATAAGAAACACTAATTTTATTAAGTGCAGACTAGACTTTAATATGAGCTAATGTGGCCTATACAACTGTAAAGTGTAAACTTTATTAACTTTTTTTTTTCACAGAAAGACGCTGGATGTTTCCAAAGATGTAAAACCGATAGTATCACAAACTTTTTGTAGCTATTACAATGCAGGAAGGTAACCTACAATGCAATAGATGAGGCTCCAAAAAATAGGCTAATACTAATCTGGCTGCAGGGCACAAGCCAGCAGAAAGGCTCCTCTGTCTACTCCTATATAGTGTTTTCAATATATTCTAGCTGGATACGGATGGAACCACACTAATAGGAGAAATCAGGAAAAATGAGCTGCACTAATGCAAAAAAGGATAATGAATGAGGCAGTGACGCATGCTGAGCTGACTACAACCGGAGGTGGCTGCAGAACACACTACAGCGTGAGCTGCACTGACACACAGAGACCTCGCAGACAGCTGAGAACAGCGCTGCAAGGCTGCAGAAAAGCTCCTCTATCTACTCCTACATAGTGTTTTCAAGCAATCTAGCTGGATACGGATGGAACCACACTAATAGGAGAAATCAGGAAAAATTAGCTGCACTAATGCAAAAAAGGACAATGTATGAGGCAGTGACGCACGCTGAGTGGACTACAACCGGAGGTGGCTGCAGAACACACTACAGCGTGAGCTGCACTCGCACACAGAAACCTCGCAGACAGCCGTGAACAGCGCTGCAAGGCAAAAGAAAGCTTCTCACACAGCGGTTGCTAAAGTAGCCTGGGTAAAGCACAATAAAGCAAATTGCTAGCTCAAACTGTCCCTCAGAGTCAGAACAGCAGCGTCCTGTCCCTAAGTAAATTCACAGTAGAGTGAACCCAAAACGGCGGCGGCAGCTTTTATAGTGCATCATGACATCATTTCAGCAGCCAATCACAGCCATGCCATTAGTTAACATGCCTAACATACATAACAGGATGTGCCCACACTTCTTAGGATTCCTCATTGGCTGAATAAAATCAAACTGGCTCATTGCATTATGGGAACTTCTGATTCCGGTATTCGATATTCTAAAAGTATCGGAACTCAGTATCGGAACTCCAATACCGTGAATGTCGGCCGATACCCAATATTGCAGTATCGGAATGCTCAACACTAATCATAAGTCATTAAAAGTTATTTTTTACTTTAAGAAATTTTTTCTGTTGGTGCTGGAAATTCCACTTCATGGATCTTCTTCCATATGATCAAATTGTGGTGTATTGCCACAATGAATGCAGTTTCTCTCTCTGTAGATTTTGAGGTAATTGTGGCAACAAACCGCGATTTGACTGCACTATGTGATTATAACTTGAGAGTATGTTCACGTATTGTGATCGTGCTGTTTCTTTGTAGCAAATCTTCAGAAACCATGGGAAAAATGCATTATTTTTGCCACTGATTTTCCCAAATCATATCTTATTGCAATTTTGGATAATTGTGGCATAAAAAAAACACTTTGAGTGGACATACATTAATACAGTCTTCTTGATCATTGCTGCTGAGGAAACTTCAAGTGGGATGTAATTTCATGTTCTGGAAGATGGACTTTAAAATACCAAAGCATTTTTTACCTACTTACTCAAGTTTCTGCTTCTCCAGTGCTGCCTCTCACTGCCTTTCCCTCCAGCGTTTGGCTGCAGAAGTGGCATCACGACTACAGCACAAGATCATGGTAACCAATCACTGAACTAATGTCAAAGTAGACAACACACGGCCAGTACTGCAATGTTGTAGCTGTTACTGGTGAATGCTATGACCATATGAGCTTAGCTTTTTTATGCCCTTGAGTGGTGTATTTATCCTCAGCTATCCAACTGTGGTCATGTTCATAAATATTATGGGGGTTTGTTTTGCTAACCCTTTTAACTTTTTTCTTTTGTTACTTTGTTTCATGTACTCCAGCTATGTGAACTCCACCATAAACCAAGAATGTATTCAAAGCAATGGCTTACATGTTCTCAATTCCCTTTACATATAAAATCTTTTGTTTTAAATTGTATCAATATACTTTATTTTTAAAGGTTTGTTGAAGCCTAAGACTTGTCACAGAAAGCAATACCTTGTGCTTTATCTTGTGTTCTTCATGCAGTAATTGAAATGAAAAATTTGATGCACATAAGTGAGCCACACAACACTTGAATGTTTTCCCTGCGGGTTATGCAAATAGCACAAGCAATTTGAAGAATGCTTACAGCCTACAAAAGGAAAAATCTACCAAGACATAACTGATAATATTTGTTATTGTGATTAATATTTCAGGCAACAGAGAAAATCACATTATGTACAACTTGATAATAGCAGTACTTCCGAGTTAAAATGTAGAAGAATAAACTGCCACCCACATCTAGATTTACTCGCTCACCCGTCATACCTTATGACATAATCCCATAAATGCCCTTTTAAAGAAACATTTTAGCAACTCTCATAGATAATAATCTCCTACATCATACTTGCAGCAAGGATAGCTATCGGAAGATTGTGCAAACACTGACCTGCCTTGGGATTAGGTAGAGTAAATCTAAACTGCATGATATATTAAAAGCTAGTTATATCATGTCATGGATGACACCAGTGAGATCATGCAGATCCCAACGTTGTCACTAGTTTGTCACAGACAACACCAGAGAGATCATGCAGACCCCACTGCTGTCACCAATTTGTTAGGGAACTCAACTCCGTCGCCTCCAATAGTCAGGACATTTCCGCAATTGACTGACAAGTGATAGACGAGGCCGCAGCTACTTCCACTACTAGGCTGGTTATTGGGGGACTCGCAGTGAGTGTATGGTATATACACCTCCGATTCAAATGCATGGAATATATATATACATATACATACCTCGGTATGATCACTGCCAACTTCACAATAACAAAAAGAACTACTAGCTGCCACCACCAATCGTCTACACAGGCATATTGGACACCCATTCAAGGTAGCATGTGACTTCACGGGTACAGATAACAGAGCAAGAGGAACAGAGCTATTAAATTTTATATATTTAATCCGTTTATTAAAGATATACAAAGATTATACAAAATGGGAACAAGACTATACAGTATTGTAGTGGAAATATGTATTTGTAGGCAATGTATGGCCGACAGTTAAGTAGCATCTGTCCTAGGCTGCAGGTCTCACAAAGGTGATAACATATGTTATCCTGAGAAAAGGCAGTTTTCCTGGTCTCAGACCCCAGGGTACTTTCCTGGGAACACATAGAATTGGAAATATTTCACACCTCTGATGCCTTGAAGGCAGACACCAAATGGGACCTAGTTGCAGCCTGACAGTATCTATTTATTATGGAAAAGAAAAGCTAAGACAAGAACCTTTAGAAAAATAATGTATTCATTGGTAAAGTAGCCATGGTCCAGTCACAAACCAGGAATTAGAATATTAACATGAGAGGCTGGTCTAGAAATTTAATCTCCAGGCTAAACCTATAAATTAGGCCTTACACAAAGAAAGTTGTTCACAGTTTGAGGGGCAGACAAGCTGATGAAATCCATTTCATATTCCTCCCTCTCAGGAAGCAGAATACCAGACTGCAAAGTTTAGATATTTCTGTAAGTTTCTTCCTTTTATTTTTATAACTGTTTTGCCTATTTGTATGTCATTTTTATTCCCATATTTTTAAATCCTTTTACTGAAAGCACTGTACCTTTTCTATTAAAGCTTAAAACTTTAATAAGTCTGACCCTTGTATGCTCTAGTAGAATCCATAGCCTTAGAGTGTATGATCCTGGTGATTAGCAGACAGTAGTAGCAGTACTTCTGGGACTCATTGCCCGTGTGTTTAGTGAGTGGTGGCAGCGTGTATGAAGCGGGGTGTGTGGTCTGTGCTGAGGTGTGATCTATGCTCCCATTGCAGCATAGGACAGAGGTTGAATGCTGGACGGAGTGAGAGGAGATAGATTAACCCTTCCAGGCGCAACCCCAAGTCACGTACTGAGAAGCGGGTACGTGACAAATTGGTGGCAGCGGTGGGATAGAATTTATTTCTATTAGAGCATTAGTGCATGATTAAAGCAATTATTCCCTGTACTAAAGCATTGGTATCCTTGCGAGGAATGCACCAGTTCTACAAGGTTCAACTCATTGCTTACTTTTCTTTTCTATCTTTTATTTGGAAAAAGGCTGTTTATTGATATGGCAGCCCTGAACAAGAAGCAGAGCAAAGAGGCTCTGATTGACCTCTGTGAGCAGAGAGGAATAGAGACAGCTGACAAATCCAAGGAACTGCTAGTGCGTGCCTTGGTCGAGCAGGATATAGAGCAAAATACTGAAGCACCCAAAGAGAGAGCCCACCTCGGAGCGGCCCAGCAATGCCTGTTCTTGCATTGGAGATACCTTCTGGAGATGCCAGTGATGCCAGTGCTGAGAAGCCTATGGACTTTATTTTACAAATGGCCTGACAACAGCTGGAAGCAAGTGACCCACCTGAGATCCCGTGCGAGGAAGGAAAATGTAGCAATGCACAGGAATGTACATATGTGGCAGCTGTGACCCGGAGTCAGGCAGCGGCTCAGTCTCAACCCCAGAGATTAGAGGATGAATCTCAGATAGAACTGCCAGAACAGGAGCGCCATACTATGGCCCGGGAGCCTCCTCACATTGCAGACCCACCGAGATCCACCCACCCTGATAGCCGACATTGAAGACTCAGCTTCAGACCAGAGGCTGGCATTCCCACTAGGCCAGGGCCTGCAGACTGACAGTCAGAGCTTCCAGGAGGCCCTGCGGACACATGTCAGTCTGGAGAAGCTCATATGTCTTGCAGACCAACCCCCTACTGCTTCTGGCAAAGAGAGAATATACTGGGACCAGGGCAGACTGTATAAAGAGACTCTCCCCACTGATACAACAGAACATTGGGGCTGTGAAAAGCAGCTGGTCGTTCTTTATCTATTTAGGGAACAATTATTGACAATTGCTCACAAAATTCCTCTAGCTGGACACCTTGGAATACAAAAGACTAAAGCTCGCCTGATACATAACTTTTATTGGCCCAAGATGGGGACAGATATCGCCAATTACTGTCAATCATGTGTAGTTTGTCAGAGTGTTGGAAAGTCTGGGAATATACAGAAAGCCCCATTGATACCACTGCCAGTGATCGATGAGCTTTTCGAACAAGTAGCTGTGGATGTCATAGGCCCACTTGCAATACCTAGCAGCTCTGGCAAAAAGTTCATCCTCACACTGCTGGACTATGCTACACAATATCCGGAACCTGTGGCACTTTCCTCCATCCGAGCAGACAAAGTGGCAGATGCTTTACTGACTGTTTTCTCCAGTTTCCCCAGGGAAATTTTATCTGATCAGGGAAACCAATTCATGTCCAATCTGATATAAAGCCTCTGCAAAAAAATACAAGTGCAGCATTATGTGGCCAGCGCCTATAATCCCCAAACCAACGGACTCTGTGAACGTTTTAACGGGACATTAGAACAAATGGTCAAAATGCTGGTGGAGACTGAAGGAAGAGACCGGGAGTGGTACCTCCCTCATCTGTTGTTGGTGAACAGAGAGGTACCCCAGGTGTCTGCAGGATTCTCCCCCTTCAAACTGGTTTATTAGAGGAGGGTCAGGGGGCCACTTGATTTGATTAAGGACTGTTGGGAGGGTGACCCCAAAACTACAGGTGTCTCGGTGGGTATGGCTGGCTACTATAGGAGGTTTGTGCCAAACTACAGTGCTCTGGCTAAACCGTTAACTGATCTGACCAGGAAGAAGCTCCCCAAAATTGTTTACTGGACTCCTCAGTGTGAGGAATCATTTTCTGCACTAAAGTCTGCATTAGTTAGTTCACCCGTCCTTCAGGCCCCAGATTTCACTCGTAGGTTTGTAGTGCAGACAGATGTCAGCACCTATGGGCTAGGTGCAGTTCTCAGCCAGGTGAACCGTCAAGGTGAGGAGCACCCTATTCTCTACCTAAGCAGGAAACTTCTGCCCAGAGAAGTGGCTTATGCCGCAATTGAAAAGGAATGTTTAGCAATTGTGTGGGCGCTGCAGAAACTGAAACCATACCTCTATGGGTGCAACTTCACTGTGATAACCGATCATAACCCACTGAGTTGGCTCAACAGAGTAGATGGTGACAATGGGAAATTGCTTAAGGTAGTGTCACACTTAGCGATGCACCAGCGATCCCGACCAGCGATATGACTCTGTCAGGATCGCTGGTGCATCGCTAAGTGGTCGCTAGTGAGCTGCCACACAGGCAGATCTCACCAGCGACATAGCAGGGGTCGGGGGTCGTTACTTACCTGTCAGATGAGGTGATCCTGACGTCCTCCCACCTGCGTCCACGCGTCGCTCGTCAGCGCCACTTGAAGCCCAGCAGGAAGCGGCCGACGAGAAACAGTCCAGGACGTTCTCGCGCGATCAACGATAACCAGCGGGGGAGCGGTCGGAGGTAAGTATCAGACATAGCAATATCGCTAGCAATATCGCTATAACGTCACAAAAACCAGTGACATTATAGCGATATTGCTAGCGATATCGCTTAGTGTGACAGGCCCTTTAGATGGAGCCTGATATTACAGCAATATGATTTTACAAATCAGGATAAGAAAGGAATTGATCATGGCAACGCCGATGGTTTATTTCGCCAAGGCGGGGCGTAACCAGATATGCGCTCTGGGGCTGACCTGTAAGCCATCCCCCCATGCACGTTCATAAGGAGGGAGGTGTAGTGGAAATATGTATTTGTAGGCGATGTATGACCGGCAGTTAACTAGCACTCTGCACCCCATATCTTGACTGAAAAAAAAACAGAAATGTAGAAAGTTTTGAAAATGTATTTAAAAAAACCTGAAATATCACATGGTCATAAGTATTCAGACCCTTTGCTCAGTATTAAGTAGAAGCACCCTTTTGAGTTGGATTTTGGGATCCTCTGCCATTCTTCCTTGTAGATCCTCTCTAGTTCCGTTAGGTTGGATGGTGAACATTGGTGGACAGCCATTTTCTGGTCTCTCCAGAGATGCTCAATTGGGTTTAGGTCAGGGCTCTGGCTGGGCCAGTCAAGAATGGTCACAGAGTTGTTCTGAAGCCACTCCTTTGTTATTTTAGCTGTGGGCTTAGGGTGATTGCCTTGTTGGAAGGTGAAACTTCGGCCAAGTCTGAGGTCCAGAGCACTCTGGAAGAGGTTTTCATCCAGGATATCTCTGTACTTGGCCACATTCATGTTTCCTTCAATTGCAAACAGTCGTCCTGTCCCTGCAGCTGAAAAACACCCCCATAGCATGATGCTGCCACCACCATGTTTCACTGTTGGGATTGTATTGAGCAGGTGATGAGCAGTGCCTGGTTTTCTCCACACATACCGCTTAGAATTATCACTAAAAGGTTATCTTCATCTCATCAAGCCAAAGAATCTTATTTCTCATAGTCTGGGAGTCCTTCATGTGTGTTTTAGCAAACTCTATGTGGGCTTTCATATGTCTTGCACTGAGGGGAGGCTTCCATCAGGCAACTGTGCCATATAAACCCGACTGGTGGAGGGCTGCAGTGATAGTTGACTTTGTGGAACTTTCTCCCATCTCCCTACTGCATCTAGGGAACTCAGCCACAGTGATCTTGGGGTTCTTCTTTACCTCTCTCTCCAAGGCTCTTCTCCCACGACTGCTCAGTTTGGCTGGACAGCCGGTCTAGGAAGACTTCTGGTGGTCCCAAACTTCTTCCATTTAAGGATTACGGAGGCCACTGTGCTCTTAGGAACCTAGAGTACTGCAGAAATTATTTTGTAACCTTGGCCATATATGTGCCTTGCCACAATTCTGTCTCTAAGCTCCTTGGCCAGTTACTTTGACCTCATGATTCTCATTTGGTCTGACATGCACTGTGAGCTGTGAGGTCTTATATAGACAAGGGTCTGACTTTACAAATCAAGTCCTATCAGTTTGATTAAACACAGCTGGACTCCAATGAAGGCGTAGAACCATCTCAAGGAGGATCACAAGGAAATGGACAGTATGTGACTTAAATATGAGTGTATGAGCAAAGGGTCTGAATACTTATGACCATGTGATATTTCAGTTGGTTTTTTTAATAAATTTGCAAAAAATTGTAATGGAGAGGGTACAATGTGTTAAACTTTCCTGTTGGGTTAGTAAATATTGCTTTTTCGACCTCTCTTTGGTGGTGTTTTAGTAAATATATATACATTCAGTCTATTAAGGTAGTAGAATTTTTTGAAAAAATACAATTTCATGGGTTTTCGTTATGGTGAAGTTGACCATTATGTTCCAACTTTAGGAATTTGTAGAAGATACCTGAGATCAAATTTCGGTGGATGCATGTTGGCATGTTTGCATCTGATCGAGAGCATGCCCAGAAAGGTTTAGGCAGTGTTGAAAGCCAAAGGTAGATTTACAAAACAAAATAATAAAAATTAAAATTTAGACCTTTAGGATCAAAGCAGTAACAATGAAGTGACATAACAAGAATCTGCATAACTAATCATATGCTAAATAGTTGCAAGTCATATTTAACTATAGATATTCAAGATGATTGTCTATAAAATTATGGCAGTCTCAAGTTCAAAGCAGAAGTGGATAATGAGATATGGATCCTGAAAGCCAAAATTTCAAAAGATTGTTGCCCTTTTGCTCTTCACTGTATCTCCCATACACTGGGTGCAGAATTATTAGGCAAATTTTGATCACATCATACTTTTTATACATGTTGTCCTACTCCAAGCTGTATAGAATATATCCAAATAAATAAGCCTATTAAATGGCACTTCAAAATAACCACTACATCAAACATCCTCACCCCCTGGGACAAAGCCAGAGCGAAACGTGCATTGGGGATTGTTGCCTCACAAGGTTGTATGCTTTCTATATGCACTCTGCACGTTACTTTCACGTCAGTTAACCTGGCAGGCCTGGGATTGTAGGCACTATGTTCACTCTGTCAGCATTAGGATTTTCCTGCTGAATATTTTCTCTGCCTATTTAGTTGCCATTTGGCTATACATATGGGCTAACATTCATATTGGTATTGTGGGGAGGAGGACTCCCATGCAGTGACCGGGCAGGTACCCAGGGGACCGCCATCAGGGTTCCTGAGGGAACGATACTGGGAGAACAGTAAAGGGAGAGACTTGACTGAAGTTGTCAGGGAAACAGGGGGCGGGGCAAGGATAAAAGGAGCAGGGGATGCACTGAAGTGGCAGTTGACAGAGAGGCGGACTACAGACAAGAAGCCAGGTGAGACAGAGAGGCCTGAGGGAGCAGACGTTGTGTTGTGGAAAGACCGACAGAGCCCTGTGAAAGGAAAGCTGCGGACTTACCGACTAGTGACACGTGAGAGCCTTGCACTGGCGGCCGCTCCCCTCATACAGTCACATACAGCCGCCCCCGCTGTTTCCCGTCCTGCTGTGACAGGTCCATGACCTCCACTGACCGCTGCGACTAGAGACTACTCCTTTACAGCGGTCAGGACACTGCCCCCCTGCCTTCTCCCACAGCTGCGGCCCTGTCATCACCGGCCCCAGGGGGCGCCACCTCGCTACAGGCGGTAGTAGAGGCCCCCGTCCGGTTTGCTGAGGGACTCTGGGCAGAGACTGGTGAACGGTTACATTTAGAGACTGCGTCATCACCGCGCCCACCGGCATTTTTCCTTCAGGGCCTGTTGCGCCCCATCGGCACTGTTTCTTCAGGGCCAGTTGCGCCCCACCATCATCGTTTCTTCAGGGCCTGTTGCGCCCCATCATCATCGTTTCTTCAGGGCCTGTTGCACCCCATTGTGATCGTTTCTACAGGGCCTGTTGCGCCCCACCGTCATCGTTTCTTCAGGGCCTGTTGCACCCCACCGGCATCGTTTCTTCAGGGCCTGTTGTGCGCAGTTTCATCCTGGAGTATCGAGGCGTCAAGGCAGCCGCATCAGTGACCTCTACGCGGCCACGCCTGTGAACCTGACAGACCCCTGGAAGGATAAGCTTATTATAGTAGATAAGGACCCCCCAGTTTGGTCATACGTGGCCTATAGCACCCCGGGCAAACCGGGTTAGTCGCATCCATAATAAGAAAGTGTTGTTAGGTTTGTTGAGTCCCTGCGTGGACTGGTTATTGTTAACCCCTTTTGTTTGCTCAATATAGCCCCAGCGGCTACAGTTTATAAAAGTTGTTTCCACAAACCACACTCAGTCTCGTGCCTCGTCACTGCATCTTGCGAACCTGCTGAACCCTACATTATTATATAGAACTTGGTTGGCGCAGGACCTCTGTTAGCACCGTTTGTGACTATACTTCACTTGTATCTGCCACTATGTTAACTACACATGTTGACACTTTATTATACTTTGTGCAAACTCTATAGTGGTCATTTATTTATTTATACTGTGTTCTGGGTGTATCAATGTATACAGTCATATGTTAAAGTTTGGGCACCCCTATTAATGTTAACCTTTTTTCTTTATAACAATTTTGGTATTTGCAACAGCTATTTCAGTTTCATATATCTAATAACTGATGGACTCAATTATATTTCTGGATTCAAATGAGGTTTATTATACTAACAGAAAATGTGCAATCTGCATTTTAACAAAATTTGACCGGTGCAAAAGTATGGGCACCTCAACATAAAAGTGACATTAATATTTCGTAGATCCTCCTTTTGCAAAAATAACAGCCTCTAGTCACTTCCTGTAGCTATTAACGAGTTCCTGGATCCTGGATGAAGGTATTTGTGACCATTCCTCTCTACAAAACAATTCCAGTTCAGTTAAGTTTGATGGTTGCCGAGCATGGACAGCCCGCTTCAAATCATCCCTCAGATGTTCAATGATGTTCAGGTCTGGGGACTGGGATGGCCATTCCAGAACATTGTAATTGTTCCTCTGCATGAATGCCTGAGTAGATTTGGAGCGGTGTTTTGGATCATTGTCTTGCTGAAATATCCATCCCCTGCGTAACTTCAACTTCGTCACTGATTCTTGCACATTATTGTCAAGAATCTGCTGATACTGAGTTGAATCTATGCGACCCTCAACTTTAACAAGATTCCCGGTGCCGGCATTGGCCACCCAGCCCCAAAGCATGATGGAACCTCCACCAAATTTTACTGTGGGTAGCAAGTGTTTTTCTTGGAATGCTGTGTTTTTTAGCCTCCATGCATAACGCCTTTTTGTATGACCAAACAACTCAATCTTTGTTTCATCAGTCCACAGGACCTTCTTCCAAAATGTAACTGGCTTGTCCAAATGTGCTTTTGCATACCTCAGGCGACTCTGTTTGTGGCGTGCTTGCAGAAACGGCTTCTTTCACATCACTCTCCCATACAGCTTCTCCTTGTGCAAAGTGCGTTGTATTGTTGACCGATGCACAGTGACACCATCTGCAGCAAGATGATGCTGCAGGTCTTTGGAGGTGGTCTGTGGATTGTCCTTGACTGTTCTCACCATTCTTCTTCCCTGCCTTTCTGATATTTTTCTTTGCCTGCCACTTCTGGGCTTAACAAGAACTGTACCTGTGTTCTTCCATTTCCTTACTATGTTCCTCACAGTGGAAACTGACAGGTTAAATCTCCGAGACAACTTTTTGTATCCTTCCCCTGAAAAGCTATGTTGAATAATCTTTGTTTTCAGATCATTTGAGAGTTGTTTTGAGGAGCCCATGATGCCACTCTTCATAGGAGAATCAAATAGGAGAACTACTTGCAAGTGGCCACCTTAAATACCTTTTCTCATAATTTGATACACCTGGCTATGAAGTTCAACGCTCAATGAGGTTACAAAACCAATTTAGTGCTTCAGGAAGTCAGTAAAAAGTAGTTAGGAGTGTTCAAATCAAGAAAATGATAAGGGTGCCCATACTTTTGCACCGGTCAAATTTTGTTTAAATGCAGATTGCACCTTTTCTGTTAGTACAATAAACCTCATTAGAATCCAGAAATATAACTGAGTCCATCAGTTATTAGATATATGAAATTGAAATAGCTGTTGCAAAAAACAAAATTGTTATAAAGAAAAAAGGTTAACATTAATAGGGGTGCCCAAACTTTAACATATGACTGTATTATTCAGTACTGTATCATCATTACCACTATTATTGTACTACCCTTATGATATATCCGCTAGGGTATGTGCATTTATTTTTTAACTAGTGGCAGGGTATATATGCAGATTGTATATAGTAAATTGTGTAGCAGTTACACATCATTTTTGTGCTAGCCATCCTTTGATATACTTGATATCTGGCTATATGTCATATATTTGTCTATGGTGAATACTTTCATTATGGCTATATGTATATATTCACCTTGTGAGGCATATTGGACATGTATCTCTTTTTAATGTTTTTATTCTGTTTGCGATTGTGCAGTAATAAAGGCTGAATATTGTTATGGCTTAACTTCATGTGTCGTGTTTGATGTAGTCCAAGCTGTATAGGCTTGAAAGCCAGCTGCCAATTATGTAAATCAGGTGATTTGCATCTCTTTAATGAGGAGGGTGTGGTCTAATTACATCAAAACCCTATATAAGGTGTGCTTAGTTATTAGGCAACTTCCTTTCCTTTGGCAAAATGGGTCAGAAGAAAGATTTGACGGACTCTGAAAACTCAAAAATTGTGAGATGTCTTGCAGAGGGATGCAGCAGTCTTGAAATTGCCAAACATTTGAAGCTTGATCACCGAACAATCAAGTGTTTCATGGCAAATATCCAACAGGGTCGCAAGAAGCGTGTTGATAAAAAAAGGTGCAAAATAACTGCCCATTAATTGAGGAAAATCAAGCGTGAAGCTGCCAAGATGCCATTTGCCACCAGTTTTGCCATATTTCAGAGCTGCAACATTACTGGAGTATCAAAAAGCACAAGGTGTGCCATACTCAGGGACATGGCCAAGGTAAGGAAAGCTGAAAAACGACCACCTTTCAACAAGAAACATAATATAAAACGTCAAGACTGGGCCAAGAAATATCTTAAGACTGATTTTTCTAAGGTTTTATGGACTGATGAAATGAGAGCGACTCTTAATTGGCCAGATAGATGGGCCCGAGGCTGGATCAGTAAAGGGCAGAGAGCTCCACCCCGAATCAGATGCCAGCAAGGTGGAGGTGGGGTACTGGTATGGGCTGGTATCAAAGATGATATTGTGGGACCTTTTCGAGTTGAGGATGGAGTGAAGCTCAACTCCCAGACCTACTGCCAGTTTCTGGAAGACACCTTCTTCAAGAGTGGAACAGGAAGAAGTCGGTATCGTTCAAGAAAAACTTGATTCTCATGCAAGACAATGCTCCATCACATGCATCCAAATACTCCACAGCGTGGCTGCCCAGTAAAGGTCTAAAAGAAGAAAAAATAATGACATGGCCCCCTTGTTCACCTGATCTGAACCCCATAGAGAACCTGTGGTCCCTCAAAAAATGTGAGATCTACAGGGAGGGAAAACAGTACACCTCTCCAAACAGTGTCTGGGAGGCTGTGGTGGCTGCGGCACGCAATGTTAATCGTAAACAGATCAAGCAACTGACAGAATCCATGGATGGAAGGCTTTTGATTGTCATCATAAAGAAAGGTGGCTATATTGGTCACTGATTTTTTTGTTTTGTTTCTGAATGTCCGAAATGTTTATTTCTATATTTTGTGCTGCTCTATTGGTTTACCCGGTGAAAATAAACAAGTGAGATGGGTATATATTTGGTTTTTATTAAGTTGCCTAATAATTCTGCACAGTAATAGTTCCCTGCACAAACAGATATCCTCCTAAGATAGCCAAATCTAAAAAAAACCCACTCCAACTTCCAAAAATATTAAGCTTTGATATCTATGAGTCTTTTGGGTTGATTGAGAACATAGCTGTTATTCAATAATAAAAAGAATCCTCTCAAATACAACTTGCCTAATAATTCTGCACACGGTGTAAATATCAGAACGATGCAAATCCCAATATTCATCACTGACCACTGGCTTCAAAACATCTGTGATTAGTGCTTTGATTAGAGAAAACTCTAGCCTTGGAAGTGTACTCTGCCTTTGAATAAATGAATCCCAAGCTTAGTAATAATAATAATAATAATAATAATAATAATAATAAAATAGTGTCTGGCTCTCAGAGCATAGCTCCTGTTGTAATTACCTGGTCAAGGGGTTTCTACTACAATACAGGGTGAAGTGTCCACTCTTTCTCTCTTACTTCCCCAGTTATAATTAGTTTCTCCCTTCCCCAGTTATAATTAATCTCATATGTTCAATGTGAAGTCCTACTTCATTAGAGGTTGAAGTGTCAGTTCTTTCTCATTTCAGCAGTAATTATTAATCCCAGATGTTCAATGTGAGGGTGATATGTCCCCTGTGTTTATGGATTTAAATTTTTCTCTACAACATATCAGTTAAAAGCTGATGTTTGCTTTTTTTTACCTTGAGAGAGACATCCGTCTAGCGCCGCAACATGTTGGGACAATAAAGAACCATTTTGGAACTCAAAAGGCTTCTCGTTTAATGTAATGTTGCCCATTCAAAGTCATATTGTCCTCCTCTACCATAAAAAAGCTAGTTAGCATAATAAAGTAATTAGTTTTTTTTTTTAAACTGAACCCATTGAGTTAAAGGAAACCTCTTACATTGGAAATTTAGTCTAATTTGAATGTGATATGCTATACAACAGGAGAAGTGGAACAGATTGATACATGATTTTGTGGATAAAGATTCAGTATATCCCCCGTATTTTATTCAATTAAATCTCTCATTTTGAGGTTATCAGTCATGTGGGCTGTCCTAAGCTTTGATTCACAGCATGTGTGTGCACACAAACATATCTGTCAGTCAATGGACCGTTTGAAACTGTTTAACACTGCAAGATACACTGTTTAGGTACATTAGGGGGCCTCCAAATCTGACATGGCGCCACCATTAATTCCAGCCAATTTTGCGTTCAAAAAGTCAAACGGTGCTCCCTCCCTTCTGAGCTCTACCGTGTGCCCAAACAGTGGTTTACCCCCACATATGGGGCATCAACATACACAAGGCAAATTTCTCAACTTTGAGGGTCTAATTTCTCCTGTTACTCTTGGGAAAATAAAAAATTGGGGGCTAAAAAAACCATTTTTGTGGAAAAAAATCATTTTTTATTTTCACAGCTCTGCATTATAAACTTCTGTGAAGCACTTGGTGATTCAAAGTGCTCACCACACATCTCGATAAGCTCCTTGGGGTGTCTAGTTTCCAAAATGGGGTCACTTGTTGGGGGGTTCTACTGTTTAGGCACATCAAGGGCTCTGGAGATGCAACATGATGCCCGCAGACCCTTCCATCAAAGTCTGCATTCCAAAACGTCACTACTTCCCTTTCGAGCTCTGACATGTGCCCAAACAGTGGTTCCCCCCACATATGGGGTATTAGCATACTCAGGACAAACTGGACAACAACTTTTGGGATGCAATTTCTCCTGTTACCCTTGTGAAAATAAAAAATTGCGGGCTAAAAATATAATTTTTGTGGAAAAACTATGATTTTTTAGTTTCACGGCTCTACGTTATAAACTTCAGGGAAGCACTTGGGGGTTAGAAATGCTCACCACACATCTAGATAAGCTCCTTGGGGCATCTAGTTTTAAAAATGTGGTCACTTGTGGGGGTTTCCACTGTTTAGGCACATCAGGGGCTCTGCAAACGCAACATGACACCCGCAGACCATTCCATCAAAGGATGCATTTCAAAATGTCACTACTTCCCTTCTGAGCCCCGATATCTGCTCAAACAGTGGTTCCCCCACATATGGGGTACCAGCGTACTCAGAACAAACTGGACAACAACTTTTGGTGTCCAGTTTCTCCTGTTACCCTTGTGAAAAGAAAAAATTGCAGGCTGAAAAATCATTTTTGAGGAAAAAAATGATTTTTTATTTTCACTGCTCTGCGTTATAAACTTCTGTGAAGCACTTTGGGGTTCAAAGTGCTCCCTACACATAATAGATAAGTTCCTTAAGGGGTATAGTTTCCAAAATGGTGTCACTTGTAGGGGGTTTCCACTGTTTAGGCACATCAGGGGCTCTCCAAACGCGACATGGTGTCTGATGTCAATTCCAGCCAATTCTGCATTGAAAAAGTCTGCATTGAAACGGCGCTCCTTCCCTTCTGAGCTCTGCTGTGATCCTAAACAGTGGTTTACCCCCATATATGGGGTATCAGCATATTCAGGTGAAATTGCACAACACATTTTGTGATTCATTTTCTCTTTTTACACTTGTGAAAATAAAAAAAAATGGTTCTGAAGTAAAATGTTTGTAAAAAAAAGTTAAAATGTTATTTTTTTTCCTTCCACATTGCTTCAGTTCCTGTGAAGCACATAAAGGGATAAGTACATGTATGTCAGTACCTGGATAAGAATGAAGTGATTAAACAGAGTCAGCATGGGTTTGTAACTAATAAGTCATGTCAGACTAACTTAATTTCCTTATATGACGGAATCACTGATTGGGTGGATCAAGGAAATGCTGTAGATATAGTATATCTTGACTTCAGCAAAGCATTTGACAAAGTCTCTCATACAATCCTTATTGAAAAAATGACTAAGTATGGAATGGACAAGGCAACTGTTAGGTGGATTCATAACTGGCTTAGTGATCGGACCCAAAGAGTGGTCGTAAATGGCTGCACATCCAGTTGGAAGAATGTCTCAAGTGGGGTACCACAGGGCTCTGTCCTGGGCCCTGTATTGTTCAACAGCTTTATCAACGATTTAGATGAAGGAATTGAGGGTAAACTGATTAAATTTGCTGATTACACAAAGCTAGGAGGGATAGCTAATACTAGAGAAGAGAGAGAGAGGATTCAAAAAGATATAAATAAATTGGAGAAGTGGGCAGCAACTAACAGAATGGTTTTTAACAGGGAAAAATGCAAAGTACTACATCTGGGCAATAAAAATGAAAAAAGCATATACAGAATGGGAGGAATAGGCCTAAGCAACAGCACATGTGAAAAAGATTTGGGTATACTAATAGATCACAGACTGAATATGAGTCAACAGTGTGATGCAGCAGCAAAAAAGGCAAATGCAATTCTAGGATGTATTAACAGAAGCATACAGTCTAGATCACGTGAAGTCATTATTTCCCTCTACCCCTCTTTGGTCAGACCTCATCTGGAATATTGTGTCCAGTTTTGGGCACCACATTTTAAAAAAGACATCAACAAACTGGAGCAAGTTCAGAAAAGAGCAACCAGAATGGTGACCGGTCTGCAAACCCTGTCTTATGAGGAAAGATTGCAGGATTTGGGATTGTTTAGTTTGCAAAAGCGAAGACTGAGAGGAGACTTAATAGCTGTGTACAAATATCTAAAGGGCTGTCACATTGTAGAAGGATCAACTTTATTCTCATTTGCACAAGGAAAGACTAGAAGCAATGGGATGAAACTGAATGGGAGGAGACACAGATTAGATATTAGAAAAAACTTTTTGACAGAGTGATCAATGAGTGGAACAAGCTGCCACGAGAAGTGGTGAGTTCTCCTTCAATGGAAGTCTTCAAACAGAGGCTGGACAGACATCTGACTGGGATGATTTAGCGAATCCTGCTTTGAGCAGGGGGTTGGACCAGATGTCCCAGGAGGTCCCTTCCAACTCTACGATTCTATGATTCTATGAAACTTCTTGTATGTGGTTTCGAGCACATTGAGGGGTGCAGTTTTTAGAATGCTGTCACTTTTAAGTATTTTCTGTCATGTACACCCCTCAAAGTGACTTTAAACGTGCTGTGGTCTCTAAAAAATGTTTTTGTAAATTATTTTGTAAAAATGAGAAATCGCTGGTCAACTTTTAACCCTTATAACTTCCTAACAAAAATTTTTTTTTCCAAAATTGTGCTGATGTAAAGTAGACATGAGGGAAATGTTATTTCTTAAGTATTTTGTGTGACATATCTTTTTGATTTAAGGGCATAAATAATAAAAGTTTTAAAATTGAAAAATTTTAAAATTTTCGCCATACTTCCGTTTTTTTCATAATTAAATGCAAGTCTTATTGAATAAATTTTACCACTATCATGAAGTACACTGGCTGCTGTAATCTCAGGACTGTGCTAACTAACCAGTGCTGGGGCTGCTGTAATCTCAGGACTGTACCCAACTATCGAGTGCTGCAGCTGCTGTAATCTCCAGGCTGCGCTTACTAGCAAGATTCCTGTACACACACATACTGCTTGCAATTCTTTTCTTTGGCTTCACAGTAAAAATGCCAACCTTGTGGCTGTATCAACTTTAAAGATTTAAAGTATCCTAAACATAATTAAACCTACAGTGCAAACAGGAGCTTCTCTTCACAATGGTTTCAATGTTAAATAAACAAATTGCATTTACTTTTCAATGGAACCCCAAAATGCAATTCAGTGGATGCCACCACTTTATAGATTATCACTAGATGGGGGCCAGATGCGATAGGGTGGTAATGTCACGATGGGGGCAGGCTTTGCAGCGTTGAGAATCTCTCCCTCCCATGTGCTCACCCACCTATCCAATCTCTCTTTCCCCATGTGCTGACTTCTCCTGTCTGTGCTCTCTTCTTTGTCCTGTCTACCCCATGTGCTATCCCCCTTGTCTGCTGTCTCTCTCCTTCCTGTGCTGTGTTCTTCCCTCATGTGCTGTCCCACTTCAGCTGTCTCCCCTCTGTGCTCTGTCTCTCTCACCCCTGTGTCTGACCTTTTTTTATTATTATTATTATTATTATTATCATACATTTATATAGCGCCGTTTATTCCATAGCGCTTTACAGGGAAAAGGGGAAATATAGACAAGTACAATAAACATGTGCAAGACAAGGGACACACGAGTACAGAAGGAGAGAGGACCTTGCCCGCGAGGGCTCACAGTCTACAGGGATAGGTGAGGATACACTAGGAGAGGGTTGAGCAGGTTGTGCGGTGGTTCAGTAGACCGAGGATCATTGCAGGCTGTAGGCTTGTCGGAACAGGTGCGTCTTCAGGTTCTTCTTGAAGGTTTCCGTTGTTGGTGAGAGTCTGATATGTTGCGGCAGAGAGTTACAGAGTATGGGGGAAGCACGGGAGAAGTCTTGTATGCGGTTGTGGGAAGAAGAGATGAGGGGGGAGTAGAGAAGGAGTGGTATGTTCTGATCTCGTACAGAACATACCACAGCTCCTGGGCAGGGGACGAAGCAAAAGACAATACTGGCATTACAGCAGGAGATCTCAGAGGATACATTTTGTGAGGTAAAATATTGTTTAAAACCAGTCAGTGAAATATTTTACCTCACAAAATGAATCCTCTGTGACGATATTTCTTCTCCAGACATGCCGAACACTGAATCAGTCGAAAGGCTCTATATTTACCTTTTGGACCACACCCTTGGGGTGGAGATATGGTTAACAGCCACCCACTCACTCTTCAGTTGTTCACAAAAACCTAACCCTTAATATGGTCGATTAACCAATTTCAGCATATAGTGTGCTGGAGCATTTTTCCAGGATAATATCACTGAAGTTAATATCTTCAGTGAAACATATCTCCCCTCCAGTATTTTACCATTGAGCTTCTCACAATGTTTATAGGTCTGATGCTTTCCTTAAATTTTTATCTATTTCACTTTATAGTTCTTATTATTGCTCTAGTTTTGAACATTGTTTATAGAGAGTGTGTAGGAGGGACGAGGAAAACTCCATTTAAGATTTATTAATTCAGGCCCCATAGATTATCCAGAGATCTCCCTTCAACAGAAGGGTTGAGGCCCCTACTCTTGGGATAAGTACACAATTCCCAAAAGAACAGAACTTTACCATATGCCAGAGAATTAGAGGCCACGTCTTAATGAAGACAGAAGGAGCAGAGCTGAGACCCTCTGCTCTCTTTTGTGCAAGGCGGCCAACATCAATGGAAGCTCTAGACACTTGGGCACCAACATCTAGAGATGAAATATGAAAGTACCATGCATCTCAGGGGTAAGTCCAATATACCACCAGAACCCTGGGAGCCCTCCACACGCACCCCTGCGTCTCATCATTCTCTAGAGGTCCCAGATGCTGAGCTATCGAGACTGGCTCTCCAGAACCACTTAGCCGACCCAAGTTTGGACTCTCCGTATAGGTCCAGCCCCATCGAACCCATTGGGACGTCAGTCGTCCCATTTGGACCTCCCACTAGGAAGTTATGACCCATCCTAGATATTGCGACTTATTTAGGGTAGGAGGTCAAGGGAGGAGAATTCAGTCCAACCCTGAGGGGCAATGGCAAATATCGGAGGGGGTGAGCTAAGGGTTAAAAGCTAGCTACACCCATTTAGCCATTGTCATTGTTCTGCCATAGAAGCCATGTCTCGTCACGCATGGAGACGGACCAGAAACAAAAAAAGGTGCCTGTGGATACGAGAGATTCCCTCCATCCACATGCTATAAGTAACAGTAATGTGACACATATCGCTAACTGCAATCCCGTACCTGAACACTACTTTTATCTGTACTTTTGGCTACAATACCTGTATGTTACTCTGTATATATTTGTAGCATCTATTGTGCCTTTCAATTAAAATATCATTTAATTTTGGACTGCTCTTTTATCTTGAAACCCGATTTCCCACATCTGTGAGTTGTCTAGTACTTATACGCTACCTGGAGTTGGTTTCTGACCCGAAATAAGCTTGTTAACAGACCAGGCTTATATCTATCCAGGAACTGGTGGTAGCACACCATTCTGGTGTTATTGGGGGATCCTGGCAGTGACGGACTGAAGGTTTATATATATATATTCCCTGCCTGGGTCATGTGATATATATACTGCCCTCACTGCAGAGCGCCCCGATAAAGAGTACATGACAGGGCAGCCTCTCCAGCGACTACTTATTCTAGGTGAAGTTCCCTGACTGACCTGAGGGTAAGGGGGTGCCAGAGAGCGGCGACTGTGTAAGTTCCGTCACAGATTGGTGACGGCGAGGTGCCATCCGTATCGCCCAGCTCTCTTGTGTGTGTTTCCTTACAGAGTGCAAATAAGGACATTCAGTATAAGTTGACGTTAAGTGATGGCACAATTACGCATAATTTGAGTGCCAACCTCCGCAGTTAAGCAGGTAAAAATCAGGGTCAGATTAGGGACTTTCCTAGTCTGAACAGGGATTTGTTGGGTTCAGGTGTTTTGTCTCTCCTGTTTTGTACGTAACCCATATGAGTGTGCTTATACAGTCATAACATTATGAAGTATATGAGCCACCTCTGTTATGATTGAGCCACCGTAGGAGGCAAAAACAGAAATGCTAGCTAAGTCCAGAAAACCAGAGAAGTTGGCAACTATCAGATTGCAGACCCCTGAACCTATCAACACAACTAGCAGTAGCCGTGGGGGGTTCCTACGATGACCTAGACCCCTCGATCACAGCCGGAGAGATACATAGGCCTAAAGAAGGAAAGGGGAAATCTATCTGCCCCAGAGCAGACCCCAAAGCAATAGGCAGCCCCCCACATATAATGACGGTGAAGCAAGATGAAAACACTTACACAGACAGAAAGACAGACTGAGCAAAGACGGGGCCAAAAACTACCTAGATAGGAACGGATAGGAAGGCTGCTGTCTGCAATCTGCCAAAACCCTATCAGAGACAAAAGCCAACAAGCTGATATAAAAATGACCCTGAAGCAACTAAGCTTCAAAAACTAAATCAGCACTCAGGTACTTTCAGAAGACAGAGCTAACGGAACACTGCACACTCCAGCAGGGAGTGGCAGAATCCAAAAGCAAGAAAAACAAAAGCAAATCTTAAATGCAAAAGGCAAAACAGAAAACTTAGCTTTAGGAGAGCAGGAATCAGACTGGTGTCCAAGAGTCCACAGAGAAGTCACCCGCAGGGCAGAAAGGGCGTAGGCTGCCTTAAATCCAGTCAGTGACTCCACTCAGCCAATCGTCTTCATTAGTCCCAAGTGCCTGATAATCAGGCTCACTACCTTCCTTCACTAGAATAGGGAGTTCACCAGGCCTCAGTGACGGAGGGGAAAATGAACTCACAACAGTACCCCCCCTTGAGGAGGGGTCACCGAACCCTCAACAACGCTACCAGGGCGATCAGGGTGAGCCCGATGAAAGGCACGCACCAATCTTTTGGCATGAATATCAGAGGCAGAGACCCAGGAATTATCCTCCTGACCATAACCCTTCCACTTAACCAAATACTGGAGTCTCCGTCTAGCCAGACGGGAATCCAGAATTTTCTCTACCTCATATTCCAAGTTACCTTCAACCAATACAGGGTCCGGAGGTGCCACCTCAGGCACAACTGGCTTAACAAACCTCTTCAACAAGGACTTATGGAACACATTATGGATCTTAAATGTGACAGGAAGAGCCAAACGAAAAGAGACCGGATTAATAATCTCCAAAATCTTGTAAGGTCCAATAAATCTAGGCTTAAACTTAGGAGAAGCCACCTTCATAGCAATATTTTTTGATGATAACCACACCATATCACCAATCTTAAACTGGGGACCAATGGTCCTATGTTGATTGGAAAACCACTGGGCCTTTTCCTGGGAGAGAGATAACTTATCCACCACTTGGTCCCAGATCTGGTGCATTCTCTCCACCACAGTGTCAACACCTGGGCAGGCAGAGGGCTCCACCTGCCCTGAAGAAAATCGAGGATGAAACCCAAAGTTACAAAAAAAAGGTGACATCAAAGTGGCAGAACTAGCTCTATTATTCAAAGCAAATTCGGCCAAGGGCAAAAATGAAACCCAATCATCCTGATCAGCGGAAATAAAACATCTCAAATACGACTCCAAGGTCTGGTTTGTTCTCTCTGTCTGCCCATTGGTCTGAGGGTGAAAAGCAGAGGAGAAGGACAACTGAATTCCCAACTTCGAACAGAACATCCTCCAAAATTTAGACACAAATTGAACTCCTCTGTCAGATACAATGTTCTCAGGAATCCCGTGCAAGCGAACCACCTGTTGCAAAAACAGGGGCACCAACTCAGAGGAAGATGGCAACTTAGGGAGTGGTACAAGATGAACCATCTTAGAGAACCTATCACAAATCACCCAAATAACAGTCATTCTTTGAGAGACCGGCATATCAGAGATGAAATCCATTGAAATATGGGTCCATGGCCTCCTGGGGACCGGCAAAGGCATCAACAACCCACTAGAGCGAGAACAAGATTTAGACCGGAAGCAAGTCCCACAGGACTGCACAAAATTCCTGACATCATGAGACAAGGTGGGCCACCAAAAAGAGCGACTCACCAGATCTCTAGTACCAAAAATACCTGGATGACCAGCCAATGCAGAGCAATGAACTTCAGACATCACTCTCTTCTTCCACTGGTCAGGAACATACAACTTTCCACTGGGGCAACGCTCAGGTTTGTCCTCCTGGAACTCTTGCAGAGCAAGTCTCAAATCGGGCGAGATGGCAGAAAGAACTACCCCTTCGCCTAAGATGGTAGCAGGCTTGGTCACCACAGGAGAATCAGCAAAGAAACTCCTAGAGAGGGCGTCTGCCTTGACATTCTTAGTTCCAGGAAGGAAAGAGACCACAAAATCAAAACGTGTAAAAAACAAGGCCCACCTAGCCTGTCTAGGGTTCAAGTTAGCCGACTCTAGGTAAATCAAATTTTTGTGGTCAGTGAGGACCACAACTTGATGTTTGGCTCCCTCCAACCAATGTCTCCACTCTTCAAATGCCTATTTCATGGCCAACAGTTCCCGATTCCCCACATCATAGTTACGTTCAGATGAAGAGAACTTTCGGGAAAAGAAAGCACAGGGATTCATTTTAGATGTTACCGGATCCTTTTGGGACAACACCGCTCCTGCACCAATCTCAGAAGCATCCACCTCTACCTGAAACGGGAGTGAGACATCAGGTTGCCGCAGAACCGGGGCGGAGGTAAATCTACGCTTCAGCTCCTGAAAGGAAGCAACCGCCTCCGGAGACCAATTCAACACATCCGCACCCTTCCTGGTCAGGTCAGTCAATGGTTTGGCAATACTAGAAAATTTTGCTATAAATTTCCGATAAAAATTAGCAAAACCCAAAAACTTCTGGAGGGCCTTCAAAGAAGTGGGCTGAACCCAATCATAAATGGCCTGTACCTTGGCCGGGTCCATTTCAATAGTTGACGGAGACAAAATAAATCCCAAAAAAGAAATCCTCTGTACTCCAAAAAGGCATTTTGATCCTTTGACATACAGAGAATTCTCTCTCAAGATCCGGAACACAGTCCGAATATGTTCCACATGAGCATCCCAATCCTTGGAGAAGATCAAAATATCGTCCAGATAGATAATCAAAAATTTATCGACAAAGTCTCGGAAAATATCGTTCATGAAGCACTGGAAGACAGAAGGGGCATTAGTGAGCCCAAAAGGCATCACCAGGTACTCAAAATGTCCCTCTGGAGTATTAAACGCCGTCTTCCATTCATCCCCCTGCTTAATGCGGATAAGATTATACGCCCCCTGAGGTCAAGCTTTGTAAACCAGCAAGCACCTCTGACTCTAGAGAATAGATCCGAAATCAGGGGTAACGGATACTGATATTTAATAGTAATTTTATTGAGGGCACGATAATCAATACAAGGCCTTAAAGAACCATCCTTCTTGGCCACAAAAAAAAAACCGGCACCTAAGGGTGAAGAGGATGGTCTAATATGACCCTTCTCCAACGCCTCCTTAATTTAGGACCGCATAGCCTCGTGCTCGGGTACAGATAAATTGAAGAGCCGACCCTTAGGAAATTTACACCCCGGGGCTTAGTTCAATTGCACAGTCATAACTCCTATGAGGAGGCAAGGACGCAGACTCATTCTCACTAAATACATCATAGAAGTCCGCCAAATAGTCAGGAACCTCATGCGACTGAGGAGAGGTGGAAAAAACCGGAGCCTCACTAAAGGTACACCGGCAACCCCAACTCACCACAGACACAGACTTCCAATCCAAAACTGGATTATGAATCTGCAACCAGGGAAACCCCAGAACAACGGCATCATGCAGACCATGCAACACCAAAAATCTGCAATTTTCTTGGTGGTCTGGGGCTACCCGCATGACCAACTGGGTCCAAAACTGAGGTTTATTTTTAGCCAGAGGGGTAGCATCAATCCCCCTCAAAGGGATAGGTGTCTGCAGAGGTGTCAACGGAAATCCACAACGTTTAGCAAAATCCAAGTCCATAAGGTTTAGCGCTGCTCCCGAATCCACAAAAGCCTTGGCGGAAAATGTGGACAGGGAACAGATCAGAGTAATCGCCAAAAGAAACTTAGGCTGAACTCCACCAACAGAAAACGTGTGTGCAAAGCGTTTCTCACGTTTAGGACAAACAGAAATAATATGTGAGGCATCTCCACAGAAAAAACACAGCTTATTACGCCTTCTGAATTCCTGACGTTGTGCCTTAGACAAAACTCTATCACATTGCATAGGTTCAGACGTCTGTTCAACCGGTGGCAACACCTCTCGTGTAATCCTGCGTTCACGTAAACGCCGATCAACCTGAATGGCTAAAGACATAGAATCGTCCAGACCAGAGGGAACAGGAAATCCCACCATAGTATCTTTTACGGCTTCTGACAAACCCTTCCGAAAGAGAGCAGCCAAGGCACTATCATTCCAGGTAGTAAGGACTGCCCACTTTCGGAACTTTTGACAGTACAACTCTGCAGATTCTCGACCCTGGTTCAATGCTAACAGGGTCTTTTCAGCCTGATCAATAGCATTAGGTTCGTCGTACAGCAACCCCAAGGCTTGAAAAAATGCGTTCACATTAGTCAGAATAGGGTCATCTGGTTTCAAAGAAAACGCCCAATCCTGGGGATCGCCGCGCAGAAAAGAGATGACAATTTTAACCTGCTGCGCGGGGCTCCCTGACGAGTTAGGCTTCAAAGCAAAAAATAATTTACAATTATTTTTGAAACTCAAAAATTTAGATCGATCCCCAAAAAATACATCAGGTGTAGGAATCTTTGGTTCAACAGCATGTGAACGAGCAAGATAGGCGGAAATTCTTCGCACTTCAGCAGCGAGCTGCTCCACACGATCAGACACTTGCTCAATCTCCATTGAGAGAAAAAAAAAAAAATTCCCCCTACGGCCTCAGAGATATAGAGGAAAGAATATACACACACACACTTTTTTTTTTTTTTAAACACAATTCTTTCCTGCTATTGAGTACCCAAGGATCTGCGGTTTGGCGGGTGATTGTGTTATGATTGAGTCACCGTAGGAGGCAAAAACAGAAATGCTAGCTAAGTCCAGAAAACCAGAGAAGTTGGCAACTATCAGATTGCAGACCCCTGAACCTATCAACACAACTAGCAGTAGCCGTGGGGGGTTCCTACGATGACCTAGACCCCTCGATCACAGCCGGAGAGATACATAGGCCTAAAGAAGGAAAGGGGAAATCTATCTGCCCCAGAGCAGACCCCAAAGCAATAGGCAGCCCCCCACATATAATGACGGTGAAGCAAGATGAAAACACTTAGACAGACAGAAAGACAGACTGAGCAAAGACGGGGCCAAAAACTACCTAGATAGGAACGGATAGGAAGGCTGCTGTCTGCAATCTGCCAAAACCCTATCAGAGACAAAAGCCAACAAGCTGATATAAAAATGACCCTGAAGCAACTAAGCTTCAAAAACTAAATCAGCATTCAGGTACTTTCAGAAGACAGAGCTAACGGAACACTGCACACTCCAGCAGGGAGTGGCAGAATCCAAAAGCAAGAAAAACAAAAGCAAATCTTAAATGCAAAAGGCAAAACAGAAAACTTACCTGATAATCAGGCTCACTACCTTCCTTCACTAGAATAGGGAGTTCACCAGGCCTCAGTGACGGAGGGGAAAATGAACTCACAACACACCTCCACTGCCATGTTTTTCGCGCCAGACCTTGCGAGGAGCTGACTTGTTGACTCTGATATTTTGCCTGGATGTCAACTTCTTAGCCTTTGAAAGGCTAGACGGACTTAATTTCGTATTCTTCCAACTGTCATGGCACTTGCATGATGCAGCTTGGCAATTTTCTTTTCTGAAAGCCTGCTATCGATGAGCTGGATGATGCTGTTTCTCTTTTCTTGGGAAAAGTTTCTCATGGCTGCGATTTGATTTGCAACCTTTCGCTTAGGAATCAACATAATAACACACTGAGCTATTAGTGAATGTGAGAACAGGTTGTATTTTGTAGTATACAGGAAGAAAATGATTTTTCCACCATCATGCAGTGTTGATAGTCAAAAGTGGATTTACAAACTACTAATAAAATAATGTAAATTTAGCATTTTAGGAGCAAAACAGTAGCAATGCAGTGACATGACAAGAATTTGCATAACTAATTATACACTAAATAGTTGCAAGTCACGTTTATGTATGAGATGATTGTCTATAAAATGATGGTAGTCTCATGTTCAAAGTAGTACTGGATGGCGAGATATGGAGTCTGAAAGTCAAAAGATTCAAATATTGTTACCCTTTTTATCATCAGTGTAAGCCATATAAACTAAGTGAACATGGTAATCATGACCTGATCCAACAAGTAGGACTCTGCACACAACTTCATCCCAAATGAACGGATACTGAAAAGGGTGCATTATGAAAGATTGAGATTTGTCTCCAAGGATGAAAGTAAGAAATGCTAGCTTCAGAAGAATAATATCAGGTACAGAATGGATGGGCGATTCGAAATATTGTCAGCAAAAACACTGAAGCTGCCTAGGGATATCAGGTCTATTGGTGCAGATTCCTTTGTCAGCATAAGCCTTTCATTTACACCTTAATATAAACCCTGACAGCTCCGGGCGAACTGTCAGATCAAATGAATCAAAAATACAATTTACTACCAAGAGCACGAAAAAAAAAAGAAAATAATAAAAAAGCTAAAATGTCAATTACAAGGGATCAAATACATTTTAACAATTAGCCTATTTAATGTTTCTTTTCTGAAAAGAATGAATAAATGAAGTATATATGGGATTTCATTTAAAGAATTGAGTAACCGACCAACAATATTAGAAACCTAACTTATTCATAAACGTAGGATTGCCATCAGGAAACCATCAATCATGCATGATCAAGGAGATTTGAAGAATCGGTGAAAAAATGTAATAAAATAATAGTTAATTTCATATGGGGAGATTAAGGAAACGACAAGGTTGCCAATATTTTGGAGAATAGTGTTGACTTTCTATTATGTCCTAAAATACAGAATGGTCCAACAGTATAGAAAGTTCAGCATACACGAGTTATAATAGACCTTTTGTGAGCAAAACTAGTGTGAATTTTCAGGACTCATTTTTTTTTCCTTTATTTACCGTGATGCTGGTTTTATCTCCTATATAAAATTCCGCACGCTCACCACTCATTTTCACAGAGCCACAGAGAAATCTTGATGATCAACATTATCTGCCACCCACTGAGAGAAATGACACTATATTTTCAATATGAACCGCGGTGTATAAAATATTACACTATACTTCCAACTTGTGACACTAAATATCTAGCCAACTACTCTTCCATCATGTTTGATTTGCAATAAACAAGAACCAATGGCTATTTCTCTTGTCATTAGGCAACTGTACTGTGCAGCAGTATGTTACTTGAATTGCTGCTTCTGATATCTGTCCAAGAGCAGCTCCCCTACCATGATGACCTCCTGGCCAGCTGTTCTGTGTAATTATTGCATCACAAATTACATCCTGTAATTGGGAGAAGCATGATGTAAATGAAATGGGGAAGTGATTTATGATGTAATAACATGCTATAGATTAAATGAAACCCTCAGCAAAGAGTAATTGAGATTAACGGCACTGATCTCAGCCATTACCAGACCTGTGACATATATCCTTTTAATCACGAGCAATGCTTAGCTCAAAGGTTTTGCACTAAGGCTGTGTGCCCATGATGCGATTTTTAAGCGTTTTTTCCATGATTTTCGGCACGAAAACACTGCAAAAACATTTAAAAAACTCGTACAGAACGCACCCCATGCATTCCTATGGCATTCCGCACATGCTGTGCTAATGCTGCGCTTTTTTCCGCGGCGGAATCGCATCGCGGAAAAAAACGCAGCATGCTCATTCTTTTTGCGGAATCGCAAAGAATTGCCGCAATTCCGCACCCATAGGAATGCATGAGAACCACTTACTTCCCGCATGTGGCTATGCCCACCATGCGCAAAGTTAAGCGTCTCATGTGCGGATGGTACCCACGGTGTGAAGAAGAGGAGACTGTCCTCCAGGACCTGGGTACCATACCCCTGAAAAAAAAAAGAATAAAAAATAAAAATTTGGGGTATATTTACCTTCCGGCGTCAGGCGCAGCCTTCCCGGGCCTCAGCGTTCCCAGTAATGCCTTGCTGCAAGGACCTGTGATGACGTAGTCTCGCGATACTCTAGCGGTCTCATGAGATCACTATAGCAACGCGAGACCAATGTCATCACAGGTCTCGCAAGGCATTGCTGGGAACGGGAGCATCGCTGGGAATGGGAGCGTCGCTGAGGCTGCGCGGGACGTGGAAGGTAAATGTACCCCGATTTTTTAATTTTTTATCATTTTTAACATTCTATCTTTTACTATTGATGCCACATAGGCGGCCTCAATAGTAAAAAGCTGGTCACACTTGTCAAACACTATGTTTGACGAGTGTGACCAACCTGTCAATCACTTTCCAAGCGATGATTCAAATCGCTTGGGAAGTGCTTGAATATCACACGCAAAAACGCGAACATAAATCGCGGTAAAATCGCAGGGAAAAAACGCGCATTTTCTGGGAAGGAGTCCGGTTTTGAGTGTCCGGTTTAAAACGCTACATGGGCACATAGCCTAATTGAGGAAATGTTCATTCATTGGATTCAGACAGTTTCCTGTTTTTACTTACATGATTTTCTTGGTAGAGATACAAAATGCCTTAATAGCAGATACAACATGAAGAGGTAAAAATATTGCCCAAATATATTTTACTACCAGTGATAAAAAAAATTCAGGTTCAATTCAAGCAAATTTAAAAATCTACATCCAATCTGTTGGACGAAACCAATCTAATGTTGTCATTTTTGACAAATCAAAGTAAGCTGGGTCGCTGCTTCCAGGACTGATGTATGGTGCAGACGGGACGTGGACCTGCCAGTGTGAGAAAGGTCCAAAAAGCATTACTTGACTTTGTCAGAAGGATTTGCGGCCTAGTGGGAATAACCAGAGACCCCAGCTAGGGTCTGTAAAAAAGAGGGGAAACATTGTATTGACACCCTTTATGATTGTGAACACTGCTCTCATTGGAGATTAGTCAGATAGCATAGAGAACTTGCTATAAGAATTACAGTGTGCTTGATAACATTGTGTATTGTATATCGTATACTGTAAATACTCTCTTTTCATACTATATCTGTTCTGTTGAAACCATCCCTCCCTATTCCCACGTTAGGAGAATAAACAGTTAAGTTGCTTAATTCTGTCTTGACCTTGTCTGCGTGTTGCATCCCGTGACCTGTTTACAACCTCACCTATGTTCGGGAACCGTGTGCCCACCCGGATCAGAAGCTTGGAGGATTCACCTTTAACAGGTGAGCCTAAACTGTATGTCTCGATAGAAGGAGAAACATTTCCACAGATAGGTATGTGCTAATTCAAACCATATGGTTTAGTATTGATATTGCATAGCTACGATTATAGGGGTTGTCCCATTAACAACATTTACAGTACGTCCAGGGGATCCGGCTACCGATATCACATCAATGACCAGAATGGGTTTTTTTTTTAAGTCCAATGTGTGAATGCAACAGTAGTGAGCAGCTAATTGCTCCTATAGACAGTAAATGGAACAATGCCATGACTATGGGGTCGCTGTGATCGGCTGGTGGTCACAGCAGTTTAAAACTCATACATAAAAGTTATTTATTGGATAATCACTTTTAAGTTTTTTTGTTTTTTTTTGGTTGATGAAGGCTAATAGAGTGCCAGATACAATGTGGTCATGATTCCCCTCTGTTGGCTTGCATTCATGTGCCATATAGCAACTTTTCCTGCATTTGCCAAAGTCCTATTGTTGTTGACCTCATGCAGTTTTCGCATGAACAAGTATGCTTTAACAGTGTATTTATTCACTGCATGTTGTTTAGCAGGGACATTACCACAGATATTCCATGTTGGACTATTACATTTGAATTGTGCAGTAAAAAAAAAATTCTATCAAAGCATGTTTATACAGTTCTGGCAAAAATTAACAGACCACCACATCAAAACCCTGTCATGGGCAGTCCATTCTCCAGACCTGAACCCCATTGAAAACCTCTGGAATGTAATCAAGAGGATGATGAATAGTCACAAGCCATCAAACAAAGAAGAACTGCTTAAATTTTTCACCAGAAGCAGTGTGAAAGATTGGTGGCAAGCATGCCAAGACGCATGAAAGCTGATTTTAAAAATCATGGTCATTCCACAAAATATTGATTTCTGTACTCTTCCCAAGTTAAAACATTAGTATTGTTGTTTCTAAATAACTACAAACTTGTTTTCTTTGCATTATTTGATGTCTGAAAGTACTGTTTTTTTTTTAATTTTGATCATTTCTCCTTTTCAGGAAACAAAAAATCAAAATGTATTGCTTGGAAATTCAGAGGCATGTTGTCAGTAGTTTGTAGACTAAAAGAGCAATTTACATTTTACTCAAGAATATACCTATAAAGAGGAAAATCAAACAAACTGAACATTTGAAAGTGATCTCTTAATTTTTGCCAGAGCTGTATATGCAAATACCACATGCATTTTTAGCTCATCACAATCACATGGTCTGGCCTTACCTTAAGTCTGGTGTCACATATTCAGGTTTCATGGTCCAAGTACGGGCAGCAATATACAAACTGACTGTAGGTCGCATGACCCGAACTTGACATGCCTATGAAGCTGTCAAGTCCGGTAAGACGACCAGAAGCCAGACGGTGCATCACTGTCCATGCTCGGACTGCAAAACACAGATGGGTGAAACTGGCCTTAGGGTATCTGTCACCAGGGTCCTAATTATTTTTTTATTGCAATTTATAGCCACCTGGAAGTGAACGGTTGTAAATTCTGGAAACTAATTTGACTGCATATATTTGAAGTAATATGGTGGGTTCAAATACTGCTGTCATACTGTGCTTTTCTTTAATCCTGGTGAAAGCACTGCAGTTTTGCTGCAATTCTGAAAAATCATGGTGAAAAAAGCACTATGCCTGCAATGTCTGAACCTGCTGTTATTACTGTAGAATTATTCAGGAAAATACTTTTGCAAAACTTAGCATACCTTTAATGAGAATTAAATTTTCACAGAAAAGGTTTTTCCAGTATTGATCTAATCCTGGTCAGAGGGAGAGAAAGACCTTGGAAAAATTATTTGTCAGTCTGGTGGACCACTAGCATCCATGGACTGCATGTAATGCTTTTTTTTGCCTTGTAAGGGTATGTGCCCGCGATCAGGAAGAGCAGCGCTTTGGACGCAGTTCACCTGCGCTGCGTTCAAAGCACTGTGTTTTGTAATACAAGGTACAGTTGATGGGATTTATAGAAATTTTATGTCCACTCTGCTTCTATTTGACGCTGCGTATACTCATCCGCAGTGCAAGTTCACGTGCCTCAGCAAGTCAACTTCTGTTGCGGAGACTAGCGTCTCCGCAACAGAAGTTGACTTGCTGAGGCACGTGAAATTTCCACAGTAGAATGTATTGGATATGGTAAATACACATTTAATGTGTGATTGAAAACAGTGAAATTACACTGCTTCCAAAGCGCTGCTATTTCCTGATCGTGGGCACGTACCATAGCAGTAACCTAAGGTGATTGCTGATCAGTGATCACATAAAAAGCAGCAGCAGGTCCAAAAATCTATTTTCACAGTTTGAACGCTGCTGACTGGCATTATCAATTCCTTGGATATCTTTTTGTATTGCTTTCCTGTTTTATACAGTTCAACCACCTTTTCTTGTAGATCCGATGACAATTCTTTTGCTTTCCCCATGACTCGCAATCCATAAACGTCAGTGGCTCGATGAAAGATGGAAGAGTCTGCCTGGATCCCAGAAACTCACTCAGCTTTTATCTATACACACTGATTACAAGCAAACAGGTCACAGGTGAGGATGTTACCTATAGTAGCCAGTCAAACCCATTTGTGCCAACTTTTGTGTATGTTATCAGGCCAAATTCACCAGGGTATGTAAACTTTTGATCAGGCTCATTTGGATGTTTTGGGTTGCCATTATGATTTAAAAAGAGAAAACACAGTAGTTTGACAATAAATGGTTTCATCCAACCACTAACCATGAGTGGAGAAAAAGTTTTGATGTTATTATTCATATTCTCTGTAAAAAGGCCAAGAAAGCAAAAATTATGCCGGGGTATGTAAACTTTTGAGCACAACTGTACACTCTCAGCAGGTATTATGTACTAGTCCTATTCTGTCCTACTCATTAGTATAAAATGGGTTCATGACACCTGACGTTCATGCAGGTGTCCTGGCAGGTGTCAGCGCAACATCATCAGTGTCTCTTAGAACTTTAAGGAGAAACAGAAGAATGATGCCGGTTCTCCTAATGGAGAAGGAAAAAAGAGTTTTGTGCTGTTTAACTAAGAGGATATTATTTTATCTTAAGTTAGTGAGAAAAGTAGGTCACAGACAGTAAAGGAAAGATCACTCAAGTAACCAGGCCAAAGTTTTGACAGCATCGCAGAAATTGTAAGATCTATCAAACTTGCATTTTGACGGTAAATGAAAAATATGAATCCTGAGCATGAAACACAGCACTAAAACCTTGTGAAAAATTCACTTATACTTCTATCTGCATCTCCATCAATCTAGTGTTTGGATTTCACAGAGTGAACTAACTTTAGGGAGATGAGCCTCAGGTCATTACCATGCTATTGTAACATTTTTTAAGGTGGTAGGACTGCACACAAAGTGCAGTTATAGCATGTAAGTACTTCTAATTTCAAGCAATTGTAATATGGCTGCCAGACACGTCCTTGAGGGGAGATATTTATCATCAAGGTTGGTAGGTTTGGTGATGTAAGCCTGGGAAAGCATGCTCCAGCATGTATAGTGCTGAAAGAGTTAATAGGACGTTTCAGAGCCGGGTTTTACAAGCAGTCAAAAGAGTTGAGTGGGAATGACTGCTCACGCATCCCCACCCCATGGACATGGTTTGGAAGATAAAATGGAGTCCAAGTGTCTCATTCAGTGCTTGGGTCTGGAGATGTGTGGATCTTCTGTATGGTGACCTGTGCTAAAGTCTTACGAACTGGACACTAACCTGAGCGGGCGAACCTGAGATAATGTATGGACTTTTTACTTTGTGCTTTCACTTTGTGCCGCTAAAAAGGCTGTTTTTTGTTTGGTTTCCTGAGTGGTTTACTTGGTTCTCTAGCCATTTTAATGAAACCGCTTCCTGTGCCTACCTCAACTGCAGCTGAGTGAGTACAAATCTCTACAATTGGACAATTGGTGCTATAAGCACAGGCACGAATACCGAGAGGCAGTGTGACTGCCACTGAGATACCGCATGTCCTGGGTGAAAGCAACTGCAGGAGTCAACATGGAGGAGGTGATAAAGCAACTGGTGCAGGCTAATCTCCAGTAGCAACCGGTATGGCAGCAGCAGCATCAATAGCCACAGCAGCGACACAGCAGTGACACAGCAGATGGAACTCCTAGCCGAGGCAATCCGTGACATGGCCACTGCCCTAACCCCAAATCCAGGTTATGACTCACACGTGAGGAATTCGTTAAGAAGAGCATTGCAAAAGATGATCCTAAGGCATGACGTTGAGGCATTTCTGGTTGCCTCTGGAGCAGTGGGCAGAGGTTCTGGCGCCATTTAACAGAGTAACAGCAGAAGGCCTATTAATATCTAGCCTTGCAGGATGCAAGAGAGTATGCTAAGTTGAAGACTGAGATCTTGGCATGCTTAGGAGAAACTCTGACTGTCAAAGCGCAATGGGTGCACCACTGGGTCTATTGCGCTGACAAACCTCCCCGTCCCAAATGTGTTTGACCTGCTACACCTGGTCTAAAAAATGCTTTCAACCAGAACCTTCCTCCCCATTACAGATGGTGGAGAGGGTCATCATGGACATATTCATACATTCTCTTCCAAGACCGGTGCAATCCTAGGTTGCCCAGAGAGATCCTCGGAATGCCGATGACCAGGTGGGTCTGGTGCAAAGGTACCAGGCGGTTGAGAGTTCCTTGGGGAAGCAAAGGGTCTTAGCATCTCTATATTGTGGTTCTCAAAGGGGGTGGACACCCGAAAAAAGGGAACTAGAGCCACATCTGGGGGTGTCCAAAAGTCCAGGAGGGATTTGAGTTGTTGAAAAAGGCCCCATCCAGTGACATAATTTGTTGGAGATGCCACACCCCGGGTCATATAGCCGCCTTTTGCCCCATAACCACCGAGACAATGGACTGCAGCATAGGATGGTGCTGCTCATATTTTGCATATCTAGCCTGCAGTGCTGTCCCTCAACCAGGCGGGGGCCACAGGCATGCCCCATATCAGTGATCGGAGTGCAAATGACTGGCCTGTTGGACCCGGGTAGTTTGGAAACCTTAGTAAACGCCTCAATTCCTGGGAAGATAGGCGTCCATTGTATCCATGGGAACGCTAAGGACTACCCTGTGGCCCAAGTGCTCATAGACACAAACTGTGGCACTGAATCCCATGAGGTGGGTGTAGTCAAGGATGTATTGCACCCTGGTTTAATAGGGCGGAACTTTGCATTATTTTGGGACTTGTGGGGGAAAGAGAGGATCCCTGGTTGCCCGGACAACAGCGAGGTCCCTCCTAAAGAAACCTCGTCGCAGGCTGCAGCTGATGGGTTTCCCTTTTGTGTGCTTGTTGGCAATGAGAATGAGGCAGCATCCCTGGAGGCCAACATCCCTGCGCTGGAGGTGTCCAGGAAAAACTTTGGAACCACTCGGATCATTGATTTAACTCTAAAAGGGGCTTTTGATAATGTGACGGTACTTAATGGTGTTGCTCAAGAGCCGGGGGTTGACATTCGATACCGGCACTTTCCTGTAAGTGGAGAGTTACTATATTGTGTCACCAAGCTGCGAGGGGAGGTAATTGAGCAGTTACTGGTGTCAGAGCCATACAGACGCAAGGTGATAGACATGGCACATGCACATGTGTTAGGTGGTCATTTGATTGTAGAAAAAAACAAGAAACGGATCCTCCAGAGGTTTTATTGGCCCAGTTGTCACTGAGAAATCATAAATTATTGTAGGTTATGTTCCACATGCCAGCTGACCTCCCCGATGGCTCACTTTCATAGCCCCTTCGTGCTATTGCCTATCATTGAGGTGCCATTTGATCGTATAACCATGGATCTATTGGGACCCCTCGTCAAGTCCTCCAGAGGGAATCAGTAGATCTTGGTGGTACTGTACTATTCTATTCAGTATCTGGAGGCCGTACCACTATGAAACTCCTCCACTAAGTGTATAGCCTGGGAGTTGGTTCACATCTTTTCTAGAACGAGGTTACCTAAGGAGATCCTAATGGACCAAGGGAATCCATTCATGTCAAAGGTGATGAGAGAATTGTGCAAAGCCCTGCAAATCACACAACTCTGGACCTCAGTCTACCATCCACAGAAGGATGGCTTGGTGTATGCCATGTTATTATTATTATTATTATTATTTTTATTATGCATTTATATAGCGCCATTTATTCCATGGCACTTTACATGTGAAAAGAGAAAATATAGACAAGTATAATAAACATGTGTAAGACAAGGGACACACAAGTACATAAGGAGAGGGGACCCTGCCCTCGAGGGCTCACAGTCTACAGGGATGGGTGAGGATACAGCAGGAGAGGGTAGAGCAGGTCGTGCGGTGGTTCAGTAGACCGAGGATCATTGCAGGCTATAGGCTTGTCGGAACAGGTGGGTCTTCAGGTTCTTCTTGAAGGTTTCCATTGATGGTGAGAGTCTGATGTGTTGCGGCAAAGAGTTCCAGAGTATGGGGGAAGCACGGGAGAAGTCTTGTATGCGGTTGTGGGAAGAAGAGATAAGGGGGGAGTAGAGAAGGAGATCCTGAGATGATCGAAGGTTGCGTGCGGGTAGGTACCTAGAGACCATTTCACAGATGTATCGAGGAGACAGGTTGTGGATCGCTTTGTATGTCATGGATAGGGTTTGGAATTGGAGCCTATGGGCAATAGGAAGCCAGTGAAGGGCCTGGCATAGGGGGAGGCTGGGGAATAGCGGAGAGACAGGTGGATTAGTCAGGCAGCAGAGTGTAGAATGGACTGGAGTGGAGCCAGAGTGCTAGAGGGGAGGCCAGAGAGTAGGAGGTTGCACTAGTCGAGGCGGGAGATGATAAGAGCATGCACTAGTGTTTTTGTGGTTTCGTGGTTGAGGAATGAGCGGATCCGGGAAATATTTTTGAGTTTGAGGCGGCAGGAGGAGGCGAGGGCTTGGATATGTGGTTTGAAAGAGAGTGCAGAGTCGAGGATCACCCCAAGGCACCGAGCATGCGGGACTGGGGAAAGAAAGCAGCCATTGACATTGATGGATAGGTCTGATGGAGGGGTAGAGTGAGATGGGGGAAAGATGATGAATTCTGTTTTGTCCATGTTCAGTTTGAGAAAGCGAGCAGAGAAGAAGGCTGAGATAGCAGACAGACATTGTGGGATTTCAGTCAGTAAGGAGGCGAGGTTGGGTTCAGATAGGTAGATCTGCGTGTCATCGGCATAGAGGTGATACTGCAAACCGTAGGATTCTATGAGCTGTCCCAAGCCAAAGGTGTAGATGGAGAATAGTAGGGGTCCTAGGACAGAGCCTTGAGGAACACCAACAGACAGGGGGCGAGGTGAGGAGGTGGTGTGTGAGAGGGAGACACTAAATGTTCGGTCTGTTAGGTATGATGAGATCCAGGATAGGGCCAAGTCTGTGATGCCAAGAGATGAGAGAGTATGTAGCAGGAGAGAATGGTCTACGGTGTCGAAGGCAGAGGACAGGTCCAGGAGAAGGAGGACAGAGTAGTGTCGCTTGCTTTTGGCGATTAGTAAGTCGTTATTGACTTTAGTTAGGGCAGTTTCAGTTGAGTGATGCGGTCGGAAGCAAGATTGTAATCGGTCAAAGAGGGAACAGGAGGAGAGGTGGGAGGACAGTTCAAGATATACATGCTGTTCCAGTAGTTTTGAGGCGTAAGGGAGAAGAGATATCGGGCGATAGTTAGACACAGAGGATGGATCAAGGGAGGGCTTTTTGAGGATGGGTGCGATTGAGGCATGTTTGAAGGATGAGGGAAAGACACCATTTGTAAGTGAAAGGTTGAAGAAGTGTGTTAGAAACGGGATGAAGACTGTGGCCAAGTAAGGGATGAGGTGAGACGGGAGTGGGTCGAGGGCACAAGTGGTGAGGTCTGATCTTGACAGAAGGGTGGAGAGCTGATCTTCTGTCATGGTGGAGAAGGGCATAGAAAAGGATGGCCGCGACTGGAACTGTCTACTGCCATACCTTCTGTTCTCCATCAGAGAAGTCTCACAGGCCTCTACTGGATTCTTCCCTTTTGAACTGTTGTATGGCCGACACCTGCGTGGGACCCTGGAAGTACCAATGGAGACATGGGAGGCACAATCTATACCCTACCGGAGTGTAATCGAACATGTGGTTCAGATGCAAGAGAGAATTGCCAAGCCAAGGTGATGCACATCATGAAAGAACACCTCAAAGCACAAGAGGCACAGTCATTTTGTACAATAGATCGACGAGAATGAGGTCTGACTCTGCTGTAATTTAAATGCTGCTTTTTTCCTTTTTGGGCCAGCAACGGTTAATGTCAGTATCCTTGCTGGCAGCTTCTTTTTGGCTGGTCGGCTGATGTGGGTTGTGACCACTCCCATCATTTAAATAGTCACATGACACATCAGATGACTGTTGGTAATAGAGTTATTCTTTGCAGACCAGCCTGGAGTTAGGAGCTGTCTGCTGTAAGTGATGTAGCTGCTGCTGCTGTGGCATTTTGGATTCCTGGTGCCGTATCCTCTGCTGTTTGGAACTTTACAGCAAAGCAAGTCACAGAATATTGTTTCCATTATCTTTGTCTCTCTCGTGTTTGTCACTTCCCCTGTGGCGTTACCATCTGCAGTGGTGATGCTAGAGTCCTTGCCTGGTCAGTGCACTAGCCAGGGTGTATTGAGCTGACAATCAGGGACTAGGCATGTGACGGCAGCGGGGGGGAAGGACGCGCATTGGAAGTTAGGGGAGTTTAGAGACAGGCACAGATTGGAGTCAGGAGGTGACGCATCACTCTCTCCCTACTGTTAGAGTCATAATTAGAGATGAGCAAATTTGTTCAGGTTTTGACCCCGAATCTCATTTTGACATATTCGAGCCATATTTAAATAATATTCATGCCAAATGTATATCTTATGATCAGTTCCAATAATCATGTAAAACCTGAGGCAAAAATATGTATTGCAGATAGGAGTTTATTCAAAACATATATCAGTCACACAGTGTCGCCAACGTTTCGGCCAGTATGGCCTTTATCAAGGTAATTATCTGTGTGACTTTTGATGAGGAGAACTAGATGCTGATACGCATATGGAAGTGTTAAGGACAAAGCCGCTGTGTGAAACACTGATGTAAAGGCCTTACTGGCCGAAACGTCAGCGACATTGTGTGACTGATATATGTTTTGAATAAACTCCTAACTGCAATACATATTTTTGCCTCAGGTTTTACATGACTGTTGATATTTGCTTCCTGAAGGCATTGGCTGGCTTTCCCCATTTTTTGATTATATATTATGATCATTTCCAATCATGTTTGGTAATTTCTACTCCCATTGACTCTAATGACGTTTGGCTGTGTTCGATGAATATTGCAAAACAATATTCGATTCCGTTCGTATTTGGAACTGAATCCGAACAAATTAGCTCATCTCTAGTCTTAATCTCTGTATTCCATCCCATCGTTGGTGTATGATGCGCCGTCTGATGGACTTGCCTGCATGCGAGAGTGACATGGGGATTGGGTACTGGTGCTACAATGGAGAGCAAATCATGGCCAAGTGGCAGGGCCCCTATGAAGTAGTTGAAATGGTTGGTGACATCAACTATAAAGTCCACCAACCAGGGAGAAGAAAGCCATGCCAGGTGTACAACGTCAACCTGATTAAGTCATGGCGAGATAGAGAGCCCTTGGAAGCTGCGTGCCTGGTGGCTAAGTCTGAAGCTGATGTGAAAGAGGTTAAGGTGGAAGAAATGCTGTCATTTGGCCAAAAGCAACAGTGCCGAGAGTTGCTACATCAGAACAGAGACCTGTTCTCAGAACTACCAGGTTGTACTAGGATCATAGAGCATGAGGTTATGACAGAACCTCATCTCCAGGTAAACTTGAAGCCGTATTGGATTCCCGAAGCACGCAAAGAGTTGATCTCGAAAGCAGTGAAGTGGATGCTGAGCCCGGGAGTCATTGAAGAGTCCAAGAGTGGCTGGTCTAGAGGTTGGTAGCGTCAGTGATGTTATCCTGGAAAAAGCATGCTCCAGCAAGTATAGTGCTGAGAGAGTTTTTAGTGCGTTTCAGGGCCGGGTTGTTTGAGCAGTCAAAACAGATCCATAGGCATGGTTTGGCAGATAAAATGGAGGTCAAGTGTCTTATTCAGTGTTTAGGTCTGGAGATGTGTGGATCACCTGTGCAATGGTCTGCGCTAAGGCCAACTGGACACTAGCCTGAATGTGGGAACCCATAATATTGTATGGACTTTTTACTTTGTGTTTTCAATTTGTGCTGCAAAAGGCTGTTTTTTTTGTTTAGTTTCCTGAGAGGTTTATGCAGTTCTAGTAACCTGCCTGGACATTTTAACGAAACCGCTTCCTGTGCCTCAGCTAAGTGAGTAAAAACCTCTACAGAATAGAGCATTGAAATTATTTTAAACCTCACAATGTAATGTTTTGTATGAGGTTGGGGCTTTTATAGATATAACCTAAGATAGAAGCAAAATGAACATGTACCCTGCTATAAGTAAGTAAAAAGCAGTAGTGCATATAAATAACATAGGGTACTTGGTAAACATTGTTTTATTTTTTTTTAAAAAAAGTGTAAAAGCCATCCCACCAGCACCAAGGTGTACCCAGTCGGACATTCCTAACCTCTAGTATTAAAACCTTACGATATGTCAAAAATGACCTCAATGTGCTCAATGTGAATAAGGATCGAACAGGACTGGGGTCCAACTGTGGACACCCAGCAATAGGAAGCCATATAAATGTAATGCCCAGCTCAAAGAAACGGAGGCCACGCCCTTACCTGCACTGAGTGTAAGAAACTAAAGCAAAACCAAAAAAATGAACTGGAGCATAAGTTGGTATACACGCAATGTGTAGGATCATGTTCACACTAGCCATTAAACAGACACAACATAAGACAGTAACAATATGAACATATACCCTGCTGGAAGTAAGAAGCAATCGTGCATATAAATAATATAGGGTACTTAGTAAACACTGTTGATTTTAAAAAAATCACAAAAGCCATCCCAACAGTGCCAAGGTGTACCCAGTCAGGACCGTCCAAAATTTTAGTATTAAAACCTTACCATGTGGCAAAAATTGCCTCAATGTGAATAAGGGTCTACACCCAGACATGGGAAGCTATTTAAACGTTTTTAACACATGGTAAGGTTTTAATATTAGAGGTTAGGAATGGCTTTTACACTCTTTTTTAGAAAAAACAGTGTTAACTAAGTGTTATTTGTATGCGTTATGGCTTTTTACTTACAGCAGGGTATATGTTCATTTTGTTTCAATCTTAGGTTTTATCTGTTTAACGGACAGTGTGAACATGCTTGTACACGTTGCATGTATCCCAACTTATACTCCAGTTCATTTCTTTCTGTTATACTTTTTCAAATATGCATCAAATAGTGGCTTCTCTGTATTTTAAGTATGTCCTCACTATATATGAAACTGAACCTGTCAAAGACTGAACTCCTTGTGTTTCCTCCCGCTACTAATGTACCTATACCCGACATTGCCATTTCCGTGTGTGGTTCCACTATTACTCCCCAGCAACATGCCCGCTGTCTTGGGGTCATACTTGACTCCGAGCTTTCCTTTGCCCCCCACATTCGATCACTGGCTTGCTCTTGTCATCTGCACCTCAAAAACATTTCTAGAATTCGACCTTTTCTTACTTTTGACTCCGCAAAAACTCTGACTGTTTCTCTTATTCATTCTCGTCTCGACTATTGTAACTCTCTTCTAATCGGTCTCCCTCTTACCAAACTCTCCCCTCTCCAATTTGTCTTGAATGCTGCAGCCAGGATCATATTCCTCACCAATCGTTACACCGATGCCTCTACCTTGTGCCAGTCATTACACTGGCTACCCATCCACTCCAGAATTCAGTATAAACTTATTACCCTCACCCACAAAGCCCTCCATAGCTCAGCACCACCTTACATCTCCTCCCTTGTTTCAGTATACCACCCTCCCCGTGCCCTCCATTCTGCTGATGACCTGAGGTTAGCATCCTCAATAATCAGAACCTCCCACTCCCGTCTCCAAGACTTTACACGTGCTGCGCCAATTCTTTGGAATGCACTTCCCAGGTCAATGCGATTAGTCCCCAATCCCCACAATTTTAAGCATGCTCTGAAAACGCATTTCTTCAGACTGGCCTACCACCTCAACAGATTAACCTAATCTATCCTTTGGGTGGCACAGTCAAAAGTTTTACCATAACCAGGTTCCCCGCATCATGTTCCCACATGCTTTATGCATCCATTAGCCCTCTGTGTCTGTACTGTTACACACTTAACATTATGGCTGGTCCAAACAATCAGGGCAATTGTTACCACCCACCTTTCGTGTCTACCTCTTTCCTCATAGACTGTAAGCTTGCGAGCAGGGCCCTCATTCCTCTTGGTATTTGTTATAATTGGTATTTGTTATAGTCTATGTGATTATTGTTATGCTGTAATGTCTATTGTCTGTACAAATCCCCTCTGAAATGTAAAGTGCTGCGGAATATGTCAGCGCTATAGAAATAAAATTTATTATTATTATTATTATTATTATTATTATATTATTATTTTAAGGGCAAATCATGGTGGAGTTTAAATGTTTTGTTACTTTATATTTAAATGTTTAAATATAAAACAACAAAACATTTATGCTCCACCATGATTTGGTGAATGAGCCCTAAGACAGATTTGGTAAATCCTCCCCAGTGTGTTTATAAAGGTGCTCACTTTCTTTGTAGGTAAAAATACTGTACATCTGAAGTAATAGTTTTCTTTTCAATGTATGTCTTGCATTTCAGTGTGATGGTATTAACAAAATAATAAATTCTGGCTTCCAGCATATATGAAATTAGTTCATGTAACATCATTAGATCATGATATGCAGGTCTGTGGCTCCAGAGCCATTGCGTTAGAGCTTTCAGCTGGTCTTCGTTTACTTGGCTACATTGGTGATGTCCTGTCTACACTCTTGACTAATGATGAGGCGGGTAGTGGTTACATGTAACCTTTATTCTGGTGTTGGATTTTATCCTTTGTGTTCTGTGTTCTGTAGCCATTGGCTTCTGTAGTCACACGTAAACACATGACTTCATGTATGGAAAATTAGAGTGGTTTGAATTTAGCAGTTGGTAAAGTTTATTTTATTACTTCTGTAAGGAGAAGGAACAAAGTAGGCATGTCTCCTCCGTGAAGGGTCTGGAACCGTCAGGCTGTCACCTATATTGCAGGGTAGAAAGCTTGAGACTCCAGACCGTACTCTGTGTTTGAGAAAAGGGGGTGTAGCTAAGCGGACAGAACTGCAGCGCGTGAGTGACCAGACAGTTTGGGCGGGAACTTTGGGCGCACAGGACGCCTGTGAGGTAAAATCAGCTGAGAGGCATCTGGGCAGAGCAGAGCAGAGCCTGGGATGGCAGAGTGCTTTGACAGGAGACCATCGATTGAGTACCGCTCAGACACCACTGTCCCAGCCGACATCACTGCCCTCGCTGAGACAACTGACACAGCTGACAATGCTGCCAATGCCGTCCCCACTGACAGTACTGACCGTTAAAGACAAAATCTGTGAACAGGACTTAGGCATGAGTCGATTCGGCACAGCGAACCGGGCTGCCCATTGTAAACTGTCTTATAAAACACTGGCCAATTCTGAGTACCGAGCCCTCCCTTGGTGGGTCCTATGGCAAACACCCCATGATGACCTCAAGGAGGTCAAAAAATCTTAGCGACCTCCTTGTTAAGAGCCATTATGTACCTATTTCTCCCAATCCTTTTGGCTCTAGGGGCCCTACACTTGGCTCTATACCATGCGGCCACTGACTGGCATGCACAAATGTCCTGCGCTGTACAACTTTCAGCTCCTCAGATGGACGAAAACAATTTGAGATCCGTCACCGTATCTCATGTAGTAGTACGAACATAATTTATTATGCTACCTGTGGTTGTTCAAAAATCTACATTGGTCTTACATCTAGGGAATTTAGAACACGGGTGCGGGAGCATGTGCGGGACATTTCTGCATCGAAGACAGTGGCTGATATTTCGCTTTTAAAAACGCTACCACGCCATTTTCGGCAATTTCATAACAGCGAACCTGCTTCTCTCCAGGTTAGAGGGATTGACCAAATCCATCTTGGTATAAGAGGTAGCAATTATAAAAAAAGGTTGGCTCAAGTTGAAGTCAAATGGATTGTAACATTGGACACAATGTCACCCAAAGGCCTAAATGAGTCTTTGTCCTTCTCCTCATTCTTGTAGGTTTATTTCCGGGTTATAGTATGTCTGTACTGATTCTGCATTGAATTCATGCTTATGTCCCTGTCTCCCCTTTTCTTTCCTCTGTGTTCCCCTCATTTGGGGTTTGGGGGAGTTTCTTTTGCTTTTAGTTTTTGTTTTTAATTAGTGTTATTATTTCATTGTCTTATTTAGTCTTCTTCGGGACCTTCTGTTTGCCTGTGGATGCATATCCTATACCTCGGCTGACCCTTTCCTTCGGTCAGGATTCTCAACATAGACCTTCGCAAGCAAATGCACTTATATATTTATATTTTTATATGTTTAATACACTTGCCTACGTGTCTGTAATGCTGTGATCATTTTTTGTTACATATTCAAATGCTGATGTGAAAATGATTGTCACTCCATATGTACGTTTATATGTGTATGAGCTTTCTGCTATACCCTCACATTTTAAAATGTCTGTTCAAGAGTATTGTGAGAATCATGTGGGAATAGTGGATGAGGGCAGGTATATCTCGCCCAGATACCTTTCCTATGTGGCCTAGTCTGGTCAGTATCGCACCTGGTTACTAATGAATAATGGGAGGCGGATATAAAAGGATGCCAGGTGGATGTGTGAGTGTCTCAGCCTGGGAACACAGAGAGCCTGTCTGTGTGACAGACACACATGAGTGAAAGCAGTGCCCACTGCAACTGTGGTTTGGCTGGACGGGAGAAGCCCGCCAGTTGGTAGTTAGGTTGTACCTTGTTTAGTTAGTGCCGGACAGGCAAGGATTTGTTTTATGTTTTATTTCCTTTATGCATTGCTTTCACCGTTAATAAACCTGACCCAGTGTCAGTTATACCCGAATCCCAGCTCTGCGCCTGAGTTTCATGCTGAACGCACGTGACCTTTGACCCCAGCAAAGGCGATTCCGGAGTGTTTATCACAGTATATAATGTTGTGATGACAACTTGTCATATGCTACTGTGGATATGTATATAATCTTTGTTGTACATGAGTTATCAGGTATGCACCGTTCTTTGATGGGTCTCTTGTATATACTGCGGTGGTGACACAGTGATTGTGCGCACATGCTCCCTTGTTGCCGGCGGTCCTGGGGGGGTCTCTTCACCTCCCTCTATGCGTTCAGGGACTTCTCCTCCCCCTTCGTCCGTGGGGTTGTGTGATGTCTTCTCTGACTTGCCGTCTCTCGGGATATGCAGCGCGCGTGCACCGCCTAAAATCCCTGTGATTGGCCAACCGGCCATCATGTGACCCGTCACATTGGCCTCAAGAAGGTCCTGTTTGTATCTGTCTCTTACTTCCCTTGAGAAAGCATGCTGTGTGACACGCGAAACGCGCGTCGGGCCCTCCCACACTTGGCCCAGGGCTCACTGCGCTACTGCCTATGGTAAGTGTTCACCCCCACAAGTTTTTTATGCATACCGGCAACTTTTAATCTTGCTGTAAGCACTAGCGTTTGGGACTTCCTTCCTATGGTGCATGTTTCTCTTAGATGCACAGGCATTTGATGTGTGCACACCTATTGACATATAGTGTATGCACCTATGAGCAGTTTTTTGCACCGTGAGTACCCTGTGGTTTTTCTGCTTCTACCCTGTGGTGATGTTCTATTTATTATTCTATGTGTTACCTTGATTATGTATTTTTACTACATTGAATAAAGATGAATTTTATATATTATTCACCTATATACTCCTGTTTCTCCTGGTGCTCCCATTGTAAACTGTGTTTGGGCAGTGCTGCAAATCTCCGTAATGTTGGGACACTCACCGCTGAGGATATAGACGTATCCCTCTTCATCACCTCATCTGCTGGACCCAAGACCCGCATCAGGATCCCGAGGATTCGCCGCCATCATCAGGACTAGAGTTGAGCTACTTTGGTCAGATCGGGTTTCGTGAAACCGGAATGAAACAAAATTTGAGTCGGATGAAATTGGTCTGACTAGGGCAAAAAAAGTCGGAGCTTCGTCCGAAACCCGACCCCAATGCAGGTCAATGGGAAATAAAAGTCGGCATTGAGTGGATGACATTCATCCACTCAATGCCGACTTTTATTCCCCATCGACTTGCTTTGGGGTCGGGTTTCGGACGAAACTCCGACTTTTTTTGCCCTAGTCAGACCAGTTTCATCCGACTCAAATTTAGTTTCAGTCAGGTTTTCACGAAACCCGATCCAACCAAAGTAGCTCAACTCTAGTCCTGATGATGGCGGCGAATCCTCGGGATCCTGATGCGGGTCTTGGGTCCAGCAGATGAGGTGATGAAGAGGGATACGTCTATATCCTCAGCGGTGAGTGTCCCAACATTACGGAGATTTGCAGCACTGCCCAAACACAGTTTACAATGGGAGCACCAGGAGAAACAGGAGTATATAGGTGAATAATATATAAAATTCATCTTTAGTCAGGACCACGGAAGGACACCGCCAACGTCAAAAGATACTACATCATTTACCTCAAGAGTGTGACAGACCCCCACTGCGACGCAATTTAGGCTGCACCAGTCACAGACAGAAGTTCAACCGTGACTGGCGCCTGAGTGATAAGTTATATTTTATTGTATTGTCAGCTTTATTTGTCCCTGTTCCTTAAGTTATCCCCATTAGCCTTTTGCTGTATTAGGGAATATTATCCCTCCGTTTTCTCCCTGCATGGAGTTTCTACTGTATAATAAACCCCTTTCACCCTTGGTCTGTGTACAGTCCGTTACTGCATCCTACGTGCCTGCAGTCTCCTCACACATCAACATATATCTCTCCTACACATTCATGTAGGATGGAGAAAATAGGCCATGCCTTCCTACTGGCACCTCTGGAAGGTTTTATTTTGTGAATAGAGAGAATAGTAATTTACTACCGTATTTTGATGCATAAAATTGAATTAATTTAGGACTTAAGGATGTAACTGCATAACCAAACATTTAGCATCTATCACTCCAATACTAAATCCTCTCTCTGGTGGTGTCCTTCAAGACTCTATCATGGAACCTCTCTTCTTAATCTACTGTATATCTTTGTCCTGGGGCAAATCATAATGTCCCACGGCTTCCAATACTATCTATATGCTGATGACACTCAGATTTACCTCTCTGGCCCAGATATAATCGCTCTGCTGTCCAGATACCATGGGTGTAGATGCTACAGACAGTCGTTCTGCATCTGGCTGCAGAAGGTCTCTGGGTTTGGCATTGCAGACGCCTTCTTAATCCTTCTGACTTTGGGACACAGTGGCAACCTCCCTCTGGCTCTAATTGACATACCTGACCTGGGTGTTTGTAGACTCCCAGCCTGCTTCAGGGAGTCACCAGTGATATTCACATTCTCCCCTTGTGAAGGCTTGGAGCCTAAGCAGTTGGCTTACTTCCTTTCTGGTGCTGTTGGAAGATGTTTGGTGTTAACCCTGTAGACTGTGAGCCCTTGCGGGCAGAGTCCTCTCTCTTTCTGCATTTGTGTGTCCCTTGTCTTACACATGTTTATTGTACTTGTCTATATTTCCCCTTTACACATGTAAAGCGCCATGGAATAAATGGCGCTATATAAATGCATAATAATAATAATATCTCTGGAGTCTGCTCAAGTTAAGTTGCTTCCCTTTGATTGCCTCCCTTCTTGTCTTTAGTGTTCGGTTTGGATTGACCAGTGCTCATCTCTCCCCTTCCCCATTCAGGGCCTAAGTCTAGGGATATACAGGGCTTCTTAGGTTTCTGCTCGGTGATTGGTGTGGAACCAATAAAGGGACAGTACGGGAGGCAGGGTGCTACTATATCTACCTAGGGGTCTCCTCTCTCCCTTTCCTTAGGGTTTGGGCTTCCTTCACCTCTTCCCCACGTATTGCACTTAGTATTCCCATACTGTGCGTGATACCAGAATCCTATCTATCAGCCATATCCTTCTTCTCCTCTCGCTTCCTAAAACTCAATGTAGACAAAACTAAACTCATCATCTTCCCTCCACCTTATCTAACTCCCCTACCCTATCTATCCATCACAATAAATGGCATCACACTTTCCCCTGCACCGGAAGATTGCTGTTTCGGAATAACCCTCGACTCTACCCTGTCCCTCAATCTGCATATCCAAGCTCTCGAAACCTCCTTCAGTACTCCAACTCAAAAATATTTCCAAAATCCGTCCTTTCCACAACACTCAATCTACTAAAATGTTAGTACATGGCCTAATCATCTCCCATATTGACTACTGCAATATCCTCTTTTGTGGCTTTCCTGCTAACACTCTCACATTTCTCCACTCCATCCTTAACTCCGCTGCCTGACTAATCTACATCTCTCCTCGCTATTCCTATGCTTCTCCCCTCTACAAATCCCTTTATTGGCTCCCAATTCTTCAAAGTGTTCAGTTCAAACTGCGAACATTGACCTACAAAGCCATCCATAATCTGTCTCCGCCATATATCTCTGAACTAATCTTCCGATATCTTCCAACACGTAATCTTCAGCCCACCGAAGGACTCCTTCTCTCCTGCACATTTATATGTTCCTCACCTAATCGCCTCCAAAACTTCTCACTAGTATCCCACATCCTCTGGAATTCTGTGCCCCAGCACATCAGTTTATTTGCCACACTCATAAATTTCAGACAGAACTTAAAAACGCATCTCTTCAAGAAAGCTTACCAGCTGCAATAACCCACCTCACTACCACCTGAGCTACTCCAACCCACCAGCCTACTGTCTACTTCCCCATCACCCTGTAGACTATTAGCCAGTAAGGGCAGGGTCCTCTCCTTTCTTTACCAGCCTGTCATTGTTAGTTTGTTCATTGTAATCGATATTTGTATTTTGTATGTAATCCCTTTTCAAATACATAGCACCATGGAATCAATGGTGCACTAAACATAAATTATAGTAATAATAACAATAAAGTATTTCACCAACTGACCATTGTGTATGTAAGACCATCTGGAAATCCTATGTAACTTGTATCATTGCCTTATTGATCTGAAAAACAAGTTATCCTTTAATAACTGTGTGTCTTCTGTAAATACTATTATAAAAAAATACAATCCTGCAATTAGTTCAATATATACTTATTTTCTATACCTAACAGCCTATAAAACCATGTTCTATATTGTGATCCCTTTCCTAGAGAGTGTCTATGCTTTTGTCAGGTTGTGTTCATCCTTATTGTAGACGAAGTACTTAGTTTGCTAACACATAACATTTGATCTAAAATTTATTAGCAAGGTATTTTGTTTTTACCACCTCAAAGAAAATGCGGCAGATGTTACTGCACAGGCCAAGTTGTAACACTTCTGAGCAACACATACATTTTTTTATACATAGTCTTAATGGGGATGTTCAAAGGCATACACAAATCTTTTAACACAGCGTGAATCTCTGAATCAGTATCTATGTGGAGTTACTTCTATACGTTTCACTATGTGAGAAGAGGTCTCCTTGAGTCAGCTTAACAGCATCACTGATTAACCCCCATAGTGTGTATATGAAGAAATATCCATATCAGAGCAGAAAGTCAAGTTAAAGAAGGTCCCATGATACCTGTGTGTGGAATTACTACAAATAATTAATACACTAAGTTGCTGTATGCACAATATGTGATCTTATCACTGACTACGAGTGAGGAAAGTGGAGATCTTTAAAAAAAAATACCTGTAGTGTCCATGTTCAACAAGTTCCCATGTGACAGAGTTTTGATTAAAGATATATGTTTTTTTATTTTACGGTATTGAAGGATGCTGTGCCATTGTCCCACCAAAGACCACGACAGAGGACAAGGATTCGAATTTGCATCTTTAAACTCGCATGGTCAAAATAATCTTAAATAATCTTACCTCATCTTGGCCTTGGGAATGAGGTCTATATGAAAAGACTATATGCAAACATGATTGGCTCTTGCTTATGGTTTATTCCTCGTCATGGGCGCCACAGCTACAGAAGCCCTATTTGTGATATTTTTCCCCACTGATTTTTTTCTTCTTGTTATTTGCTCTAATAATCTTACCTTATCATAAAGATAGAAACAACAACTTCAGAGCAAAAGCCATCTTCCTATTCCATAGCCCTAAACCAAGTGGTGAGAGGGGCTGTAATAACATAGGACGCTCTCAAATAGCAATGCCACACAAAAGAGAATAAAGAGCACAGAAGTCCAAAGTAAAATTATAATCATAATTTATTCAAAATGACATATACAACAGACAAGTTGATGACAACAGGTATTGAAGACAAAGCTGAATAACTAATATCCCAGATGTAACACACAGGAACCACATGTGTTTAAGCGGATGGGGGAGCAAGAGTTGGCAACAAATCAGAAAAAGGTGTCAGACAGTGCAGTGAATAGATTGCAAGGTTTCACAAAAAGAGGATTGCTGGAGAGAAAAAAAATTGCTCAGAATCCAGTCATCAAAACTATAGAATAGTAACAGTATGAACCATATGTAAAATGCGTATGAATAGACATGAAGATAAAGAGCAATAGAGTAATCCCATCCAATCACAATGAACAATCCAATAATGAGGTGTGTATCACTTTAAGAGAGCAGTAACATCACTGAAAGTGCCAATTAAAGCTCTTACCCATAGTCTCCACTGTGGTAGCCTGTGTACGCAGCCCCAACGTGCGTTTTGCTTGGGCTTCCTCTGTGGCCTGTAACTCACTGTGCGTTGTTGAAGTTGTTAAATAGGGGGATCCATTAACCTGTGTGACCATACGGTGCATGCGTGGAGGACTGCGTCCTTGCAAGCATATCACATCCGATTTCTTTCCCTAGTGCGGCTGGGCGGGGGAAATCCCCCATGACATCACTACCCAGCATGCACAGGGAATGTCAGAGACCTTCAGCAATGCCTTGCTTGAACACATCCACCAGTCATGCACACTGGTCCACAGACCGAAATAATTAGAGCTGGCAGAAGCGAGGGAGGACATTTTATAAAAGGGCAATTACTCTATTTTTAATATCCAATATAACGCATGCGCACAAACCTCAAAATCGCCATCTTAGAGGTTGGCACAAACCAGAAACATATACAAATAGAGATGCTATCTATCAATAGTGCCCAATTATATGTAACAGTTATGTGCACTATCTTCCCCATTAACATAGTACAAGCTCATGTAAACCATACAAAAATATTGTGAAAGGAGCGATTTATCCATTATATATGTTGTTTCATATAGAATGCATACCAAAAGTGTATACTAAGTAATTAAAAGTGCTCATGTGGAAAAAATTACTAAATCTGATAATAGAAAATTGCACAAAGATATCAGCATTAAAAAGTCCTAAACAAATTATGGTTCAAATAAGACCAAAACTAATCAACCAGTGCAAACCGGAAAAATCACTTATGTCCAGAGCACATAACAAGAATCATTGGGTAATTTGTTTAAAAATATATTTTTGTAGATAAATATTAAAATTAACAGAATCAATTAAAACAATCATGTACAAGATGCCTCAAAAAAGGGGGACGACACAGCCCAAGCATAATATATATACAGTGGGGCAAAAAAGTATTTAGTCAGTCAGCAATAGTGCAAGTTCCACCACTTAAAAAGATGAGAGGCGTCTGTAATTTACATCATAGGTAGACCTCAACTATGGGAGACAAACTGAGAAAAAAAAATCCAGAAAATCACATTGTCTGTTTTTTTTTCATTTTATTTGCATATTATGATGGAAAATAAGTATTTGGTCAGAAACAAAATTTCATCTCAATACTTTGTGATATATCCTTTGTTGGCAATGACAGAGGTCAAACGTTTTCTGTAAGTCTTCACAAGGTTGCCACACACTGTTGTTGGTATGTTGGCCCATTCCTCCATGCAGATCTCCTCTAGAGCAGTGATGTTTTTGGCTTTTCGCTTGGCAACACGGACTTTCAACTCCCTCCAAAGGTTTTCTATAGGGTTGAGATCTGGAGACTGGCTAGGCCACTCCAGGACCTTGAAATGCTTCTTACGAAGCCACTCCTTCGTTGCCCTGGCGGTGTGCTTTGGATCATTGTCATGTTGAAAGTCCCAGCCACGTTTCAGCATCAATGCCCTTGCTGATGGAAGGAGGTTTGCACTTAAAATCTCACAATACATGGCCCCATTCATTCTTTCATGTACCCGGATCAGTCGTCCTGGCCCCTTTGCAGAGAAACAGCCCCAAAGCATGATGTTTCCACCACCATGCTTTACAGTAGGTATGGTGTTTTATGGATGCAACTCAGTATTCTTTTTCCTCCAAACACGACAAGTTGTGTTTCTACCAAACAATTCCAGTTTGGTTTCATCAGACCATAGGACATTCTCCCAAAACTCCTCTGGATCATCCAAATGCTCTCTAGCAAACTTCAGACGGGCCCGGACATGTACAGGCTTAAGCAGTGGGACACGTCTGGCACTGCAGGATCTGAGTCCATGGTGGCGTAGTGTGTTACTTATGGTAGGCCTTGTTACATTGGTCCCAGCTCTCTGCAGTTCATTCACTAGGTCCCCCCGCGTGGTTCTGGGATTTTTGCTCACCGTTCTTGTGATCATTCTGACCCCACGGGGTGGGATTTTGCGTGGAGCACCAGATCGAGGGAGATTGTCAGTGGTCTTGTATGTCTTCCATTTTCTAATTATTGCTCCCACAGTTGATTTCTTCACTCCAAGATGGTTGGCTATTGCAGATTCAGTCTTCCCAGCCTGGTGCAGGGCTACAATTTTGTTTCTGGTGTCCTTTGACAGCTCTTTGGTCTTCACCATAGTGGAGTTTGGAGTCAGACTGTTTGAGGGTGTGCACAGGTGTCTTTTTATACTGATAACAAGTTTAAACAGGTGCCATTACTACAGGTAATGAGTGGAGGAAAGAGGAGACTCTTAAAGAAGAAGTTACAGGTCTGGAAGAGCCAGAAATCTTGATTGCTTGTTTCTGACCAAATACTTATTTTCCACCATAATATGCAAATAAAATGAAAAAAAACCAGACAATGTGATTTTCTGGATTTTTTTTTCTCAGTTTGTCTCCCATAGTTGAGGTCTACCTATGATGTAAATTACAGACGCCTCTCATCTTTTTAAGTGGTGGAACTTGCACTCTTGCTGACTGACTAAATACTTTTTTGCCCCACTGTATATGTAGATAGTAAAACACAATGAACTATCCAAAAAAGTATACATGCAGCCAATGGCAAAAAATAGACACTAGGTAACCAGATATTAAATAGTTAACATTAGCCCGCAACATTCAAAGTATATTATATACTACAGTGGGGATAGGTACAAGTGCCTCATTAAAACCACCCATAAAATTGTCTAGAGAAATATAGTATACAAAGATAAATTAATTAAAGGTTGCTGGATCATTACCTATTTTGGTGCTAAATTAATTGGGGTCCACAGTGATGTAACCAGTGCTGATGGCGTTACCCTCCACCCCCAAAGCACGTTTCGGTATTTCTTCCTCAGGGAGTGTACATAGGAAGGGGAAAATCACATGGTCTTTTATATGGGTGGTTAGCCAATAGCCTGTTAAGACCATAATTTACCGCAACACAGCTGTGTTAAGCGGTCATTTGTCCTGGTGTGTAGCGGCGCACTGAACATTGTGTGCATGACCACTGTGGAGATCGCAACTTCCGGTAAGTGGAACACAAGACAGCAGTGCAGTCAAGTAAATGACGGCAGTGCGTTCAAGTGTGCCATAGTAACCGGAAGCCAACGGACCCAGGTCTCTGCCCGAAGAACAGCGCGCACCACCTGGACAAATGCAGATAATCCACTTTAAAATATCTGGCCTGGCCTTTTTTTTGGCAGCAAACTGGAGTCAATAACTAGGCTAAGGCACAGCAAATAAATTCAATGGAGGCCTGAAATGGCACAATTTTGAGCACACGGATATGTGATCCATGTGATGGAGAGACCCCACTTTAAAATATCTGGCCTGTAATTTTTTTTTTGCAGCAAACTGATGTCAATAACTAGGCTAAGACACAGCAAAAAAATGCAATGGAGACCTGAAATAGCACAATTTTGAGCACACTCATATGTGATACATGTGGCGGAGATACTCCACTTTCAAATATCTGGCCTGTATTTATTTTTTTGCAGCAAACTGGTGTCAATAACTAGGCTAAGACGCAGCAAAAGAATGCAATGGAGGCCTGAAATGGCACAATTTTGAGCACACTGATATGTGATCTGTGTGATGCAGATAGTCCACTTTAAAATATCTGGAGTGTCCTTTTTTTTGCAGCAAACTGGAGTCAATAACTAGGCTAAGACACAGCAAAAAAATGCAATGGAAGCCTGAAATGGCTCAATTTTGAGCACACTGATATGTGATCCATGTGACCTAGATACCCCACTTCGGGCGAGCACCGAGTAGTGACGAGCGTGCTCGCTCATCACTAGTTAAGAGTAGAGTTGAGCGAAACGGGTCGAAAAATTTCAAAAGTCGCCGACTTTTGGCAAAGTCGGGTTTCATGAAACGAAACCCGACCCTAGGATGAGGTCAGCCACGAGGTCGGCGACTTACGCGCCAAAGTCGCGTTTCAAAAGTTTGTTTTGCGCTCTTTTTCAGCCATTCAGGATCCACGGACACTGTGGGCAACGTGATGACATAGGCAGGGGTCACCACCATCTTTCAGAAGGGCATGCAAGTGATTGGCTTGCTTTGGTGGGCGTCACAGGGGTTATAAAAGGGCGTGCACGCCGACCGCCATCTTACTTCTGCCGATCTTAGCATAGTGATAGGTTTCTGCTGCTGATTCT